>NC_059331.1:132010868-132317297 GCF_018350155.1 Leopardus geoffroyi | reverse complement strand
AGTTTTTAATTCTAGTGAAAGCTCTATTTCCTCATGTTTTGCTTATTTGTTTATTTTTGCTCATTCCAATTAGAGAATCATTCCCAAATTATGAAGTCTTTTCTAATGGTCAAGCATTATGAGTTCTTACATTTTTTAATTTTTTTTTATTTAGTTTAAAAAATATTTATTTATTTTTCAGAGAGAGACAGAGAAAGAGAGAGAGCAGGGTAGGGACAAAAAGAGACAGACACAGAATCTGAAGCAGGCTCCAGGCTCTGAGCCGTGGGCACAGAGCCTGATGCAGAGCTCAAACTCATGAACCATGAGATCATGACCTGAGCTGAAGTCAAATGCCTAACCGACTGAGCCACCCAGGTACCCCGAGTTCTTAGTTTTTCTTGAAGATGCAACAGCAATCAATCCTGAGCATTCTTTTGACATTTTTCAGAATGCCTTTATACCTAACTTATAATAATGGAAGTCATTCCCATAATATGCAGACAATACTCCTTGCCGCTGTGCTTCCTGTGTGTGATAATTTTTCAGCGACACTCTTTCAGATCAGATTTGTTAGACCACCTTATTCACCTGGCCTGCCTGCTTTGAGCTGCTTTTTCAATGGAGCCCCATGAAATTCACAGGTTATTATAGCAAAACTACATTATGTGAATGAAGTCAAGATCACAAGTGTAACATTAAACTATTATACCAAAAAAAGAATATTTTCACTGATAGGGAAATCAGATTAAACCATGCGTAGCTGAAGATGCATATACATTGAAAATGTAGGGGCGCCTGGGTGGCTCAGTCGGTTAAGCGTCCGACTTCAGCTCAGGTCAGGATCTCACGGTCCGTGAGTTCAAGCCCCGCGTCGGGCTCTGGGCTGATGGCTCAGAGCCTGGAGCCTACTTCCGATTCTGTGTCTCCCTCTCTCTCTGCTCCTCCCCCGTTCATGCTCTGTCTCTCTCTGTCTCAAAAATAAAAAGGTTAAAAAAAAAAATAAAAAAAAAAAAGAAAATGTACGTGAAACCATAAAATATGTCCTTTATATGTTATTTACAATGAGTTATTTGTGTATGATATAAAACACTTAATAGTACTTACTCCTATTTAAAAGATACTGTTTTTTTCATTATTTCTTTGCTTGAAACTTCAAGAATCACATTTGTTTCACCTGCAACCATGTGACAGTGAAGTACATAATTAATAACTTTCCAAAGAGCACCATAACAATCACTTTGAGAGTTAATGCCTAAACCCAGAGAAAAAGATAGAAAAAAAAGTATTAAATTTCTATCTGGTTTGTTTTCTACTAGATTACCTTAACTTCAGGAGAGATCTGCAAGAGGGCTAACTGACAATGACCCTATATAACAATGGGGTACCACATGTTTGTCACATATGTTTTTCATGCAGCTTTTGCCACTTGAAAAAAAAATGACTTCCTCCTTAGGTATTAAATGATAAATTCTCCAAACATCTTAAGACAAAGTAATTTTTATGAGTAGGACAATAATTCCTCTGAATGGTTATGTAAGTGTACAAATCGAAAGGGACTTCAAAAATATTGGTTGGAGAATGCACAGCCAATAGTCTTTACACAATAAGAAAAACATTTAAAGATTTTTGCAAGTTCTAGTTTCCTTGCCCCAAGAACAATTAAAACGTTTGAGAAAGCAAGGACAATAAACAAGGAGCAGTATGTGCAATAAAGAAATACATTTTAGAAGCTAGAACATGGTTCCATTTCTGCCTGAAAGAATTCATTCTGGCTGAATAATCAGGAATTTGCAAATTAAAAGGGACAATTCTGTTGTGATCCATTTGTTGATTTTTGGTTTTGGTTTTTGACTATGTGTGATCAGAAGCATTAAGTTTTACTTGGAACCACAAATCACTGCAAAAGTAATGCATAGCCAAGCACATCATAGTTTGAAAGGTGGCTACTAGTCTTCCCAGATCAATGATTGATGAGAAAAAAGAATTCTCACTAGCATTTCAACACACCTAATATGCCTAGAATGACTTGGATGATTCTCTCTGTACTATTTCTATAACTTAAAAAAAACCTTCCTTGAGTTCTTGCTCAAGTGTTAATTAGTTGCCAAGAATTAACCATTCCAACTATTCTCCATAGTAATGAACAGTTTTTGAACAACTGTAAGTTGATTTGCTCTTTAGGAAAACTTCCAAATTTGAAAATTAACTAAAAATTCATTAAGGGTATACCTTTTATATTTTCATACACAGGACTCTTTTAATCCAAATAAATAAAAAGATCTCAACTGATCTTCCTTTTGAAAGGATCAGATTTCCCATAAGAATATCCCAAAAAGATAAAAGATGGCTCAGGAAGGGCACAAGCCTATTCACCTCTATTTCAGTGTCCCTCCTAGTTTCTCTGTTTCCCTCTATTTATCTGCTCTGTTTCCATTTAACTACTCAAGTTCTTCATAAGCCTGTTATCCTCTATTTCTTACCCTGTGTTAGATCAGAGACCTCAGGTGACAGCCATGAGCATCCCTGAAGGATCATATAAACTTCTGCACATACATAGTTTTAGGAGTTCATTGGCCTTACTAAATCTAACCAATGAGTCCCTCTTACTATATCCCATAATAGGTATAGGCCTTTGGATTCAATTATCTATAGTAAGAGACATCTTCTGTGTCTCAATTCAAGATTTTGATCAAGAGGCAGCTCCATCCAGTTCTTCTTTTCAAACCATATCCTTAAAATTCAAGATTTTGGGCAACTTCATAGATTACTCCATAGGTCAGTAGTTCACCTCTAGCTCAACAAACTATCCCATAGTGTAGGGTCACATGGTACTCTACCAGTTCAGCAAGGGCAGTGGTAGGGATTTTTCAAAATGGGGGGAGCAGGGAGTAGAGTGGGCACTACTGGCATCTAACAGATATTATACAAAGACTTAAAAGTTACATAAATTTTTATTGCATACAAAGGAACACAGAATAATGAGGTTATAAAACATGGCAATAAAATAAACACTCATGAATTCACCATCTAACTTAAGAAATGGAATAGTACAAATAAAATAGAAAATGCTTCTTGATCTCATTTTCTAGCCTCCTTATCTCAAATTGTGTCTTAATCCATCTTCCTTAATAAGGCATCAATTAACAAGACCTAATACCAAGTCTAATAACTACTGCATTTTGAAGCAGTAGAGAATATAAACATAGTGAGATATATATACCAACTATAATGCGATATGAAAACATCTCTGATTTATAATGTTGACAAAGTCATAAGTACTGCTAATATTACCATGGTTTATTACTTTAATTCATAATCAAATAATAAATGTCAGAGTATAAAAATAAAGATTTTTTTTCTATAAGAATTCTGTATCTAGCCCCAGGTTAAGAACATGTGCTCTAGGGGTGCCTGGGTGGCTCAGTTGGTTAAGTGTCCAACTCTTAGTTTTGGCCCAGGTCATGATCTCATGGTTTCATGAGCTCAAGCCCTGCGTCTGGCATGCTGACAATATGGAGCATGCTTGGGATTCTGTCTCCCTCTCTCTCTCTGCCCCTCCCCAACTTGCGCTGTCTCTGTCTCTCTCAAAATAAATAAATAAACTTAAAAAAAAAAAAAAAAAGAACATGTGCTCTAGATAAAGCAGAACTAGTAAAATACCAGCTGATAAAAAGAATTTAATCCAGAGATTTGACTTCTTTGGACACCAGAATGTACCAGTGTTGAAAAGGAAGTACATTTCTTATGCCTCTAAGTGGGTCCTTCAGACTCCAGTAATAAGCACACCACTCCCTATTTCATAGGATGCCTTCTCTACTGAGCCCCCTATATTTCATATATGAGGTGTGAGAGTCCTGCTCCAGAACAATTTTATAGTATTCTAGAAGGAAAGGGTGTCCGGTTATAACAGAGAAGGGAGGCAGCCTGACAAAAGCAAGTAAACACACATAAAGTAATGTTAAAAGGCTGAGTAGAAGTTCAAAATGCTATTGATTAAAGAGACAAATGGTCTTTCCTATGTCAATTCGTTAACAGAAATAAATTATAAACAAAAAATTCTAAGCGCTTTAACTTAAAATAGCACAGACAACTTTAGAAAACATTGAACATGTAAGTCTATTATATCAACATTACAAATCTTTTACAATTTGTCCATATTTATTTAAATGATGGCAGTCATTATATACATAACTTTCATATTTTATTTTTATCACTTATATTTTATATTTCTCACTTGTATTTATTGCAAAGAATAATAAATGGAAAATCAGAAACAAAAGGGAACTAAAACTTCTATAAAGTTAAGAAAATAAGCCATTGGCTGAACTCAGTTACACTTCCTGAAAGAAACCATGCAAAGAGTTAAAACCCACTCTCCCTTTGTGCCCAAGGCTGTCACCAACCATTAAAAAAATGGTCCATTGGTTGTCCTACAAGGAGTAGGTATTTATTTATAATACAAGGAGGTATTTATTTCAAATTAGGGTTTGATTCTAATAATGGTAATAGAAACAAACATTTTTTAAGATAACGGAAATAAAAACAATACTGGAAATAATATTGAAAAATATCCACAACCTCAATTACGTTGGAGGGAGACAAATATTTATTTAGTATCTACTCTAGATCAAACTATTACAAACTTATGATCGAATCAACTCTACCATACTGCTGTTAAGTAACAGAGTTGGGATTATATTTATATGTTATGTTGGGGTCCATTCATCTGACTCTAACATCACTTAAGATCAGAATGCTTTACTTTAATAACTATAGGCAATGGAGAAAGAAAAACAAGATACAGTCCTGTACTAAGTCCATTATACTATAGATAGAGAACAGTCATATACACAGAACCTTTCAACGTATGCTCAAGTTGCTATGGAAACAAAGAACTTCCATATGGTTCTCCAAAGTCCTCTTTCTCTACATTATGTTGCCATTCACCAGAGAATATGCCTGCTAATGTATGCACTACAGTCTACAAAGAATAAAAATAATTATGCTTCAATCATAAGGTTCCTCCAGAAGGTGCTATTCTTCTTAAGATGATACCAGTAGTGATACAAAATGGAAGATATATACATTTTCATTTATCCTATGGTCATGACTAAATTCAATCAAATTTCTAATAAACTTGGAAATCTCAGCAATGTTAGAACTATAACACATTTGCTAACTATTTTCCTATATTGTAGTAATCACCTAATGGTCTCTCTTCAATCATGACAGATGTAATTTTCAAAACTGCACTTGATTACATAAAGACATAATCTTTTTTGACATATCTTCATATAGATTGTTTCCAAGACAGATGTCACACACAGAATCCCAAGTAACTTATATTCTAGGTATGATGTCTGATATTGTTATAAATATACATATTTCCATCTTTAATTTAAAAATGTTCTACCTTTGCTTTTTCCCACTATAAAGTCTTCAGATAGTTTGTCCTTTTCTTGTTGCAGTATACCAAATGGTATTTTAATTGATTTTGTTTGGTATGTGTAATTTAAAAAAAAGAAAAATGTACTGGCATTTGTTGCAAATTGTCTTTGATCTGAGCATGGTATCAGTTTCTTTGTTCTAGCATGGCACTGAATTAAATTGAATGATTCAGAAAGCATTACAATAGGAATAAATTTTTACATACTTTTATTATAAATAGGAATAAATTGTGATATACCAATAGGAGAGATTGCCTAGCCAATGCATTTTGTCAATTAACTAAGTAAGAAGTATCTTTTAATTAATATTTCCCTAGTTTTCACCTAATGTTCTTTTTCTATTCCAGGATACCACACAATATTTTGCTGTCATCTCTCCTTAGGTTGCTCTTGGCTGTGACACTTTCTCTGGCTTTCCTTGTTTTTGATGAACTTGACAGTTTTGAAAAGTATTGGTCAGGTAATTTTTAGAATTTCCTTCAATTGAAATCGCTCTGATCTTTTTCTTATGATTAGATTTAGATTATGGGTTTTACAGAAGACTGCAGAAGTAAAATGCCATTCTCACTACATTAAAGCAAGGGTACATACTATCAACATGACTTATCATTGTTGATTTTTAACCTTAACCTCGGGCTGAGATAGTGGATTGTCAAGTTTCTGTTCTATAAAGTTACTCTTTTTCCTTATTTTCACTTTGGAAGAAAGTTATTATCTACAGCTCATATTTAAGCCGTGGGTGGTCATGTGACACCTACTTGAGGGTGGAGTACCTACACAATTATTTGGAATTCCACACAGAGATGTCTCTATTCCTTCCCCTTTTAAAATTTTATTCAATCATTAATTTATATCAGGGTGCACCTATGAACGCAGATGCGATTTTTACGTCATAGTTTCCACAGAAAAGAGTGATTTGAAGTTTAAAAGTAAATTATCCTTTAAAACACAAACTGATACCAATAACGAATTCAATTTTTAAAATACTGAAAGAAAATTTTGAGGAAAATGTAAATCTACTAACTCAGAAGAAAATATCTTGCTACAATTTAACATTTATAAAATATAATAAGAAAGTGAAAAGATATAACATGCATAGCCTAAAGTGGAGATTTAAAAATTATCTGGCAAATACTGAGAACAAACATGATTGCCAGAGGGGAGGTGGGTTGAGGGGTGGGTGAAAGAGGTAAAGGAGATTAAGAGTACACTTATCATGACTTCTAGGGAAGATGGCAGAGTACGAGGCTCCTAGACTCACCTCCTCCCCAAGTGACACCTAAAACAACATGCATATCAGAATAAATAAACCAGAATACTGATTTATTTACTGATATACTGAATACTGAATACTGAATACTGATAGAACAGATTCCACACAGCTAAATGTAAAGAGGCTACGTTGAACAGGGGAGGAAGAGTGGAGATCCAGGGGAGGTCAAACTGCCCTCTGACCACTGGAGGAAGGGACACTGCAGCAGGCATGGAGAGAAGATAGGATCAAGTCCCACACAAGACACCCCAGGCACAAGGGACTCACACTGGGAAGATGAAACCCCATAACATTCTGCTTGGAAAACCAGAGGGGTCGAACTTTGTGAGTTCTTACAATCTGTGGGTCTTAAAACCTGGAACTTTTATTTTTTATTTTGTTGTTGTTCTTTTCCCCCCTTATTCATTGTTTTTACTTAAATTCAAGTTAGTTAGCATACAGTGTAGTATTGGTTTGAGGAAGAGATACCAGTGATTCATCACTTCCATATGTTCATCCAAACAAGTGCTCTCCTTAATGCCTGTCACCCATTTAGCCCATCCTCCCACCCAACACCCCTCCAGAAACCCTCAGTTTGTTCTCTGTATTTAAAAGTCTCTTATGGTTTGCCTCCCTCTCTGTTTCCATATTAATTTTCCATGCCTTCTCCTATGTTTATCTATTGTGTTTCTTAAATTCCACATGAGTGAAATCATATTTGTCTTTTCTGTGACTGACTTATTTCACTTAACATAATACACTCTAGTTTCATCCATGTTGTTGGAAATGGCAATATTTCATACTTTTTTATTGCTGAGTAATATTCTAGTGTGTGTGTGTGTGTGTGTGTGTGTGTGTGTGTGTGTGTATCTCACATCTTCTGTATCCATTCATCAGTTAGTTGGTGGAAATGGAAACCAGTGCTGCCACTCTGGAGAACAGTATGGAGGTTCCTCAAAAAATTAAAAATAGAGCTACCCTACAACCCAGCAATTGTGCTACTAGGTATTTATCCAAGGGATACAGAAATGCTGATTTGAAGGGGCATATGCATCCCAATGTTTATAGCAGTGTTATCAACAATAGTCAAATTATGGAAAGAACACCTGGAACTTTTCCAATAAGTAGCTGGGCTCTGGGAGAGCCAGAGGGCAATGGGAAACTGAGTCCCTGCCCCAAAAAGGAAAGCACAACAAACAGCCTTGCTGAGATAGAGCAGAGAAGCAGCAGATGGAAAAACATCTAGGGTATCCTGGAAGGTGATTTATTTACTAATGTGAAAGTGTGTGCTGGAGGGGCTAGGATCTTTGGGATCTTTGGCAGGGACCCTTCAACCCCATAATCTTCTACAGACCAAACCCTCCATCTTGGCAGGGGTTTTCCAGGACAGTGGCAGGTTCCCTCCACCAGCAGAATGGTACGGACCTTGTTGTCCACCATTCACACAGCCCCTCCTTATTCCTGCAGAAATGCCCCTTCCAACATGACCTTGGCAGGAGGCCACCCAAAGTAGCAACACGAGCCTGGAAGAGGGCAAGCAGCCCTGATAGGGGCCATTACCACTCCAAAGTGACTCCTGCCCCAGGAAGAGAAGAAGGTAACCACATACACCAGTCAGACTGTGGCCCCAACCACCAATGATAGTTTCTCAGAGGACATCACTGGGAAAGTACCCTTGAGTTACCTGCAGTATTACTGCAGCTCTGGCAAATGCCTGATATGACTAAACTCAAGCCCAAAGCAGCCTCAGACTGACCCCACATGCAATAGGCAAAAAGAGCCATTGCAGATGACTGGACTGAAAGCAAACAGCCACAACAGCAGGCCACAAGCAACACACATAGGAGATACCTCTGAAGCACCACGTTCTGGTGACCAGGGGACATTGCACTACAGGGCAGTACATAAAACCACTCTACTTTTCTGCATAAAACCACTACTTTCAAGAGCAAGAAACATAGATGGCATCCTAACACAAAGAAACAGGCATATGGAGTTGGACAAAATGAGTTCACAGATGAATATGTCCCAAATGAAAGAAGAAGACAAAATCACAGCAAGAAAGGAAACTGAAATGGAGATAAACAATATGCCAGGTAGAGAATTAAAATTAATAGTCATAAAAATACTCACTGGACTTGAAAAGAAAGTGGAGTCTCAATAATATGATAGAAAATACAAAACAGATCCAATCAGAGATAAAGAATTCACTGAATGAAATTAAATATACACTACAGGAAATATACAGTAGACCAGGGGAAGCAGAAGAACAGATCAGCAACATAGAGGACAGAGTAATGGAAAGCAATCAAGGTCAACAGGAGAAAGAAAAAAGAATAATAAAAAATGAAGAGTAAGGGAACTCAGTGACACCACCAAATGTAATAACATTCACATTATAGCGACTCTACAAGGATAAAACATTAAAAAGAAGGAAGAAAATTTATTTAAAGAAATAAGAGCTGAAAATTTCCCAAATCTAGGGAAGGAAACAGAAATACATATCCAGGGGGCAGAGAGAGCCCCCAACAAAATCAACCCAAGGGGGTCCACACCATGGCACATAGTATTAAAATGGCAAAAACGTAAGGATAAAAAAAGAATCTTAAAAGTAGCAAGAGAAAATACAACAGTTACATACAAGGGAAATCCTATAAGGCTTTTAGCTGATTTTCAGCAGAAATTATGCAGGCCAGAAGGAATGGCATAATATATTCAAGGGGCAGAAAGGAAAAAAAAAAACCTGCAACCAAGAAGACTCTACCCAGTAAGGTCATCATTCAAAATAGAAGGACAGATAAAGAGTTTCCCAGACAAAGGTTAAAAGAATTCATCAACACTAAACCAGCCTTATAAGAAATGTTAAAGAGTACTTTGAGTGGAATAGAAAGACCATAAGTAGGAATAAGCAAAATAGGAAACACAAAAGCAGTGATACTAAATATAACTATAAAAATCCATGAAGAGATTCAAAAATAGTATGATGTAAAGCATAACACTATATACCTAAAATGAAGCAGGGGATAAAGAACAGGTTTAAACTTAAGCAACCATCAACTTAACATAGACTGCTATATGCAGAAGCTTGATAGACAAACCTAATAGTAACCACAAATCAAAAACCAGTAATAGGGTCACCTGGCTGGCTCAGTCAGAGCATGGGATTTTGGATCTAAGGATCATGAGTTCAAGACCCACGTTGGGCATAGAGCTTACTTAAACAAACAAATAACAAACAAAAAACAGTAATAGATATGCAAAAAATAAAGAAATCCAACCAAGTTCTAGGATCACTAAAGAAATTCAGCAAATTGTAAGAGAAGACAGCAACAGAGAAAAGGAATAGCGGAAAACTACTAAAACAACCATAAAACAAGTAACAAAATGGCAATAAGTACATACCTATCCATAATTATTTAGAATGTAAAATGAACTAAACACTCCAATCAAAAGACATAGGGAGAAGGAATAGATAAAAAAACAAAACCCATCATATGCTGTGTACAACAGACTCATATCAAACATAAAGATACATGCAAATGGAAAGTAAAGGGATAGAAAAGCATTTATCATGAAAATGAAAGTAAAAAGAAAGCCAAGGTAGCAATAATTATACTGAACACAACAGACATTAAAACAAAAGAGTGAAAGAGCCTGGGTGGCTCAGTCAGTTAAACGTCTGACTGTTGGCTTCACCTAACGGTGTGTGAGTTCAAGCCCCACATCGGGCTCTGTGTTGACAGCTTGGAGCCTGCTTGGAATCCTCTGTCTCTCCCTCTCTCTCTGTTCCTCCCTTGCTCTCTCTGTCTCTCAAAATAAATAAATAAACCTAAAAAAATAAACACAGAGAAAGACTGTAACCAGAGAAAGAGAAGAACACTATATAATCATTCAGAGAAAAATCCAACAAGATATAACAATTGTGAATATTTATGCACCCAACATGATAGCACCAAATACATAAAGCAGCTGATAACTAACATAAAGAAAGTAATATATAGCAATAAAATAACAGTAGGGGACTTTAGCACCCCACTTACATCAACTGATAGATTACCCAAACAGAAAATCAACAAGGAAACAGTGGCTTTGAATGATACATTCGATAAGATGGATATGACAGATATATTCACAACATTCTATCCTACAATAGTGGAATAAACACTCTTTTCAAGTGCACATGGAACATTCTCCAAAACAGACTACATGTCACCCTGAAAAACAAGTCTCAATACATTCAAAAAGACTGAATTTTGCATCTTTTCTGACCAGAATGCTATGAAACTAGAAATCAGTAAGAAAAAAATCTGGAAGGAACACAAATACATGGAAGTTAAAAAACAAGCTACTAAACAATTAATGTGTCAACCATGAAATCAAAGAAGAAATAAAAAGTTACATGGAGACAAATGAAAATGAAAACACAATGATCCAAAATCTTTGAGATACAGCAAAAGCTATTCTAAGGGGAAATTTATAGCAATACAGGTCTACCTCATAAATCAAGAAAAATTTCAAATAAACAACATAACCTTATACCTAAAGGAGTTAGAAAAAGAAGAACAAAACACAAAAAGAGTAGATGGAAAGAAATAATAAAGATTAGAGCAGAAAAAAAACAACAAAATAGAAACTAAACAAAAAACATGCACACAACAGATCAATTAAACTAGGAGCTGATTCTTTGAAAAGACCAGCAAAATTGATAAACCTTTAGCCACTTAAAAAGAGAGAGAGAGAGAGAGTACTGAAAAAAAATCACAAAGAAAAGAGGATGCAAAAACAACAGACAATACAAAAATATAAAGGATTACAGACAAATATTATGAAAAATTGTATACAACAAATTGGACAACCTAGAAAACAATGGATAAATTCCTAGAAACCTATAACTTCCCAAGACTAGATCAGGAAGAAATAGAAAATTTTATCAAACCAATTACCAGCAATGAAGTTGAATAAGTAATCAATAAATAAATAAATAAATCAGTTTAAAAGCAAAAACAAAACAACTCCCAACAAACAAAAGTCCAGGACCAGACAGCTTCACAGGTGAATTCTACCAAACACTTAAGAGTTAATACCTATTCTTCTTAAACTATTCCAAAAAAATAGAAGAGGAAGGAAAACTTTCAAATTCATCCTGTGAGGCCAGCACTACCCTGATACTTAAACCAGATAAACACATTACAAAAAAAGAGAACTACAGGCCAACATATCTGATGAACATAGATGCAAAAATCCTCAACAAAATACTAACAAACTGAATCCATTAATACATTAAAAAAATCATTCTCCAGGATCAAGCGGGAGTTATCCTGGGATGCAAGAATGGTTCAATATTCACAAATCAATCAACATCACACATCACATCAACAAGACAAAGGATCAAAACCACATGATCTTCTCAATAGATGCAGAAAAAGTGTTTCACAAAGTACAACACCCATTCACGATAAAAACCTTCAAAAAAGTAGGTTGAGAGGGAACATGCCTCAACATAATAAAGGCCAGCTATGAAAAACCCACAGATAACATCATACCTATGGTAAAAAACAGAGAGCTTTTCCCTTAAGACCAGGAACAAGACAAGGATGTCCACTCTCAACACTTTTATTCAACATAATACTGGAAGTCATAGCCACAGCAATCAGACTAAGAAAAAAAATCAGGCATTCAAATTGGTAAGGAAGAAGTAAAACTTTCACCATCTGCACATGACCTGACTACACATACAGAAAACCAGAAAGACTCCATGAAAAAACTACTAGAACTGATAAATTAATTCAGTAAGTTCGCAGGATACAAAAATCAATGTACAGAAATCTGTTGCATTTCTATACACCAATAATGAAGCAGCAGAAAGAGAAATTAGGAAAACAGTACCATTTACAATTGCACCAAAATAATAAAATACCTATGAATAACTTAACCAAGGAGGTGAAAAACCTGTACTCTGAAAACTATAAAACAATGATAAAAGAAATTGAACATGACAGGGGCGCCTGGGTGGCGCAGTCGGTTGAGCGTCCGACTTCAGCCAGGTCACGATCTCGCGGTCCGTGAGTTCGGGCCCCGCGTCGGACTCTGGGCTTATGGCTCAGAGCCTGGAGCCTGTTTCCAATTCTGTGTCTCCCTCTCTCTCTGCCCCTCCCCCATTCATGCTCTGTCTCTCTCTGTCCCAAAAATAAATAAAAACGTTGAAAAAAAAAATTAAAAAAAAAAAAAAAGAAAGAAATTGAACATGACACAAATGGAAAGCTACTCCATGTTCATGGATTGGAAGAACCAATATTGTTAAAATGTTCATACTACTCAAAGCACTCTACAGATTCAAAGAAATCCCTAGCAAAATACCAACAGCATTTTTCACAGAAGTAAAAAAAATAACCCTAATACTGGTATGGAACCACAAAAGACCCCAAAGAGCCAAAGCAATCTTAAAAAATAAGAACAAGGCTGGAGGTACCATACTCCCACATTTCAAGATATATTACAAAGCGGTAGTAATCAAACTAGTACGGAATTGACACAAAAAAAGACACATAGATCAACAGAACAGAATAGAAAACCCAGAAATAAACCCACGATTATATGGTCGATTAATCTTCAACAAAGGAGGAATGAATATACCATGGGAAAAAGTCTCTTCAACAAACGGTTCTGGGAAAACTGGACAGATACCTACAAAAGAATGAAACTGGACAACTTTCTTATACACAAAAATAAACTTAAAATGATTTAAAGACCTAAATGTGAGACCTGAAACCATAAAAATCCTAGAATAGAGCATAGTCAGTAATCTCTCTGATATAGGCCATGGTAACACATTTCTAGATATGTCTCCTGAGGCAAGAAAAACAAAAGCAAAAATAAACTATTGGGACTACATCAAAATAAAAAGCTTCTGAACAGCAAAGGAAACAATCAACAAAACTAAAACACAACCTACTGAATGGGAGAAGATATTTGTAAATGATATGTCCAATAAGGGATAATATCAAAAATATATAAAGAATGTTTACGACTGAACACCAAAAAACCCCAAATAATCCAATTAAAAATGGAGAGAAGACATGAACAGATATCTCTCTAAAGAAGACATACATATAGTTAATAGACACATGAAAAGATGCTTAACATTATTCACCATCAGGAAAATGCAAATCAAAACTACAGTGAGATTTCACCCTATATCTGACAGAATAGCTAAAATAAAAAACACAAGAAACAACAAGTGTTGGTGAGGACATGGAGATAAAGGAACCATTGTGCACTGTTGATAGTACGCAAACTGGTGAAGACAATGCGATGAACAGTATGGAGGTTCCTCAAAAAATTAAAAACAGAACTTTCCTACAATCCAGTAATCATACTACTGGTTATTTACCCTAAGAATACAAAAAAAAAAAAAAAAAAACACCACAACACTAATTCAAAAGTATAATATATGCACCTTTGTATATGTTTCTTACAGCATTACTTACAATAGTCAAATTATGGAAGAAACCCAAATGCCCATCAATAGATAAATGGATAAAGAAGATGTGATAGATATATACAAGGGAATATCATAAATCAGCCATAAAAAGGAATAAAATCTTGTCATCTGCAACAACATGGATAGAGTATAATGCTAAGTGAAATAAGTCGGTTAGAGCCAAATACTATATGATTTCACTCATATGTGAAATTTAAGACACAAAACAAATGAACAAAGGAAAAAAAGAGAAAGAAAAAAATCAGACTCTGAAAATATGGAGAACAAACTGATTGTTACAAGAGGGAAGATGGGTGGGTGCGATGGGTGAAATAAGTGAAGGGCTTTAAAAGTACACCTATCATGATGAGCACCAAGTAATGTGTAGAATTCTTTAATCACTATACTGTACAGTTGAAGTTAACAGAAAAACACTGTATGTTAAAATTAAATTTAAGAGGAGGAACTGGAAGATGGCGGCTTAGGAGGACGCTGGGCTCACCACGCATCCTGCTGATCACTTAAATTCCACCTACACCTGCCTAACTAACCCAGAAAACCACCAGAAACTAGCAGAACAGAGTCTCCAAAGCCAAGCGCAGACGAGAGGCCCACGGAAGAGGAGGAGGAAGAGAGAGGGAAAGGTGCTGAAGGTGTACTTGAAGAAATAATAGCTGAGAACTTCCCTGAACTGGGGAAGGAAAAAGGCATTGAAATCCAAGAGGCACAGAGAACTCCCTTCAGACGTAACTTGAATCGATCTTCTGCACGACATATCATAGTGAAACTGGCAAAATACAAGGATAAAGAGAAAATTCTGAAAGCAGCAAGGGATAAACGTGCCCTAACTTATAAAGGGAGACCTATAAGATTTATGACTGATCTCTCTTTTGAAACTTGGCAGGCCAGAAAGGATTGGCACGAGATCTTCAATGTATTGAACAGAAAAAAATATGCAGCCGAGAATCCTTTATCCAGCAAGTCTGTCATTTAGAATAGAAGGAGAGATAAAGGTCTTCCCAAACAAACAAAAACTGAAGGAATTTGTCACCACTAAACCAGCCCTACAAGAGATCCTAAGGGGGATCCTGTGAGACAAAGTACCAGAGACAACACTACAAGCATAAAACATACAGACATCACAATGACTCTAAACCCGTATCTTTCTATAATAACACTGAATGTAAATGGATTAAATGCGCCGACCAAAAGACATAGGGTATCAGAATGGATAAAAAAACAAGACCCATCTATTTGCTGTCTACAAGAGACTCATTTTAGACCTGAGGACACCTTTAGATTGAGAGTGAGGGGATGGAGAACTATTTATCATGCTACTGGAAGCCAAAAGAAAGCTGGAGTAGCCATACTTATATCAGACAAACTAGACTTTAAATTAAAGGCTGTAACAAGAGATGAAGAAGGGCATTATATAATAATTACAGGATGTATCCATCAGGAAGAGCTAACAATTATAAATGTATATGTGCCGAATATGGGAGCCCGCAAATATATAAAACAATTACAAACATAAGCAACCTTATTGATAAGAATGTGGTAATTGCAGGGGACTTTAACAATCCACTTACAGAAATGGATAGATCATCTAGACACATGGTCAATAAAGAAACAAGGGCCCTGAATGACACATTGAATCAGATGGACTTGACAGATATATTTAGAACTCTGCATCCCAAAGCAACAGAATATACTTTCTTCTCGAGTGCACATGGAACATTCTCCAAGATAGATCATATACTGGGTCACAAAACAGCCCTTCATAAGTATACAAGAATTGAAACTATACCATGCATACTTTCAGACCACAATGCCATGAAGCTTGAAATCAACCAAAGAAAAAGTCTGGAAAACCTCCAAAAGCATGGAGGTTAAAGAACACCCTACTAAAGAATGAGTGGGTCAACCAGGCAATTAGAGAAAAAATTAAAAAATATATGGAAACAAACGAAAATGAAAATACAACAATCCAAACGCTTTGGGACGCAGCGAAGGCAGTCCTGAGAGGAAAATACATTGCAATCCAGGCCTATCTCAAGAAACAAGAAAAATCCCAAATACAAAATCTAACAGCACACCTAAAGGAAATAGAAGCAGAACAGCAAAGGCAGCCTAAACCCAGCAGAAGAAGAGAAATAATAAAGATCAGAGCAGAAATGAACAATATAGAGTCTAAAAAAACTGTAGAGCAGATCAACGAAACCAAGAGTTGGTTTTTTGAAAAAATAAACAAAATTGACAAACCTCTAGCCAGGCTTCTCAAAAAGAAAAGGGAGATGACACAAATAGATAAAATCATGAATGAAAATGGAATGATTACAACCAATCCCTCAGAGATACAAACAATTATCAGGGAATACTATGAAAAATTATATGCCAACAAATTGGACAACCTGGAAGAAATGGACAAATTCCTGAACACCCACACTCTTCCAAAACTCAATCAGGAGGAAATAGAAAGCTTGAACAGACCCATAACCAGCGAAGAAATTGAATCGGTTATCAAAAATCTCCCAACAAATAAGAGTCCAGGACCAGATGGCTTCCCAGGGGAATTCTACCAGACGTTTAAAGCAGAGATAATACCTATCCTTCTCAAGCTATTCCAAGAAATAGAAAGGGAAGGAAAACTTCCAGACTCATTCTATGAAGCCAGTATTACCTTGATTCCTAAACCAGACAGAGACCCAGTAAAAAAAGAGAACTACCGGCCAATATCCCTGATGAATATGGATGCAAAAATTCTCAATAAGATACTAGCAAATCGAATTCAACGGCATATAAAAAGAATTATCCACCATGATCAAGTGGGGTTCATTCCTGGGATGCAGGGCTGGTTCAACATTCGCAAATCAATCAACGTGATACATCACATTAACAAAAAAAGAGAAGAACCATATGATCCTGTCAATCGATGCAGAAAAGGCCTTTGACAAAATCCAACACCTTTTCTTAATAAAAACCCTTGAGAAAATCGGGATAGAAGGAACATACTTAAAGATCATAAAAGCCATTTATGAAAAGCCCACAGCTAACATCATCCTCAATGGGGAAAAACTGAGAGCTTTTTCCCTGAGATTAGGAACAAGACAGGGATGCCCACTCTCACTGCTGTTGTTTAACATAGTGTTGGAAGTTCTAGCATCAGCAATCAGACAACAAAAGGAAATCAAAGGCATCCAAATTGGCAAAGATGAAGTCAAGCTTTCGCTTTTTGAAGATGACATGATATTATACATGGAAAATCTGATAGACTCCATCAAAAGTCTGCTAGAACTGATACATGAATTCAGCAAAGTTGCAGGATACAAAATCAATGTACAGAAATCAGTTGCATTCTTATACACTAATAATGAAGCAACAGAAAGACAAATAAAGAAACTGATCCCATTCACAATTGCACCAAGAAGCATAAAATACCTAGGAATAAATCTAACCAAAGATGTAAAAGATCTGTATGCTGAAAACTATAGAAAGCTTATGAAGGTAACTGAAGAAGATATAAAGAAATGGAAAGACATTCCCTGCTCATGGATTGGAAAAATAAATATTGTCAAAATGTCAATACTACCCAAAGCTATCTACACATTCAATGCAATCCCAATCAAAATTGCACCAGCATTCTTCTCGAAACTAGAACAAGCAATCCTAAAATTCGTATGGAACCACAAAAGGCCCCGAATAGCCAAAGGAATTTTGAAGAAGAAGACCAAAGCAGGAGGCATCACAATCCCAGACTTTAGCCTCTACTACAAAGCTGTCATCATCAAGACAGTATGGTATTGGCACAAAAACAGACACATAGACCGATGGAATACAATAGAAACCCCAGAACTAGACCCACAAACGTATGGCCAACTCATCTTTGACAAAGCAGGAAAGAACATCCAATGGAAAAAAGACAGCCTCTTTAACAAATGGTGCTGGGAGAACTGGACAGCAACATGCAGAAGGTTGAAACTAGACCACTTTCTCACACTATTCACAAAAATAAACTCAAAATGGATAAAGGACCTGAATGTGAGACAGGAAACCATCAAAACCTTAGAGGAGAAAGCAGGGAAAAACCTCTCTGACCTCAGCCGTAGCAATCTCTTACTCGACACATCCCCAAAGGCAAGGGAATTAAAAGCAAAAATGAATTACTGGGACCTTATGAAGATAAAAAGCTTCTGCACAGCAAAGGAAACAACCAACAAAACTAAAAGGCAACCAACAGAATGGGAAAAGATATTTGCAAATGACATACCGGACAAAGGGCTAGTATCCAAAATCTATAAAGAGCTCACCAAACTCCACACCTGAAAAACAAATAACCCAGTGAAGAAATGGGCAGAAAACATGAATAGACACTTCTCTAAAGAAGACATCCGGATGGCCAACAGGCACATGAGAAGATGCTCAACGTCGCTCCTCATCAGGGAAATACAAATCAAAACCACACTCAGATGTCACCTCACGCCAGTCAGAGTGGCCAAAATGAGCAAATCAGGAGACTATAGATGCTGGAGAGGATGTGGAGAAACGGGAACCCTCTTGCACTGTTGGTGGGAATGCAAACTGGTGCAGCCACTCTGGAAAACAGTGTGGAGGTTTCTCAGAAAATTAAAAATAGACCTACCCTATGACCCAGCAATAGCACTGCTAGGAATTTACCCAAGGGATACAGGAGTACTGATGCATAGGGGCACTTGTGCCCCAATGTTCATAGCAGCACTCTCGACAATAGCCAAATTGTGGAAAGAGCCTAAATGTCCATCAACTGATGAATGGATAAAGAAATTGTGGTTTATATACACAATGGAGTACTACATGGCAATGAGAAAGAACGAAATATGGCCCTTTGTAGCAACGTGGATGGAACTGGAGAGTGTGA
The DNA here is from genome assembly GCF_018350155.1 of Leopardus geoffroyi. Taxonomy (NCBI): domain Eukaryota; kingdom Metazoa; phylum Chordata; class Mammalia; order Carnivora; family Felidae; genus Leopardus; species Leopardus geoffroyi. The sequence goes on along the minus strand of NC_059331.1, from coordinate 132,298,242 downwards.
TGCTAAGTGAAATAAGCCATACAGAGAAAGACAGATACCATATGTTTTCACTCTTATGTGGATCCTGAGAAACTTAACAGAAACCATGGGGGAGGGGAAGGAAAAAAAAAATAGACGTTAGAGTGGGAGAGAGCCAAAGCATAAGAGACTCTTAAAAACTGAGAACAAACTGAGGGTTGATGGGGGGTGGGAGGGAGGGGAAGGTGGGTGATGGGTATTGAGGAGGGCACCTTTTGGGATGAGCACTGGGTGTTGTATGGAAACCAATTTGACAATAAATTTCATATATTGAAAAAAAAAGGACAAAAAAGCAAATAAATACCTATAAATTAAAAAATATATATCTGCCAAATGCAATCAGTAAGAAAAGCACATGATTCAAGGGTCAGAATGAAGGTTTGAGCCTGCTTTTGCCTATTTATTGATCAAGTTAATTTATTAACTGCTAATTATAACAATTATTTGTACAGAGTGCAATAGTCCTAATTCTACCTCATCATATTCAAATACAACAAAACGTCACTGAATCAGAAAAGAATACATCAAACAATACGTACATGAAAAGAATCTTAGAAAACTCTAAGTTATTGTGATATTATTTATTTCAAATACAGCTGATAAAGTACAAATGCATATTATGGTGTAAAATGACATAAATTAATGCAAAATTACAAATGCCACTTGTTCCAAAGTACATAATCATGTATCCTAAAAGAGAAATATCTTAAAAAATAGAAAAGAATATTAATTGCTTCACTTAGAATTTGAAATTACATTGAAGGCATAATTAGACTGTTGACCTTTTTTTTAAGCTACAAATGTTAGCCTAGTTCTCTTTTATGATCAAAATACCAAAATTTTGAGAAGAGAGACATAATCTCTATTTTCCTGCTAAATAAAATTGAATGTTGAAATCAAATTAGAGATAGGGTATCTTTTTTAATGAAGAGACATGTGAATGACTAAAATGTGTCCAAAACTTAGGATTTATACTTTACTATACATGAGAGTGACAGTTTGCTTGCTTCTATTTTAATTAATTTAAATCAAGTATTACTAGAATACTGTCTACTTCCACAACCACCTGAGGAGAAATATGCCAATGTAAACCTCAAAAGCAATATTGAGTCTCTGTGAATACTAGATGCTATACATTACTCCAGCACTTTTTGCCCTCAAAACACTTGTTCGCCAATACCACAGCATAAAATGGATCCCTTCTCCAGATCCTCAAATTCTCCATCGGCCTCCATCCATGAAAATGCTAATTAGGATTTTATACCCAAATGTCTTCAAGTTACCCTATGTGAAAAGCTAATTTTTTTTTCTTACCCAAGATCTTGAGGACACCACCACTCGGGTCTTTTCTCACAAAGCTTAAACCAAAAATTGGCCTAAATATCCTTTTCCATGTCCATCCTGTTAGGCATCATCATACCTTTGTCTCTCCAAAACTCTTACTCTCCAAAACCTACCACTCAAATGGCAAGGGGAGAGAAAAGAAGTGTAGAAAAGTCTTTCTTCCTACCTACCTTTCTTCTTTCCTTCCTTCCAACCTTCCTTCCTTCCTAAGTCTCACTCTTGATGTTTTTTTTCCTCTTGGTCCTCACTTTTGTCCCACTTGAACTCCAAGATGAAGATAATTTTTTCAAATGGGAAGAACCATTTCTCAAACATGGTAAAAACTGTTTAAGAAGGTATATCGCCTTAGCCACGAAAAAAAAAATCACTTTAAAAAAGACCCACAAAATGTCTAGCTTCCACCAATGTAACCTCCTAGTGTATCTTCCAAGATAAAATGATTGCACACTAAATTAAATATCTTACTAGATCAGGGCTCTTGTGTGATGTCTACCAAAAAGGATTTCTTGGTTCAAAGTTTATCTGTGGTACTCCCAGACAGTATATAGCAGAATGTTAGTTTTTCTATTCCTTAAATCAACAAATATTTTATATTTAACAAGAAAAATAACCAATAATTTAAAAATAAGATTATTTTGATATAGTTTTGAATTCTAAATAATTTTTGGAGGAGACAATTTCCTATGGGAATGTGCATGTAATATAGGTCTAGTGAGATATAAAACATTTATAGTAATTTATGCAATTATAATGAATATATAATATGTACTTTGAAGAAACAATATGGAATTCTATGATGTAGTGATAACAGAGAAGGAAGGAATTACATTTACAACTCATTCAACTATGGCATAAGTATAAATTAAAAAGAAAGTCTTGACCATGTCTCCATTTTAACCTATTAGAAATTATGATCTGATTTGTCAAAATACCATCATTATTGACCTTCACTTTAGCATTACCCTATGACTCAGCAATTGCACTACTAGGTATTTACCCAAAGGATACAAAAATGCTGATTTGAAGGAGTACATGTACCCCAATGTTTACAGCAGCACTATTGACAACAAATGGACAAATGTCCATCGAATGATGAATGGATAAAGATATGGTATATATATGCAATGGAATATTACTCAGAATTCAAAAAGAATGAAATCTTGCCATTTGCAACAACGTGGATGGGACGAGAGTGTATTATGCTAAGTGGAATAAGTCAGTCAGAGAAAGACAAATTTTAAATGATTTCATTCATATGTGGAATTTAAGAAACAAAACAGATGAACATAGGGAAAAGGAAGGAAAAATAAGATGGAAACAGAGAGAGAGGCAAACAATAAGAGACTCTTAATTAAATACAGAGAATAAACTGAGGGTTACTGGAGGTGCATTGGGTGGGAGGATGGGCTAAATGGGTGATAAGCATTAAGGAGGGCACTTGTTGGGATGAGCACTGTGTGTTATATTTAAGTGATAAATCACTAAATTCTACTCTTGAAGTCATTATTACCCTATAGGTTAACTAACGTGGGTTTAAATTAAAAATTATATGGAAAAAAAATTTTTTAACTTTAAAAAACTGCTAAAAAATTAAAATTGTGCAGTCTCGAGTGCTTGGGTGGCTCAGTCAGTTGAGTATCTGACTCTCGATCTCAGCTCAGGTCACAATCTCATGGTTCGTGGGATTGAGCCCCACGTCCAGCTCTACACTGACAGCATGGAACCTGCTTGGGATTCTTTCTCGCTCTCTCTCCCCCTCTCCCTCTCTCTCTTCCCCTTTCCCACTCTCCCACTCTCACTCCCTCCAAATAAATAAATAAACTTTAAAAAAATAGTGCAGGCTCATCTAAGCATTATTAATACTTAATAAAAAGGAGGTCTGTACTGTGTTCACCACTGCATCCTATAAGCATACTCAAAGCAAAGCAATTAAACCTTTATTTTATTAACAGTGACTGACAATTATTTTTTATCTTCTTGCCTGTTGTTTACCAAATTAGATCTTAAAACATGGCATATCTTTACTCATTCAAATATATTTTCCAGGGGCGCCTGGGTGGCGCAGTCGGTTAAGCGTCCGACTTCAGCCAGGTCACGATCTCACGGTCTGTGAGTTCGAGCCCCGCGTCAGGCTCTGGGCTGATGGCTCAGAGCCTGGAGCCTGTTTCTGGTTCTGTGTCTCCCTCTCTCTCTGCCCCTCCCCCGTTCATGCTCTGTCTCTCTCTGTCCCAAAAATAAATAAAAAAATGTCGAAAAAAAAAATATATTTTCCAGTAAATGTATATTTAATGTGAAAATTATTTCCATTATTTTTAATTTCCTCAGTTTAAATTCTGCCTTTTTCTTTGAAGAACATGCAACTCCCTTTTAGTATTAATCTGTTTAAAGGATTATCCTCCCACACATTTACTAATAAAATCATCTGTAAGTTTCTTCCAGCTTCTCTCTAAACTAAAGCTGCATCTACACTAACAAAATTGCTTAACTGAGTTTGCCAGTTGGAATAATTTGGTGTTATGTCTTTAGTAACCCAACCAGTCAGTTTATAATTCATAGGTAGGGGCTTAAGCAGAAATATGAATTTTGTGCCTACATATATAAAAAGAAAAAGAGAATTGAGGCAACACGATTTTTACCCCAACAATGCAGTTATAAGGGAAATACTGAGTTATTCAAGTAGAAATCTCTTTTATTTTAATTCAAAAGAGACACCTAAAATTATCTTAGTATATCTTTAAGAAAGTTCCACAAGTATGAAAGATATGGAATTAACGACTCCTAAAGGGAGCTGTTTTCCTTCACCATGCTTTCAAATCTAAAACATGATGAATTAGCAGATGTTAAGACTATATATACAATGATCAAAGAAACAATATAACATGATGTCTTTCTAATACTTGCAATGTGAAACACAAAACATAAAAAAAAAAATCTATATCAGCCATTTTAAAAGTACTTCTTATTGAAAATAGCAAATCAACTTTCTCCAGTTAAAACCTTGAACTTGAGATCAAACCAACTGGTCTGAGAAATAAAATATGCTTTAATATTCTATTAGATTTTAAAAAAAAATTTTAACGTTTATTCATTGAGAGACAGAGAGAGACAGAGCTTGAGTGGGAGAGGGGCAAAGGGAGAGGTAGACATAGAATCCAAAGCAAGCTCCAGGCTCTGAGCTGACAGCACAGAGCTCAACCACAGAGCTCAAACTCACGGACCATGAGACCATAACCTGAGCCCAGATTAGACATTAACTGACTGAGCCACCCAAGCAACCCAATATTCTATTAGTTTCAAGTCAAAACAAAAAGTATATATCAGAAATAAGAAAAAAAACTCTGTACTTTTAGGATTAAATGAACATTTTCAAATTTTGCACTGAATTAAAACTTAGATATAATATATTCAAAGGAGTTTAGATTTTTCATTTAAATTCATCCTGTTTGAATGCAGCCTTACTTCTCTGCATATCTTTTTTCTTCCCCGTGAATGAGTTGGTTGGAATGCCACATCCATTCTGATTAGCCAGCAGATAAGTAATATGAAAACTGATTTAAAGTCTCTACCACTAGAGATGTCAAAACAGATGTTACTTTCCTACCGGATGACAGCACTGGGCCTGAGATGTCAAACATAATTAAAAATTTTATTTTCAAATGTACTCCACAGTTTATACATACTAAAAGTATGTCTTACCTTTTGAACTTGTAGAGTGCTGTGCTCTGCAAAATGGGAGAGGCTTTATTTTAGTTTAGACTCCATTTGGGAGTGAAATCATTTCATCAATCGGTACCCAGAGGTTTCCTTCAGGATTTGGCATGAAAAGACTGGCATTTCATTAAAATGTGCTGACAACTGAAAGAGCGATTCTAGCAGGACTGATTTCTCTCACCCTCCTATCTATGACTATCAAGGTTTGCTCCTAGATTATCCAAATCAGAGAATAAATTAAGGAGTCTTTCTTTTTTATGATGATATTGCTCATTTCATTCTTTGAAAGAGTAGAGGGTCAGAAGTTGAATGTTACTTAGTCATATTTATTTATTATTTACTAAGTTTCTCCCAAAGTCTTTCCCTTGGCAACAGAAATAATAAAATGCCGGGGGGCGGCGGGACGAGTCCCTTTGCCTTTTTTCTGATATGCACTCAAAACAGATTAAAAGTTCAGAACTCACCATATACTTCAGAGAATATCATGTCCATAGAAGGAAAATACAGAATTCCAAAAACATGGCTGCTCCAAAGAAGGTCCTTTGCTTCCACATTCCTGCATGTTATCTGAGGAGCCTTGACCTACCCACAACCATAGCCAAGTACCTTATATTCACCTTTGAAGTGTAAATGGTTATTCACATGTTTATCTCCTCTACTACAGATTAAGTCTCCTGAGGGCAAGGAAAGTGTCATATTCATGTGGTTATCAACTACAGAGGATTCAAGATGCCATGTGTAGATGACTTTCAGTATATTTTTTGAATCAATTTAGTTGGAGAGTGAGAAACCAAACATGGAACATCTGCCTTCTAAAGACCAGAGCAGTGCAGCATTGTACATGAGTAGCAGATTGGGCACTCAGCTGCTTGATTTTGAATCGCAGCCCCACCATTTACTAGCTATGTGAGTTAGGCTCATCACTGAGCCTCTGTTTCTCCATATGTAGCATGGTTATTGTGAGGATTAAATGAGATGATACATATATCATCAGAACAGTGCCTGGCACATGGATAAGCACTCAATAAATATGAACTACCACTATCACCTTCCTCTAAGGTGTCAGTGATGTGATAACTTATTGAAAGACTCATTGCTGTAATGTTAGTGATTAGGAGTTAGTGACACCTGTGCCCCCTAAGTATATGCATAAATGCTTGTTAACTTCAACAGATCTCCAGGTAGTGGAATTTCAGGCAGTGATTGCTGGGTTTAGGAATCTGGAGTTACCTGCTGAAAATCTGAGTGATGCAGAAACTTTCATCATTCTGGATTATAGAGATTTGCTACTGTTTGTAAGGGGTTCAGGCAAATTTTCTTCTAGTTGCTTCTCAAAAACTGACCTCAGAAATGTTCATTTGACACTAGCTCCTGTAGAACCCTTGTTCCTTCTTTAGACATGCATACTGATGTTTCCTCTAACCCTAATTATTACCAGAGGATTTAGGGTGTTTCTTAGTAGTAAACCAGATTCCAACTAGTCTTTTTCCTGATTTTACAGAAATTACTTCTTGGAGTCCACTGTTATATATGTGTCCTGCTGGTTTCTGATGCTCCTTAGTCTATTAAGGGAGTTTTCTTCTATTCTTAGGTTACTAAGAGTTTTTATTAGAAGTAGACCTTGAATATTATCAAGTGCTATTTTGGATGGCTATCAAACTAATTATGCCTTCACCTCTTATTAGAGTGTATTGCAGTAGTAGACTTCCTAATATTGACCCACACGTGCATTAATAGCATGAAGGGTCTTGGTAATGGTGTATATTCCAATATACTACTGTGTTCTATTTGATAACACCTTAAGATTTTTCACATTAATATTCCCAAGTGAAATTAGAACCAGGCCTAGTTTTATTTTTTTGGATTATCATGGTCAAATATAAGTACCAATATTATGATGATTTTTAAAAACACATCAGAAGGTTTTCTTCTTCCACAATACTTGCAAAAGATTAATTATCAGTAATCTCTTCTTTGAAGATTTAAAATAAATCACCTATAAAATCATCTCAGTCTGTTATTTCTAAGGTATAGTTTTAGAAAATGTTCTCAACTGTCTATGATTATTTATATATTTGTCACTTCTTTCTTTTCTTGAACCAATCTTGGTATTTTTATTTTTCCTTATCTTTGTATATTTTATTAACATTTTCAGTTATTATTATACAATTGAAAATTTTATTTTATAAATCTTATCATGTCCTCTTTATCTATAGTTATTTTTCCTTACTCAGTTTCTACATATGTACATTTGTGGTGTTTTTTTTTTTTTTTTTTTTTTTTTGGTTGTTGTTTAACTCTAAAGGTAATTAATCTGGTGAACTGTTCATTTGTCATATTCCATTTTTTTTAAACCAGATCTGTGCCTAGTGTATTAACATTAATTTTATCAACTTACCTTTTTCTATCTAATAAAAAAATCTCCTTCTCTTTTTACTTAATATTTTATCCTACTTTCCTCAGTTTTAATTCATTGATTTCTGCATTTATCCTTGACTTTTTCCTACTGCTTTCCTTAGATTTATTTTGCTCTTGGGGCACCTGGGTGGTTCAGTCAGTTAGGCATCCAACTTTGGCTCAGATCATGATCTCATGGTTCGAGAGTTCAAGCCCCGCTTTGGGCTCTGTGCTAGTGCTTGGAACTTGGAGCCTGGAGCCTGCTTCATATTCTGTGTCTCCCTCTCTCTCTGGCACTCCCCCACTCATTCTCTCTCTTTCTCTCTCTCTCTCAAAAATAAACATTAAAAAATTTAAAAAAGATTTATTTTGTTCATTTTTAACTTCTAAAATTGGATGCTTAATTCATTGTTTTCACTCATTTTTTATATATTGAAGATGTCAAAAGTTATAAATACTTCAAGTATAACTTTGTAGAAATCTCATATGTTATGATAAATAGTGCTCTTATCATTAATTTCTAGATATCATAATTTACATGTATTTTACTTAGAAGTTGTTTAAGAAGTTTTTAAAAATTTATATTTATTTAGTTTTCTAAATGTCTGATATATTTATTTTTGTAAATGTTATTTCCTTTTTCAATATTTAAACATTTTTTCACTGTTTATTCCTTTTTTGGTCATGGACTTTTCTTTTTATTATGGACTTCTAATTTTTATTACACTGTGATCAAAAGACATCATTGCATTCCTTCCACTCTAAAGTATTTATTAAGGTTTTCTTTGCGACCTAATGTATGGTCATTTTTGTAAATGTTTCATAGCCCATAAAATAGCTGGTTTCTGAGTTTTTTTTAAGTTTATTTAGATTTTGAGAGAGAGAGAGAGAGAGAGAGAGAGAACAGGGAGGAATAGAGAAGGAGGGAGAGACAGAGAGTGAGAGAGAGAATGAATCCCAAGGAGGCTCCACAGACAGCATGAAGCCAATACAGGTCTCAATCCCACCAACAGTGAGATCATGACTTGGGTCAAAACTAAGAGTCAGACATAACCTACTGAGACATCCAGGTGTCCCCAAAACTAGTTGGTTTCTGTCTGAAAGGCACTAAATATGGAATATTCTATTAATTAGTATATTTATAACTGTTCAAGTCATTGTCTACTTTTTAAATCTTCTTGCTGTGTGGGCTTACATTACTGATGTAATACAGCTCTCTACAAACAAGAATGCAATTGTTATCATTATTTAAACAAAAGCTATATAAGATAAAGAGACTAACTATATGCTAACAAAATGGTGAGAAGAACAAAAATAGACATTTGCTAATTCTTCATCTTTTATATGAGGGCGGTCAATATATGCCATTTCATTTCTCAAGCTGTAATATAAGAATATTTAAATTAATGGAGATAATTACTAATAGACCTAAAAATATGCTGCAGTATATATTTTCAAGTTACTGAGATATGATGAAGGACTTGGGAGGAGGCATAAAGGGAAGAGATATCATATATCAACAGAAAGGAAACAAAACACAGCAAGAAAACCAAAAATAGGATCATACATAAATAAACACTGATACAAGAGAATTAAGTCCAAATATGTATCATAGAAGTTAAGAGAGATAAAAACCATGTTCTAAAATAAATTGACTCCTAAATTGAAAGAGGTAAAAGAAATAAGTTCCAATCACGTACTGTATCCAAGATGATATAAAACAATGTAATCTATAGCTTTAGTATAAAAGGGTAGGCAAAGGAAAATGAGATTTACACAAATAAAAACAGAACAAATACAGCAATATCAATTTTGGGCAAAATAAACACAATACACAGAACATTAAACAAAAGAGAGTTATTCTTTTTTTGATGAAGTTTTCCTTGTTCAGGTAAGTTACTTAGAAAGAACACACGGATGATATATTTTAGGATCCCTTGCATATTTAAGTTTATTTTTAGGTTGCCTTCATACATAAATGAAAACATAGCTGATATGAAATATTGGGGTCACATAGCTTACCCATAGGACTCTTTGTGTATTGCTTGGTTGACTACTGGTATCTAATGCTCCCAAGAAAATACTGAAGCCACCTTGATTTTTTTTTCCCTAATACTTTTGACTGACGTTTATCTTCTGCTTGGATACTGCATCTTTATGGCATAATTTTGTTGTTGATTTATATTATATGCCTGGCATACATTACTGCCATCAATTCTTAGAACAACTCTGTAATATTTGAGGTTTATTGAAATCCACTGAAAGTGATCAGTTCCAATGTTAGTGATGGGAAGGCAGACTTTATAGTATTTTAATAAATACCCCTGAACTGTTGTAACTCTAAGGCACTCTCTTAGACAAATTCCAAGAAATTTGTTAAAACTCTGCTGCTAATTTATAAAGATCTTCTTGACATTGCATTTTATCAGAGTTCATAATATGAAGCTGATATGAATATATCAAGATAAGACTTAAGACATATCATCCCAAAAGCAAGTTCTTATCTACCAATCAATTCTTCTAGAAGATTATAGTCACTCCTTTTAAATATTATGATGTATCCAAACATACAGAAAATTACAGTATAGCAAATACCAATGTAACTGCAATCCAGGATCAACAATATGCTAAAAAATTTTACTATGTTTGCTTTAGGTCTTTTTTAAATTATTATTAATAAACTAATCATTCCAGACTTTAAGTCACCTTAATACATCTCCGAGGTCTCATTCTGCTACCTCTCTTCTCAGAGACAACCACCAACCAGCTCATCTGGGTTTCTACATTTTATTACATATGTTTATATGTATACTAAGTTTGCACTGTCTGATTTTTATTAATATATATTGTCTTGTTCTATACTTTGTATATACAACATTTTGTTTTTAAAATATATCACTTTGAAACATTTTAACATAATAGAAAACATTAATCTCTCAGTACTTGAAAAGAATGTGGCTTCTCTATTTGTTATGGTCAGGAACTATATGTATCAGGTCTCACACATATCTCATATCTATTAGATAAAACGTGGTAACTGAACTGTTCAAACCTGTATCATTGAAAACATTTTGTCTATTTATTAGTTACTAAAAAAGGCATATGCATATTTCCTGCTGTAACTATAGGTTAGTCAAATTTTCATTACAACTGTGTCCATTTTTGCTTTAAATATTATTTCTACAAAATTTTTTTCTTGTGATAAGAACTTTTAAGACCTACCCTCTTAGCAACTTCAAATATAGAATACAATATTGTAAAATATAGTCACCTTGCTGTATATTACATCCCCAGGACTTATTTATCTAATGATTAGAAGTGTGTACCTTTTGATCACCTTCACTCTTTATTTAATATTTAAATATGCTTTAAATGTTTTCAGGTAATGTTATAAAAGTTTTAATTTTATTGCTTCTTGATGGAATATTCCTTTTATATCTATATTGCATCCCTTTTCATTCCTATTAAATGCTTTGCATGTTAAATATTTTTTGTTTATTAATCAATAAGCATTTACTTGACTAATATTTTATGGTACATTTTTCCAGAAATATATTTTACCTTTCTGGGTCATGATACAATGTTTTGTGTCTATTTATAAATGAAATATATCTACATAGTGTTTTTTGACTAATATGAGTCTCTTTTACATATGTGAATTTACTATGTTTATTTTTAGAATGACTCAGATTGCTAGGGCACCTCCCAGTCTGTGAGTAGTTTTTCTAGCCTCTATTTCAAGGACTAGACAACATTTGATGGTTCTAAGCTTTATGTAGAAAGCTCCCTACAAGGCACAGGCTTAGATTTCATCTCTGATTTGAGTCTAGATCTTGGAACCTTAGCAGCAGTAACACATGTCCAGTTCTAAAACCATTCAGCTTCAGCCTCCCTCACTTGCAACTATGGCTTTACAATATTTCTTTATTTCTAGTTCTTAGGGCCTTTCCACGTACTTTCAAGAATTGACATGTATTTTTGAAAGTTTATTGTTAAATTTATCAACATGTGTTTCATATAGGAGTATGATTTTCTACATCAGTTTAACATACCGTAATGACCAGAAATCTTATATACTATTCCTTGTCTTTGAAATTCAGTAACTTCCCTAAATCTTATCTTAATGTGGTTATCCTCTGTTAGTTTCTCCTAAAACATAATTAGCCTTACTGATTTGCTTTAATTTAGTAAATACTGAACTATGAATTTGAATGTTGATTCTATTACCACTAGCTCCATTCTCTACTTAAGTATTTCATTTGCTACATGCTGTATTTGTGTTTGTTTTCTAATTTTCATATGTATCATCTTCTTTCAGGTGACAACCACTTCTTTATCAATGGTAATTCTTTTCACCCTGTCCTGTTCTTTATCACTGGTAATTCTTTTCACCCTGTAACCTTGAGTTGTGTTTCTGCTGTGTCAATGTTACCTCTAAGACTGGAGTAAACAATTATCATGTAAATGTACTAAAGTATTCAATTGTTCAGAGGTCAATTCTCCCCCAAATTTATCAGTGAAATCCCAGTCTGCCTCACAAAACCAGTGTGCATTGAAGATGGCAGCCAAAGTGGGAAGGTTTCTCCAGGCTTGGATTACCCAACATGTGAGTGCTATTCCTTGGGGGCATCTATGCCTCTGCAGCCTTAGAACTGCTGTTTCCTGAAGAACATGCTTGACAAATGTGTTATGATTTGGTTCTGGTCAAGTAAAGTTTGCTCTTGGCACCAGTTCCTCATACTATGCCCTTGCCAGCACGTAGCACACACCCTATTTAAAGGGTATTGCAGTTGTAAACAGAGAGTTCCAAGACCTAAGGCTTGATGACTTTAAGGGGAAATATTGGCGCTATTCTTCTATCCTTCAGATTTCACTTTTGTTTGTCCTACAGAAATTGATGATGTTAGTGACAAAGCCAACGAATTTAATGATATAAACTGTGAAGTTGCTGCAGTTTCAAGATTCCCACTTCACCTATCTTGCCTGGATAAACACACCAAGGAAGAATGGCAGTTTGGGCAACATGAACATCACACTCTTGTCAGATTTGACTAAACGGATTTCCTGAGACTACAGTGTACTGTTAGAAGTCCCTGGTGTTGCTTTAAGACATCTATCTCTTCATAACTGACCCCAGTAAAGTCGTCAAGTATCTGAGCATCAATGATTTCTCAGTGGGCCAAAATGCAGAGGAGACCCTCCACTTGGTAAAACCATTTCAGTTTGTGGAAACCCAATGAAGAAATCTGCCCTGAAAACTAGACACTGGATTCTCCTACAATCAAGCCAAACCCAATTGCTTCCAAAGAATACTTTGAGAAAGTAAATCAGTAATCATCCCATGCATACCTGTAGCTTCTCACATCAGAAAAGAACCACAGTTGGAACTCACTTTTAGCATTTGAAAGATGGTTATTTATAGAAGACAGAAAGCAATTATGCTTGTACTCATAAATAATACGCTAAATGTTTTGTTTTTGTAACATTGGCTAAGGCTTTTAAATGTACTCATATACATCAAGAGTCTTTTCTTAGTAACTTCTGGAGGGCTAGCTAGTTTATGGAATGCTAGTTTACCTATTTCTTGGATTGTATCTTTAATGGGAAGAGGAAACACTCTTCTTTATTAGTCTAACTTAAACTTTTATGTACACCAGAGTAGTACAACAACCATCAAAAGCTTCTGATCAAGGTTCCTGAAATTTTCTTCTTGAATTTCTTTGTACTGAACTGAATTTTCTTTTAAGATAACAAAGATCATAGTTTTAAGGTGTTAACATCAGCAGTCTAATTTAACTCTTACAATGGATGTACACGTACTTGAAACAAATGTGAATCATGTTTTTCTAAAAAAACAGGGTGATAAAGTGACTTAAGTGATCATGCATGTTTCTCGTCCCTGAGATTAATATAGCTATTTTACTTGTTAATTGTCTTAGGGTCGACATACAATTCTAGATATTGATTGGATGTAATCATAAAAAATATTTATTGAATCCAGGAATTGTATTTTGAAATCATTGTAATTATTTTCTTTTCTGAAGTGCTCAATGTAAAGTACATAATAAACATATTTTAAAAGAAAAAAAGATTCAACGAAATCCCAATAAAATTCCTAGTATACTTTTTTATGGAACTTGAAAAGCTGATTCTGAAAATCACATGGTAATATAAGGGATCTAGAGAATCTAAGAAAATTTTGAAGAAGAACAAAGTTAGAGGATTTACAGCATCACATTTAAGATTGACTATAAAGCTACAGTAAATAGGACAGTTTGGTATTGATGCAAAAGAAAATATACAGATCAAGGAAAAAGATAAAAATACCACATAATACATATGATCAATTCCTTTTGACCAATACAATTCAGTGGTTGGGGGGTGGCTTTTTCAATAAATTATTCTGAAACAACTACATATCTGAGAGAACCTTTATACTTAATCTAATGTTATATACAAAAGTTAATTTGTGAAGATATGGTGTACATTTCTTTAACATGCAGTCTACTCTAAAGCCTTTATGAGAATATTTTCAAGAACTTGTGATGCATTATAATTCATTGAGAAGGATACAAAAAGCATTAAACATAAAAAGAAAAAGTTAAGTTGGACTTCGTTAAAATGAAAATTATTTTCCCACAAAAAAAAATACCATTAAGAACCACAGACTGAGAGAAAAATAGTGTCTATGTATTGATCCAACAAAGAATTCATATTCACAATATATAAACAACTAGTGTACATCATTAAAAAAAGACACCCAAGTTTTAAATGAGCAAAAGAACTGTATAGACACTACACAAAGGACGATACATAAATGGCCAATAAACAATAAAACGGTGCTTCAGATCATTACTCACACTCCCTGTGTGGTTGGAGGTTTGTGAGGCACATCTCACTGCTGCCATAGTCCAACTTTTATGCTATTCCCACAGGCCTCTCTTCCTAAAGAGAAACCCAAAAGAGGGAGGTCTGTGGCATGAACCACAGTCCCATCACTCAGTTGATCTTAGGACCATATTGTCACATATGTTCTCCCTTCTCCAAAATCCATTCTAAATTCCCCTCACCCTCAGCTAACACCTCAGTTGGCCTAAGTGGTGGTATGATCCAAACATTCAAAAGATACCATTACAGGAATAAAAAGACAAGCCACAATGTGGGAAGTGATGTTCCTAACACATGAAACTGATAAAAGGCTTGTAACCAGAATATATAAATTCTAAAAACTAGTAAGAAAAAGAAAGACAATCTAATAATAATATGGGTAACAGACTTTAACCAAATACTTTATTTTTAAAAAGATATCCCAAGGGCCAATAAACATATGAAAAAGATCAAATTCTTTAGTCATTAGAGAATTCAAATTAAATCTACTGTGAGATACTACTAACTATGTACCAGAATGACTAAAGTGAAAATAAGAGACAGTGCCAAGGATTAATGAGAATATGGAGCAAGTGGAACTCTCTTACATTGCTGATAGGAGTAAAATTGATACAGCCACTTTGGAAAACTCTATCCAATATCTATTTATACCCAAACTAGCAAGTGTACTTCTAGATATATATTCAACAGAAATACATACATGTGTTTCCTAAAACACATCATAGTGGAAATACTTGGAATAGCGAAAACCTGGAAATATCCAAATGTCCATTATAGAATGGACAAATAAATAGCAATGTTTTCACCTGTGCTATCTCAGTTATCTGTTGCTGCATAACAAATTAAACTAAAACTCAATGACTTAAAACTACAACGTATTATTTTCGGAAACTGTAGGTTGGCTAGGGGTTTCTTCTACCAGTCTGTCTGGATTCCCTCATGTGGTTATGGTCATCTGATGTTTCCCCTAGACATGCAGATGCAAGATGGTCTCTGGAACATGGTTCTGGCTATCACTGGGCTCACTATTACTCTTCTGTCATCCTACAGAGCCTTTCATCTTTAGTAGGCTACTTTAGGCTTCTTCAGAGCATGATAATAAAAGGACATAAGAAGGCGAGAGAGGAAACTGCAAGTACTCAGGGATAAGAAGCACTAGAAGTTGCATAATATCATTTCCACCAAAATCTAAGTCAAAGAATTTATAAAGCCAGCCCAGATTCAATACTGTGAAAAAACAGCCTCCATCTTTTGACAGAAGAAGCCAACAGCACATTACAGAGGGCATATACACAGACAAGCATGATTTACTGGGAGCTATCACTCCAGCAATCTACCACAACCAATATATAACAATTGCAATGAATGAATTACTGCTACAAGTAACAACAGGAATGAACTTCATGAGTACAAGATGCAAGTAACAAGAGGATATATGCATCGTGTTCCATTTATATAAAATACAAAAATCTGCAAAACCAATACATGGTGTTAGAAGTCAAAAGAGAGTCTAAGGAAAACATCTTGGCACTACAAATGTTTTATCCCTTGATCCATGCAATGGTTACGTGAAATTTTTCACTTTGTGGTCATTTCTTGATTGTTTTGTTCTTTTGATTTATGTAATTTCCTACACGTTTGTCATACTTCAACAGAATTTTTTTTTAACCAGAATAAAAATGAAGACAAAACTAAAATATAATGGAAGTGAATTTTCTTCAATTCAGTTCAGTTATCTGAGTGGTGTTTCATGCCTTTTCTGGAATATCTGCTGATGTTACACATTCTACTACTAAAGGAATAAGGAAGATTCCAAGTCTATGCTGGGGAACTCTGTCTCTGTTCTTCTGTCTTATTTTGTTTAAACTCCTACATCAAGGGCCAGGTCACTGGTCACCACTTTTGTTTGACGTGCAATTATTTTCCTCTGCTCAGATTCCTCTGTTTACTGCTGCCAGTCCTAATAATTGGCTAATACAATTATTCCTAGGAGATTATTTGTGTCTTCCTGTTTCATCTGTTGCAAGGTTGGGTAGCATCCCAGTCCCAGTCTTTAGTCCCGCTTATCGAAACAAGTGAGGAACATTTTTCGTATTTTTTTCCTGGTAAGCCAGATTCTTCATGTTCTCTTAAATAGAAAATACGAATGAGATTTTTCAGGGCTTCCTCCACTTACCTTGCTGTCATACAGGGCAATTCTTCTCAGAAATTCAAATCCTTGCATTTTTCCCCAAATGATTCAAACCACTTGGTATATAGATTATATTGTATAGGAGTTAACAATGTAGATGCTGGAAACAAAATGTCCAAGTTCATATCCTGACCTTGAGTTAGGGCAGATTATTTCCCTTACTAGCCTCAAGTTGCACATTTGTAAAATGGGAGATGACAAGACGTACCTCTTAGCGCTGTAATGAGGTTTAAATAAATTAATCCATGTAAATTAAAAATGTGCTTAGCCCTTTAAGTACTCAAAAAATATTCTCATTATTATTAAGCATAGTTATTAACAGGGCAGAATGTTGACACATTTCCATGATTATTAACACTGATGATTTTATAGCCTCTGATATGTTAATTATCTTTTAATCATTTCTATCGGTTTTATAACCCTGAATTTATACCATCATTTGGGGGAGGTAAGGATATCTGTTGCCCAACATTCTTAAAATGAAATACCAACTTTTAAGAAAAAGATTTAATGACTACATTAGCATTGTAGTTATAAGGAAATATTACACAGCCATAAAAAAAGATGAGACTGTCCCATCTGAGATAACATGGGTGAACTTATTTGGTATTATGCTAAGTGAAGTAAGTCAGCCAGAGAAAGACAAATACCATATGATTCCACTCATAAATGGAATCTTAAAAAAATGAACAGGGGCGCTTGGGTGGCTCAGTCGGTTAAACGTCTGACTTTGGCTCAGGTCATGATCTCACGGTTCATGGGTTTGAACCCCATGTCAGGCTCTGTGCTGACAGCTCAGGACCTGGAGCCTGCTTTTGATTCTGCGTTTCTGTCTCTCTCGGCTCCTCCCCTGCTCACATTCTGTCTCTCTCTCAAAATAAATAAAGATTCAAAAAAATGTTTTTAATAAATAAAACCCAAAAGACTTAAAAAAAATGAACAAAAACCAGAATCATAAGTATAAATACAGAGAACAAACTGAGGGTTATAAGACAGAAAAGAGGGTAGGGGATTAAGCAATATGGGTGAAGGGGAGTGGGAGACACAGGTCTCCACTTATGGAATGAGTGAGTCAAGGGAACAAAAAGCAAAGCATGAGGAATACAATCAATGATACTATAATAATGATATAATGGGACAGATGGTAGGCATACTTGTGGTGAACACAGTATAATGTATAAACTTGCCAAATCACTAAGTTATACACCTGAAGCTAATGGAACATTGTCAACTATACTCAAAACAAACAAACAAACAAAAAACCCAAAAAAAAACACACAAAAAAACAGCATCATATGGTAGTATGGGGGTGGGAAAAAAAGAATTGGAGGTATATGTAAATGATAAAAATGTATTTGCATTTTCTCATATTCACTCCATTTTTGATCTAATCATCTGCATTTAAAATCTAAAACCTCTCCATAGAGAACTGTTTGCTCCCAGTCGTTCCAGGTACAGTTCTGCTAGTTATTGCATAGGCTAAATGCAGGAGTGGAGAGAAAGGCACAACATCATCTAACAGGAGTCAGCCCTGAAATCATCCTTCTAAATCTACTCTCTCCCTCCTCAAGTAACTGCATATATCTTCAATTGCTAACTTTACATTTCTTGAAATGGGGGTGCAGGAAGAAGAGTTTCCAGGAAAGCCATCAGTATAAATAAGAGTTAAAAAATTAAACTGGAGGGGTGTCTGGGTAGCTCAGTCAGTTAAGTGCTAATGTCAGCTCAGGTCATGATCTCATGGTTCATGAGTTCAAGCCCCGTGTCAGGCTTGTGCTGATAGCTCAGAGCCTGGACCCTGCTTCAGATTCTGTGCCTCCCTCTCTCTCTAGCCCTCTCCACTCGCATTGTGTCTCCCTCTCTCTCAAAAATAAAAAATAAACATTAAAAAATTTTTTTAAAAATTTAAACTGGATCCATAGTCCATGGGCTTCTCTAAAACTCTTCCCTTCTCTTGCCTCTATTACTATTCCAATTCCCTAAACCACTCTAGATATGGTTCAAAAAACTGAAAGTTCCTCTGATGACAGGAATTCAGCCTTGAGTGTTTTTTTTAACTTTTGACTGGTTTTATTAAATTATGATTCAAAAATGTAACCCGGTGTACATTTTTGACATGTTAAGAACAAGGGGGTACATCACAGGGTTCAGGTAAGACTTAAACAAACTGCATTCCATAATTCTGATTAAATGCAATCATGGAGGGGCGCCTGGGTGGCGCAGTCGGTTAAGCGTCCGACTTCAGCCAGGTCACGATCTCGCGGTCCGTGAGTTCGAGCCCCGCGTCGGGCTCTGGGCTGATGGCTCAGAGCCTGGAGCCTGTTTCTGATTCTGTGTCTCCCTCTCTCTCTGCCCCTCCCCCGTTCATGCTCTGTCTCTCTCTGTCCCAAAAATAAATAAACGTTGAAAAAAAAAATTAAAAAAAAAATACTTTAAATGCAATCATGGATTATAATTCATCATGCAAGGCAGAAAGGTTAATTACACAGACTATGTAAGCAGCATATAGCTGCATGTTTATCAATTCAGATTTTATCTGGTGTATGTAATTTATAAGAAGAAAAAAAGATTGATTTATAAGAGTAGGCTGAATTTACCACTTTGGTCCCCTATACTCTAGTTAAATAGAGCTCCTCTCCTCAAAAATAATCTCAATTTGTCCTGGCTTGACAGATTATAATGAATATGCTCTTTCCTGTGCTGTTTGAGAATTATTCCATTTGGGGGGAAACAAATGCAGTATGGCAGTGAATGCTAACTTTAGATACAAACTAGAACCACTTGAGAAGCTTTTAAAAAAATCCCATTGTTCAGGCCATGCTCCATGTAGTCAAATCAAAATTCCTAAAACTAAAGCCACAACATGAAGCATTTTTTTAAAGGTCCCTCAGGGCAGCCAAGGTTAAGAACCACTGAGGTGGAGCTTCTACCTCCACTACCATCCTTGACAATGTTCATACAGGTTATTGATATTGATCAGTTACTAGTCAATCACCTCAACTGACTAAAATGGTCTTGCAGACATAATTTTTTAATTATTAAAAATACTTTGTTAGGGGCACCTGGGTGGCTCAGTCAGTTAAGCGCCCGACTTTGGCTCAGGTCATGATCTCACCATTCCCAAGTTCAAGCCTCACTTTGGGCTCTGTGCCTCCCTCTCTCTCTCTGCCCCTCCCCTGCTTGTGCTCAGTCTCTTTCTCTCTCAAAAATAAATAAACATTAAAAAAATTTTTTTAATACTTTGTTAAGTGTCTGCACAAGAAGTGTTTGCTCAAATCTGCTTAAGTAATTTGAAGAAGCAATTAAATATATATTTGCACATACATATACACAGATTTATAATATATAGATTATATATATAATTCAATTCAAATATACAGGTATTATTATTTAAAAGTTCAATTCATTACTGTAAACATAAGAAACCATAATTTGTTAATACAACTTCCAGGAAAAGAGAACTTTTGAGTGTTTCAATTAAATTTATCCTTTACCATGTAGATTCAATCCCCTTTATGCATATTAAATATTTTTAATAAGAACATACGCCTTGGATAAAGGATTTTGAAATCAAAAGAAATATATATACTAACACTGAAATACACACAGTAAAACCTCTTTTATAAAAGCCGCTTTAGAGAACCGAATCAGTATGCAGAGGGCAGATGTTCCTTTAATATAGCTCTGTGGTTCAGGACATCTCTAAAACCCTGGATCTATTTGTAAAAAAAAAAAAAAAAAAAAAAAAAAAAACGTGAAGTGTGTGTTTCCACATAATTCCCCAGTAACATGCATTTTTGTTGAGAGGAATGATGGCTTTGATGAGGTACCTAAAATCAGTAAGAGGAATCTACTCTGTTAAGGGCAGAATGTCATTCTGCAATTGCAGGTGTTACACATTATAGGATGGCATTTGACACACAGCATATCTCCCATCTCTGTGAAGACAGTTGAGCATAGTGGACTATATCTGGATTCTGACAACTTGGATTTGAGTTTCAGCTCTGCAATTTACTTGCTGAGTAAATGCAGCTTTTCAAGTTTCAGGTTTCTAGTCTATAAAGTGATGATAAAAATGTGTCCTACCTATATAATAGAATTGTTAAAAAGTTTTAAATCAAATAATTATTTGTAAATTCTAATCCTCAAATAAAAGACAAGAAAAGATTCAGCATAAAAAGCAAGCTCTGCTTTGAGTAGACTGCTAGCTTCCAGGCCAACCTTCATGAACTCCTATGTAAGTAAAAAAAAAAAAAAAAAGATGCTCAAGCAAGATGCTGAAAAAATGTTTATGCATGATTTAAGTGAGTTTGGGGGAATAAAATTGACATGTCTGAGACTTTTGTGACAAGGAATGACACATAGATTTGTGTGGTTGGAGGTATCTTTCCCTCTTTAAAAGAACAACTTCAGTTGAGTGAGATCCTGGTACAGTGGTGATTAACAGATAATAGTAGGAAACAAACCAAGAAGCAGGGAGAGACCAACACTCCTTCATGAATCTTCTTGGTGACATCTCCAAAAGAAACATGGACCAAAAGAAAAAGAAACATGTAGTCACTGAGAGCATCTATTTGGGAACACTCATAAGATTCTCTCTGGGGACTTCCAAAAACATCTGAGGACATTTTAGGTGTATATATGGAGTAGTGGTGAAGTTTATACTCTCTTATCAGGAAATATGGAGGGAGCAAGAAACCCTGCTACATCTAATATCATCACTGAAGGAACAACAATGTTATAATGCATTCTGCTCTATTTTTCTTCTACTTCATATCATGGGTGCTTGTTTGTATGCAAAAATTCTAAATAAATTCAATTGTTTATATACTTCTGCTATTTATAGTTTAACCAATTAAATAATTACTGTATTTTCATATACAATGAAGCATATATCCCTGTGAAGATTATGCATGTTATATCTGCCTGATATGTCCTTCTTAAAAGAGTATTTCTAAAATCTCTCTTTCCCATTTCTCCCTCCCTGCCTTTCTCTCCCTTCCTCCTCCCCCCCCACCACACTTGAATAAATATTAACAGTCTTAAAGATTGATTTTACACTTCCTAGATTAAAGAAGTATTTGTTAATTGCCATACTTTAGACAGTATCTTGTTCTACCATAGCATAAACGCCACAGGTTGAATGAGGTTTACCCCTTACTCCTTATTTTTAAAACTGATTTGTGCTTTTCTTTCAGGAAGAGATTTTATTTAACAGGATTATTATCAATGTTATAAGTACTTTTTTTCTAATGTCTGATGACAAAAGATTTCCTGTTTGTAGATACTTTTATAAGGCTTTGATCAAAACATTGTAGTATCCATGTATATAACAATCAAAAATGTTTTCAAGGACAAATGAATATGACTTGAAATCTTAGCATTGTCTTTAATACCATTTTCTCCTTCTTCCAAACTCTAATTTTTCATCAAGCATTTAGTTTTCTTCTTGATTTCTTGCCTGCCTCATCTCTGTGTGCACACAAACCACAATGCTCCACATTGCTATGCCTCACACTTCCACTTCATCTTCCATGATTGATATCTCCCCTTTGCCCAGGGAACTGTCATGATTAAAGCAAGTTCAAGCATTATGTCTTTTATGAAGGTTTCTTGAATCTCCATCTTCACTATCAGGTAAAATTAACCACTCCTTCATCTATGCTTCTTCGTAACTGCCTGATCAGTCTTCTTCCCATGTATGGACAAAAACCTCATGAATTCCATAAAATGTCTGGTATCCAGACTGGAACATGTGCCAACCAGCAATTTGATACTTCATCAAACTCATATGGTTTAATATTTATTTTAAAATAATAGGAAGAAATTTCCATTAATAAAACTGTATATACTTTATGTTCAAAATAAAGACTTATGTCATATGCACATAACATTTTAACTCATACATAATTGGAATTGTTTCTTTAAGCCTTCTCATCACTTATAATTGAATAGCATCAGGCAACATGTTTACATGTTCAGCAAACTTCTGTATCTTCCTAATTCTTGCTTCCTTTTGTTCAATCATTTAATAACCAAATTTTAGCCAGGCATTATATTTCTTAGACTGGTATACATATAGATATATGGCTTAGACTGGCTACATATAGATATAACAAAAAGCCTTGTCTAAAATATCCTATTAAAGTTTTTGTTCTGGCTTTCATTATGTTTCATCAAAATACTTTCTAATGAGTCTATGCTTTTAATAGTTGCATGTCCAGATAACACCACCAAAGAATATAAATAATTATCAATAGGATAAATAGACACTCTTAATTTTAAATATGTAAAACACTATATATGACATTATTTCAAGATTCTCAATGACCATTTAGATATTCACAATAAAATATATTTCATACTTTATGTATTGTTAACTGTTTTGGTTTTTATTAAAGAAGTTTTTAGCATAAAATTCAAATGGTATAAGTATGGAAATAAAGTCATTCTAAGATAGCTAGTTCTTAAACATTGCCTTTGAGAGATGCGTTTTTCTTTTTTTTTTTTTTTTAATTTTTTTTTAACATTTATTTATTTTTGAGACAGAGAGAGGCAGAGCATGAATGGGGGAGGGTCAGAGAGAGAGGGAGACACAGAATCTGAAACAGGCTCCAGGCTCTGAGCTGTCAGCACAGAGCCCGACGCGGGGCTCGAACTCATGGACCGCGAGATCACGACCTGAGCTGAAGTCGGCCGCTTAACCGACTGAGCCACCCAGGCGCCCCGAGAGATGCGTTTTTCTAATTGAATTTAACCTGAAGTGTTGATAATCAACCTAACACAAATCTAACTGTAATCAGAAAGCTCCCTATATTCTGATAAGTTTCTCACTTCACACTCCTTTGATGACCTTGGTCTGCTCCATCTCTAACATAAATCTTGCACTTAAATAACCTCGTGACCAGGTCATGAAGCTAAATGGCATACTGGAACAGGGGAGCGGGAGAGTTCAGCAAACTTCTGTTATCTTCCTAGTTCTTGCTTCCTTTTGTTCAATCACTTAATAACCAGATTTTAGCCAGGCAGTATATTTCTTAGACTGGTATTTTCAAACTTACTCCTATTGCTTTACTTTTCCCAATTTAAACCAAAATTAACGTAATGTTTAATAATGTTACATATTTAGTATCCATAGTCCTTCAAAATATAGATATCTCTCTCCACCTGTAAGTCCATCATTTTGATAGTTAACAGTTACAAGTCCTTAGTGGCACGGCTGGCCACACATTTGGCACATATCCTGAAAATCCCAGAACTGATGCAATGGAAAACTACCTAAAGTTCAAAAGTACAAGTTATAGAATTCTCATATGTGCCTTAAAGCTTATCTAGTACAATTCTATAGGATATTTTGAGGGCATGTGGTGGGCAGTGTCTGTGTTGTTATGAGACTTTGACAAGGAAAAGAAGGGAGTGGTTGGAACATACAGTTTTGGGAAAGGAGATTCTAAAATTACAAAGTATTTTTAGTCACATAGCATTTTTTGGTCACATAGCATTTCTTAAAATACCAAAATAACATTGGAGTAAGACATAAAACGTCTGTTTATTTTTAGAGATTTTTTTAATTGGTTTTAAAGTTCAGTTATTTCAGTGATCTGGTTTAGACTCAATAATTTTCATAGATCAAGAGACTAGACTAAGATCCTGACCCTCTTGAGTGATGTAAGAGTCACGAAGAGGAATGAAATGCCTCTTCACCTCTCAAAAATTCTGATGAATAGTTAAAACAGATAAGATTTTACAGATTATACACTGTGGCTGCAGAGCACATAGATTGTTGGTATACTCAGAAAACTGGAAACATGGCCAAAATTAGAACTGAGATATACTTTCTGCTATAGCATACTTTTCCAATATAAGAGTTAAAACCATATACTGTTTCAGTATTTATACTAGAGGAAGATTTTGAGGTAAAAATAATTTATTATTTCCCATTTTACAGATAACAAAATATAATCTCAATGGATGAATGCATAAACAAAATATGGTATATACACTCAATAGGATATTATTCAGCCTTAAAAAGGAAAAAATCCCGTCACATGCTACCACATGGTAAACCTTGAGGACATTACTCTAAGTGAAATAAGAAGCCAAATACTGAATGATTCCATTTATATGAAGTATCCAAACTAGTCAAATTTATACAAACAGGAGGTAGAATGGTGATTACTAGGGGCTCAGGAGATGGAGAAATTTAACAACACTAAACTACACTTAAAAATGGTTAAGGTGGTAAATTTCATGTTTTTTGTCACATAAAAATAAATTCAACCTCAATGATATATAAAACTAGTTAGTAACTGACAGTTAAGACTTGGATTGTGATTGAAAATCTCGAATCTTTTTACCCTGGATTCATCTGTGCCAATTATTTCTCCAATAATCTCTGTGTGGCTGACTATATTGCCTACATGATTGTAAACCTGTGTCAACCATGCATCAGCATTCCTATGCAGGACAATCAGAAATGGGCAAACGCCCTTGTAGAACAAAACCTGAGGAAGCAAAACCCCCATCTTGCCATACTTGGAACCCAACATTCCAAGGGAAAACATTAAAACTATCTTTTTTTAACACTGAAAACAAGTGATCAGTATGGTGTGATCACAAAAATAGGTCATTGGTCCACTGACTTGACCGTTTCATTCCCTTTTATAATGGTTACTTTCTGTTATGGAGAAATAGCCATTGAAAGGTAATGCTTGGCAGGTACACAGCCATCTCCAGGAAATGAGGCCTGAGGACATGCTTTACTCATGTGGTGAGAAAAAGTTAACTTTCACAGCCCTCCACTCAAAGCAACATTTTATCTGTTGGCATGTTTACAAGGAAAGTTGGAAATCAAATAAAGGATAATTGCCCATTCTCAACAGGATGTGGCAACTTTCATCTATGATCCTTTATTTTCAGGCTTCAGCAAGGCTTCCCAAATGAGCTAAATGAGGAAGGATTCTGATGGAGGAATGATGTTAAGACCTTACTCTGTGTTCCTCCCAGATGCTAGATTAATTGCTGTAATATAAACGCGCAGCACAATGTGTTCTCCACTGATTTCATCCACTTATCTAGGGCCTGTCTGTGATGATTTCCACTAATAGCCAAACAGTGCCCTGAATAACTCACTGAGTTGTACAAGATTGATCCAAATTTGAATAAAGCTTGTATCTGGTAAAGTTAAAAAACTATTAGGATCATTCCAATAAATGCTGATAATTTTCTCCATTAGATAGTAGAATATGCCATTGTTAAATCTTTCTTGAGTGCTTAGTAACATCACTTTTCTTACAAGGATTTGTCTTTGGGGTGCACAGGTTTTCTAATAAGGGAGTAGGCATACCTTTCATGAGGACACAAGTATTGCTACATTGTGTGTTTTTGCTGTTGTTATTGTCATTACTGTTTTCTTTTAAATAATTTCTGTTTATGATATCCAACTTCCCTTGGAAACTTTGCCTCACTCCATGAGGTTGGGCTACAGGGAAACTTGTGTGGCATGCCTAAGCTACATCCAAAATCAGATTTCTTTTCCAATATTGACCAATATTGATCTTTGGATCAAGCCAGGGGGCTGAAGTTCTTTTTAAAACTGAATCTCTTCCTTTGAGAAATTCGATTCCTCAAATAAATATAACAATACTAGATCCACCCTGCCAGGCCACTGGGTACAAACACAAGAATTCTTTCAAAAGCCTTCTACATAGGGATGTAGAACCTAACTCTGGAACCATTGGGAGGCTGATGGCTTTTTAAGTCGAAGGAATCTAACAGCAGAAATTAGAATGGATCAGAAAGGGAAAAGTTTGGAGGCAGCGAGGCAACTTAGTAGGCCATAGTAATCGTTCAAGAAAATGAAGTCTTGAACTAAAATAGTGACAGTGGGAATGGAGAATAATAGATGGATGAAAGGGCAATCACAGAGATAAAACTGGCAGGTTGTGCCAAACTAGTGAATGTAAAATACAGAGTAGGAGGAATTTTATCAGAGTCATCTTCCTAAAGTGGAAGTAAGATCATATTCCTCATCTGCTACATCCCTGCAATAGCTTCCCAATACACTTGGGAGTCTAAAAGTCTTAAAAGGCTTAATATAATCTGGCCCCAGCTCATTTATTCAACTTCACTGTTCCTCAACTTCATTGCTGTCCAATTTTTTTTTTTTATATAAAGCTCTAGCATCACTGGATTTTCTTTCCTATCTCAGTGCCTACGCACTTGCTAGTCCTTTCTGCTTGGAACTCTTCCCCTAGGCTTTTGCATGACCATCATTTTCTTTCCACTGAGATCCCAACTCAGATCTCTTTCCACCTCTCCAGAAAATTATTCACTGTTATACATCCACATCCCAATAGTCACTTTTTACATCACCAGATTTGTCCTCTCTAGAGAACCTATGTACCTGAAACTATCTTGTTTTTGACATGATTATTGTCTGTCTCTCCATACTAGAATGTCAACTCCCTTGGGACAGGAATCCCCTTTATCACCAGTGCCTACCATGTGATAGGTTCTCAAAGAATACTTATTACTGATATACAGATATACATATACGTACACATATACATATACACCTACATATGTGTAAATGTGCATGTGCACACATACCATATTTATAAATATACTTCACGGTAAAAAGTTATAACTTGATATTAAAACTATCAGACTCAGATAGCTTGTGAATTCTAAGTGTGATTCCTGTACTGAGGTTAAGAAGTATTAATTTATAAGTCTAACAATATAATTGTTACATATTGAACTCTACAAGAGCTAAAAATACTTTTGATAGAGGAGAATCTGATTGGGATAAAATACTCATCTAGAAATAAATTTCTAACCCAAAGCATCTAAAGAGAAGCAAAATGAATCTCAATCTCAATTTTAGCCCAATAATTTGTAAATTAAAAATCATATTTTGGAGACATGAAAATAAGGGAGGTGGCACGTTCAAACCACCCATGACCATATTATTCTGCTGGATTATTAAGTAATAAAATTAATTTCTCTAGTAGCAGTAGTAGGTAAAATTCAGATAAAACTGATTTTTACAGAGGACCTTATTACTCCAACTAGATCTGATAGAGTCTATTTTATGAGGCAGAGGAAAGGACGTTCAGGTTCTATAGCCCAAACCATGTTTCTTTATATACATCACAGGGCTATCAAAAGAGTTAAATGAGTTAATCATTTTTTTTTATTCTTAAAAAATTTTTAAATGTTTTTATTTTTGAGACAGAGAGAGACATAGCATGAGCAGGGGAGGGGCAGAGAAAGAGGGAGACACAGAATCCAAAGCAGGCTCCAGGCTCTGAGAGGTCAGCACAGAGCCCGACGTGGGGCTCGAACTTAACTGCAAGATCATGACCTGATCTGAAGTCGGACGCTTAACCGACTGAGCCACCCAGGTGCCCCAATCAGTTAATCATTTTATATCAACTTTATACCTCATTTTCAAATCATTTTTGATTTGAAGTTTCACTGACAGTCCAACATGGATCATTCTGAGTTCCACCTATCATCAGCAAAGTTCCAGGGACCTCAATGATTAGTTTGTGTTAAAAGCAGCATTGGATGTGCTGGGGACATGGGGTAATTGATCATGACTGAACAATGTGAGCGCTACACAGTACCCACATTTTCTTCCTAATTTAGAACTCAATCATTCGAAAACAATTATATTAGTTGGGGGAAAAAATGGCTCCTACTCAAAGAAAATGTATTCCATCAAAAATGGACTGGGACACTTGGGTGGCTCAGTCAGTTAAGTGTCCTACTCTTGATTTAAGCTCATGTCATGATCTCTCAGTCCTGAGTTTGACCCCTGCATCTGGTTCCTGCTGTCAGTGCAGAGCCTGCTTGAGATTCTCTCTCTCTCCCTCCGTTTCTCTGCCTCTCCCCTACTCTCTCTCTCTTTCTCTCTCAAAATAAAAAAAAACTTAAAAAAAATTTTTTTTAATGGACTCCAGACGGGGCACCTGGGTGGCTCAGTGGGTTAAGCTTCCGACTTCAGTCCAGGTAATGATCTCATGGTTCGTGAGTTTGAGCCCTGCATCAGGCTCCGTGCTTATAGTGCAGAGCCTGGAGACTGCTTCAGATTCTGTGTCTCCCTCTCTCTCTCTCTGCCCCTTCCCTGCTCACACTCTGTTGCTCTCTCTCTCTCAAAAAGAAAGTAAACATTAAAAAAAAATTTTTTTAAATGGACTCCGGGCAATAGAATAATTGCTCATCAGATCTATGGATCTCACTACTGGTTCGACACTTTCCAATGCTGCCAAAATTGGATGGGCGCATGACAACGCCGGCCAATCCTATTGCTTTTCTTTACCATGGTGCACTTCTGCCTGCAGGGCTTCTTCAATGATCTTTGACTTACCAAGGCTGTGGCAGCAATGGCATGAACATTAAACAGAGGAATGGCACCTGTCCTCAGGGAGACTTCAATGAAAATAAGCCTTTTGAGCTCTGTTTAATGGTACTTTCTATTTCAGCTCCAGTAAACATACACTAAGACTATGAATTCTGAGAAATATAACTTACATTGAAGCAACTTGAAGATGAGGTAAATCATTCCAGTGATGTAGCATTAAGTTCAAATGAGGAAAATATACAAGGTTATTAAAGAAGTTTTTTTTTCAAAGAGTCACAGAAGTAACCACTTTGAGTATCTGATAATCATTTGAACCAAAATTCAATTCCATCATGGACTAGAAACACAGTTTCATTAAAATAATATTACAGTGATGCTTTTGTATAAAATGTTAGTTTATCACATATCAAAAGTAAAGCAGGAATGTCACAATTGTTTGCAAAAGAAAAAATATTTTCTTTACAAAATCTTTGCAGAGGCTGGCATTTTATTCAAAAATGTATTATTTCAAGTCAGTCATTATAAAAGCAATTTACTCTTCAGGATAAAGAATTACAGGAATATTAAAATAATTTAATACTTCTAAAAATATTAGTGAACTATCCTCATATGCTCATATTATCTTATATGTGAACATATGTTTACATAATTTATATAATAACTCACACATTTTCAGTATTATATATTTTACCTAACATTACTCATTTTCAATAGTTTTATGTAATCTTCATAATTTTAATAGCTCCATGCTATTTTATTCTTCAAGTTTTTCTTTTCATATATGTTGTCCTTTTCTAATATGGTTTTGAAATATAGATCATATTCTCTTTTGATGTTTTAGAATGAATTGAAATATTTAATACCATTCAGATTAGTATAACATCTGATAGGCATTACTCATTATTTATTAACTCATAACCACATTATCAACCACAAACTTATTTTTGTTCTCTTTATTTAAATAAAAAAATTCAATTGGGGATTTTTGCATCTGAAACCCATTCCACTCCAAGCTTACTACTTTGTAGTAGGTAATAAAGTTTAGTATTTGCATAATAAATTTTTTATCTCTTATGTTCTGCTTTTGTTATAACAAATAAGTGAATCAGAAATAATTCCTTTCATTTACTAGGGTCATGTAAGTAAACATTAACTCACACATACATACACCTTTTATCATGTTATCTCTAAAATGAATGGTTGTTTTCTTTCGTAATCTTAAAACCACGTTCCGGCAACCTTCCTAATCAAAATTTTTCTTTCCCCTTCTCCACATACCCAACTACCTCAACCTCACCTCAATTTCATTTTTCTTCTGGAATTCTAAGATTTCCTTTAAATAAAAGCCACCAAAAAAAAAAAAAAAAGATATGTATATAGTAAGTATTCTGAAAGTTTTCAAGTCAGAGAATCTGTTTCACTAGTCCTCACCAGCTGAAGAGCTTTATTGGAATACGCTTTTTCCTTTAAAGGTTTTTTTTTCTAAAAAAAATTGTTTTTAATATTTATTTTTATTTTTGAGAGAGAGAGAGAGAGAGCACAAGCTGGAGAGAGGCAGAGAGGGAGGGAGACACAGAATCTGAAGCAGGCTCCAGGTTCTGAGCTGTCAGCACAGAGCCCAATGCAGGCTCAAACTCACGGGCTGTGAGATCATGACCTGAGCCAAAGGTGGACGCTCAACCAATTGAGCCACCCAGGTGCCCCTTTCCTTAAAGGTTTTAAAGTTATTATTCCATTTTCACTTTTACTGATTGGTGAAGAGAAGAAATACAACATTTTCTTGACTTTGGTTCCTGTGATGGTCATTTGGTTTCTTCTGTACAAAAGTGTAAATGATGATTTTGTATTTTAAGTTTAGAGACATTTAAAGACTGCATTGCTGGTGAGATACTTATGTACTTATTTTCTTAAAGACCCATGTTTAGACAATGTCATAAACTTATCCCACCTGCTCAAAAGAAATTAACTGATGATCACAGATATCTACAAAATATGACAGGGCTTTTATTAGTAAATACCTTCACTGCATTATATATGCAAAGTTTTGGTTCTCTGTCAATGAGGGTATCTTCTCAAATACTTTGTATGGTTTGATAGTTTCTTTTATTCCCAATTTTTGCTCCATATCTTCCCAGCTTTTGTGAGATTGAGGAAATACCCTTACAACAAATACCTCTACAAGTAGAGGTCTACAGCTTTATTTCTCTTAATGAGTAATAAAGACAGACATAGAGAAACGAAGAGCAAGGATGAACCATTGGGTTACATACCAAGGAGAAAAGACCCAGCTGTTAAAAGGACCCATTGATTAAATCATCCACAAATGAAGAGATCAGTGGTCCAGGGTCAATGTTTTGTGTCCCAGACACATTATCATAGGCAGAAATGCTTTCTTCACTACCAATTTTGCTTCTGTTGATTTTCCCCTCCACTGAAGGAGCTAGAATAGAGGGGCTACTTTAAAGGTTGGTATGGTCAGAGGTGCCTGGGTGGCTCAGTCAGTTAAGCATCTAACTCTTGATTTCAGCTCAGAACATGATCTCACAGTTTGTGGGATTGAGCCCTGCATCCAGTTCCACATTGACAGCATGGAACCTGCTTGGGATTCTCTCCCTCTTTCTTCCCCACTCCCCTCCTCTCTCTCTCTCTCTCTCTCTCTCTCTCTCTCTCTCTCTCTCTCTGTCTCTGTCTCTCTCTAAAAATAAGTAAACTTAAAAAAAAGGTTGGAAGGGTCATTAAAGCCATCTACAATAGCCTTAAAAACCTGTATGTACATTATCTCTTTTCCTCACAAAGTCTAAGTCAAGCACAGAGAAACTCTTGAATAAGAAATTTTCAGTAGGATAAGAGATCATAGTACTGCCTACTTCTCTCATTAAACCGATTACAGGAAAAACTGAGCACAGAGGTCTGAAGAGGTAATTGAGGCATTTCTCTACAACTGAGATG
Source organism: Leopardus geoffroyi (assembly GCF_018350155.1). Taxonomy (NCBI): domain Eukaryota; kingdom Metazoa; phylum Chordata; class Mammalia; order Carnivora; family Felidae; genus Leopardus; species Leopardus geoffroyi. Next base: position 132,266,374 of record NC_059331.1, on the reverse strand, counting down.
AAAAATATTCAGTGTGACCTTCAATGCTTTTCTGGAAGACTTCTGAATTCCCTAAATACAAAACATATTACAATATAAATATAATGCACTTGCCCAAAGTTCCCAGAATTATAGGGGTTCAAGTAAAAACTGTAAGATTTCAGGTAGATTTCATTTTCAGTTCATCTAGTCTTCTCTAACTACCATCAAGTCTTGCAACAATAATGTGGATATGTCAAGCCAAAACATTTATTAGACCAAATCACTTAGATATGTATATTTCCCATGTACTCAGTAACAACTGAAGGTGTCGCTGAAGCAGAAAAAAAGATTTAAACATCATTCTAGTTTTGAATCCATTTTGAGGGAGAAAACTGTGATTGGACGAGAGGAGTAAAAGGAAGCTAGGGGTACCTGGACCTGAAGAAACTGGAGAGAGAAAGGAACTACCAATAAAGGTTCCAGTAAAGGAACAGAATCTTTGGCCACAAGACCCAAAGGGTGAGTGGAAGAAGCTCCGTACTTGGAGATGCTTGAGAGTGAACCACCCTAATTATTGTCTGAAAGTCCAATAGTCCTGGATACTTGTAAGTGCCCCACCGTGAAGACACAAATGCTTTGTATTAAGATGGGAGCTTGAAGAGAAAATCTTTCCCCTGTCCAAGGTAGGTAGAAGTTAATACCATTTAAGAAACTTCCTGATGGTAGAAGAAACCATGGACAAATCATTACATTTTCAAACACATTCAAACATTTTTCATAGTTGAATCTTTGTTGTATATATATATTTTGTGTACTTTTTTAAAAATAAACACCTTTTCTCACTATCAAAATTTCTTCTTATAGCATGCCTAGTGGCCATATAATGTTCTATTCCATCAATTACTAAAAACTATTCCCTTATTTGGCTATTAACGAACATAAAAGCCTGAGATGAACACTTTAAAACATAAATACTGGAAGATTTCTCCAAGGTAGGTTTTGGAAATTTAATTACTGGTCAAAGAGGATGTACAACTTTATACTTGCCAAAATGTTTTCTAGAAGAGTCTTAAGAAATTCTTCTCCCATCAGGGCCTATGTGAATTACCTTATCCTATCAACATAAGCACTGAATAACAGTTTCTTTTAATATTTTTTATTAAGTCAAAATGGTATTTATAGTTTTAATTTATAATTATTCATGAGATTGAATATTTTTCATACATCCATTATACGTGTGTATATCTTTTCTGACATGTTTCTGCACAAAGAATCTCTTATTGATTTATGTGAGTATATCATATATTAAAGGATAGAAATTCTTTGCCTATTTTTTGTTATAACATTGCCCCATTTATTGTTCAAACTTTAATTTTATGACGGTTTGACATCAAAGAGTCCTTTATCCCTTGACATTTTCTCTTTTTGTTTCTTTCCATTATACTCAGAGACCAAGTAAATGCCTAAATAATTATTATCCATACAGAGATCAAATAAATAAATACCTAAATTAAATAACAGGCTTTGCTATTTTTTCATGCTGTAACTTAATTTACCTGGATTTTTTAATGTATTAAATACTGTTGTATAACAAACCACACCAGGGTAACTCATCTCTGCTCCAAGTAGAACAGCAAGGCAGCTAAGGAGATGCATTACCAGGATCCTGTTTTCAAAGGATTGGCTACCCAGTTGTGGGTTATGCAGTCAGCAGACACCTCCAGCTGTCAGCTCCTTCAGAGTCTACCTCAGGTATAGAAAACTACTTTATGTGAGGTCACATCATTTCCAGAACAGCTCAACCTGATGACTGAGCAAGGGAAGGACCTGAAGGTCTGGCCATTTTAGCTCTATCCTGAACAAATTTGATGGGCAAAACTCACGATAGAGTTTCACATTTCATTGGCAAAGGCTTCATCAGACCTTTACGGTAGTTTAGATTCTTCCGGTGCCCAAACCCCCCTCTCACACAGATGCTGAACTCTACTAACTACCTGCAACATTAATTCTATTTTGGTGTATGCTTCCAGAGAACCTAACCAGCAGTAGGCAGCTCAACTGAGTGTGGAAGATCCTCTTTTAAGATGGCTCACTCCTGTGGCAGATAAAGTAAAGTGGCTGGTAAAAGAGAGCTCAGCTGGACCCGAGGACTGAGAGCTCTAATTTCTCTTGATGTGGTCTCTCCAAGGGCTGTTTGGGCTTCCTATGGCATGGTGGTTTGTTTTTATAAGACACAATATGAAAATGCATATTCTGTTTTTGTAAAGTACAAAGCTGAAGTATTTTTCATCACTGTATCAATTATATTGTCCAAAATCTCTATACATTTTTGGCTGCCCTGTATAAAAGAGAGAATTTCTGCTTTTCAGCTTTAGAATGTATTTGATATGTATATTCCCTACGAATGATACCCATTTGATGACAAACTGAGCCCTTTGACACAATACTATAAAACTAAAGTAAAACTGTGTTTGTGGTAGTTATCTCCAGTTACATGCATAATTTTTATTTAAATCTTCACCTGTGTTAAACAATAATTTTAATGAGTTAATGGCAGAGAATGAATGTTTATTTCATATTTAATATTAAATATAAAATTTCCAAAATGGGTATATAGGTTTTTGTAATTGTCACAAATCTTTGAAATCCCCTAGCATGTGTAACTGAAATCAAATGAATATTCAGCAACACACCTACTACACACAGATTGATAGGATGGGAATACTGCTCTTAACACACTAGAGGTATTACAAGGACAAGAATGAAGTCCTTCTTCTTCACATAGGAATGTCTCCCCAGTACAGTGACTGTCATATTATTATGATTAAAACATAAAGGATACTTTATCTGCATTGTAACCAATATTATAATTCAGAACTTGAGATCTCAGCTTATGTATGCTGTCATTATTTATGAAGAGTCTTAATGGGCACAATACCTTCAGGAATCTTTCAGGGAAGATTCATGAAATTTAAATATCAATGGAGTTTTACTTCTTTAGCTCATAACATAGTTTTCAAGTTATCTCATATAATTACATCATTTAGCATGAGGTAGACTATAACCATAAATGTTACTCACTACACTCCTTTTTAACATCTCCTGGGGAAAATACTCTGTTTTTAAAAGACACCATGTTGCTAACTAATGGTAGCTTATGTAATTCATTATGACTTTTAGATGTTTTTCGAAAAAACTTGGATCTAGCTCCTCATTATTCATTTTATATTTTATGATGTGGTTTTTGTTCTTTGAGTGTACTAGAATGTCCTTATATTTGTTTCTTGCTCATCAAGGTCTTTTAATTCTGTTCCCAGTCTCCAGGAGGCTGATGCTTCTGCCCACCACCACCCATGCATTCCATCCTACCTTATCATCAAGATGTTCTTTCATGTAAAACTTAATGAAGGTGCTGACTTACATGCAAGTCAGCCTAACAATGTCTTTGAAGTACCTGCTGCGTATACAGCACAGTACTGAAGTTAAAAGAAAATACAAAGCAAACAAAGGATATAGTTCAGCTCTTTAAAAAGACTGTACTTGAGATGAAGAAAATAACAGAAATTGAAGCATATTTTCCCAAGGCAACAACTTCATCCATTATGTCTAAGTACAGATTCCAAGTGAAAACTGAGTATACATTAAATGCTAAGAAATTAATGGTATCATATGTGAGATCTGTCAGGGGAGGTCAAAATGCATATTACTGATGAGGGTATTGAAACTAAGACAGAACTAATTCCTTCTTTAAAAGCTACTTATTATGCCCTGTTTCATTTTGACTCTGAACAGTAAGTTGTGATCCTTTTTGTCTAAAGCCTACACAACTGTGCATCTATAAAACTGTTCTTCAAGATCCTCATGTGCTATAGAAAACATGCATATATTATATATATATATATAAAACTAAAGTGGATAAGTTAAGAGAAATAAAGAACTAATTGTGAAAATTTCCATACACTATCCTAATTCACTAGAATAGATTATATAATATTGATACATTCTATAACAATTAACTGTAATTTTAGGCATTTGGAATGTTAAAAAAATATCCTAACAGTGCTTGTCCTGCTGAGGTTTCTGAGATGCCTCCTCCAGCTCAGAATTCAATGATTGCATCTTCATGTAACAAATTCTGTTAAAGATTCAATTCCTAACCTAGTAAACTCCCAGACTATACAGTTTGGATTTGGAACTGTTCTCACCTCTAAGACAGAGGCCAACCAGTTCTCACTGGATTATATGTTGTATATCAGCCTGTGAATGAAAGATTTTGTGCCCAGATAATTCTGGAAATGCTAAGTACAATATTTTTCTCTTAGAGAACTTTAGCAATTAAAGCTCTGACAAGCAACTCAGCTTTTAAAAAATGTATTTGACTCTGTTTAGCCCAGTATTTTCCAAACGTCTTCAGCCAAAGAACTCCATTTAGTATAATAACTGGTGACATCCTACAGAAACAGAGTTCCAAAGGATATTCATAGGGAAATATTGATCTATCAAACCTCCACTTAATAAACACTTAGTAAGCATTTTCTTCATGAAGTTGGTGTTTTTTTTATTTTAATCTATGCCATGGAGGCAATTAAGATGAGTTAGGCATCACCTGTGTCTTCAAGAAACTTTCAAAGAGATGAAGGAAACGGAAGATTAAAAGCTAACTGCATTCTCAAGAAGAAAAAGTTCAGTGCCATGGTAGAGGTCCAAAAGAGCATGCAGTTGGATTCCAAAGAAGGAAGTAAGTCCAATGAGATCAGAGAGAGCTTCAAAGACAAGGTGGAATTATGAGGTCGGCCTCACAGGAAGATAATATTTTGCTATGTGGGAAGGTGATCCTACAAGGAGTTGATACCACGGGGAAAAGCCAAGAGGTTTTGGAAGGGTCAAAGAACAGATGCACTGGAATGTGCATAGAAGGGAATGAAGTAAAAAGTGAAACTGAATTAAGGTCAGATTGTTTTGGCACCCAATTTTCATATTTAAGGAGCACCTACCATATAATAGTGACTTTTAGGAAAGCAATAGTTGAAATCAAGACTGACCATGTAAGCATAGTAGGTCAATAATTAAATCAAGATTTACAACACATCTTGATAAGATTTTACAACAGGCAAAGACTAAAAATCCTTAAGAGCAGGGAACCTTTGTACCACACACAGTGTCAAGATATGCATCCTAGAAGAATTCATAGTTGAAAAATGGAATGCTGAACTTTATTCTGTCAACCATGGAAAGCCATCTTAAGTTGTTTGTTTTTAAAGGGGGCAATTGGATTAGATCTCTCTTTTCAGAAGAACTCAGGGGCAATGTGAAAGACAGACTGGCAGAACAGACAGGAGGCAAAAGACCCAATTAGGAGTAAGCTATTGCATTACCTAGTAAAGTTTCTAAGCACCAAAGTTAGGGCAGGGTCAACAATTGAGAAGAGGAACAGATACATATAAAAGAAGCTCACCATGTTCTAATGACCAATTAGATGCAGAGTTACAGAAGAGAGGAAAAGAAACATTTTCCAATTTCCTATCTGTGATAATCAATTACAATTAATTTATAATTAGAAATGTATCTGATGTATCAGAACAAAATATCAGTACACATGGAATACAAATGGTCTAAAGATGCATCAATCACTTAATTTCATTCAGAGACAATTTTTTCCCACACACACAGACATATTATTTTGTGTAAACAGTTACTATAATCCAGAAAGCCAGTCTGGTCATGATGAAGCAGAAGAAAACAATATAGTAGTTTCAATGAAATGCCCCAACAAGTTTTATTATCTCTGACCTTTTATTGAAAGTCCATGAACGTCACTAGATACCTTTAGCTAAGAATATTTTCCTTTCAAATGCCATCAATTGATCACTGCCCAACAATTCCTAGATATGTTTAATTTTGTGAGTGTCACAGCTTTGTAGAATATTTTATAATGTTTAATTTTCAGCTTCTCTATCTTCATCCAATTTTTTCTGTTAAATGTATATAAATTTAGATTCTTGTGATCTCTTATATGTAAATCATCTCCTCTTTCTACTCAACTAACCATGAGCATTTTTAACTCATTTAATGAATAATTTATTATGATTCACTAGAAATATAAAACCTATTTAACAACTTTATTTTGGAATCAGACTGGTTCAATTCACTTAATCACAATAGTGGTTTTAGGACATCAAGGGTCAAAAATCTGTCAAAATTAGAATTACATGAGTTAATGCTTATAAAGGCACAGCCTCTGACAAATAATAAACAGTCCTTAGGTGTTAGCTATCCTCTATTCAAGACTATACTAAGCAATTAAGCACTGCTTAAACCACCTGTGTAGGGTAGGGTTTCTTTCAACACTCAAATATCCAGGAAACCAGAGCTGGCATAGCTCATCTGAACAAAGGGGTATTCACAGCAGAGCTTGCCTAAAGCTGGTAGTTGAACTCCATGAACACAACTAAGCAACTCAGAGGGAGAGTGTCAAATGACCCTTTTTACAACCTTACCAAGACAGCAATAGAGACCTCAGGTGATATCTAATCATAAGTCTCTTACTTCATTTAGGACATTAAGAGAGAATTCCCTCTCTTAAAAATTTTAATCATCAAGTAAGCATAATTCCTGAGTAAAGAAGGATTTCTTCTACAAATTTGGCAGGCATTACAGTTTTTCCTGTCTTACTACAGGAAGGGGCACACACAGCTTTGCAATATCTTGCTTATGAATAATGGCCCCACTTCTATTATGACTTATGAGAAGCAAGAATTGCCATATGCCAATGCTGAAGAGCCCCTAGCCCCTTAGATTTTCTGAAAGATTTTCTATCACATTTTTACTCCCTTGTGTCTTCCTATCAACTGGATCAAATGAATTCAGTAGTCTCTGAAAAGTCATAATCCTTCATGCAAAGTTAAATAGAAGTAAGGTGTGTGGGCTAGGCACTGTCTTCCTTGACAAGAGCTGGGAAAACAACCCACCCAGTAATCATGAAAAGGCATGAAAACCCAAAATTGTGAACAAGTGTAGATTTTCCTCAGTGGTACAGAAACCATCAATCACACATTTCACATTGGTCAAGAATGTGTATGATACATATGCCTTGTCTGTTTTTAATTTAAGCATCTCTACCTGATCTTTAACTAATTTTTTTGCCTAATGTCAAATAAGATGGAACCATTTTAGTTCAATCAAAATGACCAAGTTCACAAATTAAGGAAGATTCCAACCTATCTCACTGTCTTTCAAGTATGATAATTTGACCGTTCATAAGCTTTGTCCTCCCAAATTTATGTCCCTTTGTGAGAGGGCCTTTAAAAAGTAAACAAAGTTAGGGTCTTGGTGTTCTTGTGTGCTGGAGCCCTCATGAGTTAAGTTTCTTGACTTGTTTAATCATTCTTGGCGAACTAATTCAGTGATAGAACTCAGTCTTGTTTTCCCCTCTTATAGTTCTAAGACCATGTTTCAAATTATTTTTATGGTCATGTGTTCCAGTTTATAACTGCTGTCCTTTAAGACAGAATGACTTGTTTGCCAGTTTGGCCCAATACAGTCACATGGTTTAATGAAGGTGCCTCACAGGCTGCTATGGAGGGAGAAAGAAAGAGAGGGAGAGAGGGGCAGAGGGACTGAAGGAAGGGTGGGAAGTGAGAGATGGACAGGTTCTCACCTTTTTTAGCAGTGGATTTTCAGGTAAAAATTTTTGTTGGAAAAAAAGATTCTAAGAATGAAACAGTATACAGGCCCATTTATAAGAAGAATATATTTCCTTGGCCCCTTCTAGTTCTAATGCTTGGTTATTCTGTGGTTCTGTGATACTCTCTCTAGTGTATGATTCTCAGTGTAGCATGGGAAAACACGTTTCCAAGGTAATCTGTGTATAATTCTGTAGTCTGCTCCTTTAATCTGGGTATTTACCAACTGGTCTTTTCAGTTGATGGTTGTGTGTGTGTGTGTGTGTGTGTGTGTGTGTGTGTGTGTGAACATACATAAAGTATTCATATATCTATAAATATTAAGTTGTCTTTTTTATCGTGAAAGAAATATGGGTTCCTAGCTGACGCCTTCACATCTTAGGGATTTGTCATTGTTCAGTTTCAATAAAGGGTAGCAGGGTAACAGCATCCCTGGAGTGATTTAAAGTGCTTTCTTAAGTAACCTGGATATAGAGGATCCAGATATGCACATTTGAGTGGAACTAAGGTAATCAGGAAGTATTTATCCATTCTTCACTGTTGTAGCATGTTTGCCCTGAGGTGCAGAGCCATGTTCAGTCTAGTTTAGATGACAGATTTCAGCTCTCCCTGATAAAAATATTAAAGTCTTTTTAAACATTAAAAAATCCTTAATGCATTGTTATTGGCTCTTTTCCCTTTGTTAAGAAGAAAATATATTCCCTTATTATTTTTCTTTATGGAGTGGCCTACTTACAAGTAGTAAGTTCCCCAGAGCTACAAAAGTTCAATTTGTGGGTGGATGATCAGTTTCAGCAATGTTATAAAAGGAATTCCTGTATTATATAACGAATTTTACTTAATAATCACTAAGATCCCATTTGTTTTATGATTCTATTATCCACCTTTTGTTTCTGGAAGTTCAAAAACTCCCACTTTCTCTCCATAGGTTGCATCTCTTCTCTCACTCAGATATTAAAACTCTGTAATTTTATCCTTTATAGTCCTCAGTGAAGACAGAGCCTCACTCCTATTTTAACTACTTTTTTCAACTGTACTTGATTTTTACGGATTCTTTTTTTTTAAGTCACCTTCTATACCGTAAGGTATAATATTAGATTTTTTCCAACATCCTTAATACTTTTTTCTTTGTTTTCTTGGATTTTTTTACCCTAATATAATTCTGTATCATGAGAACCATATGATAATGTGGGAAACCCCATGAGATGTGCTGGAAACTCTGCCAAAAAGACTGAAAGGAGTAATTTATTCTGAAAATAACTGACTAGCATAAAGGCCAAGCCCTTGTCCCAGGCATGCAAAAAGTTACTTACACATCCCAACGTATTTCTCACAGCATCTGCAGGATATTATCTGGGTATATGGCTAGAGATACAAAACAATAAACAATGCTCAATATTGGATGAATGTCTTCATCCCAATTGTGAAAAATAAATTATTTCTGAACAAGTCCTCAGCCAACTGCAGAAGTACTAAAAATAGGATTCAATGGCAAACATCAAGAAGTGTGTTGAGACAACAGCTAAAAATGAAGGGCTCTCATCCTAGCTGGAAACCAAGGAAGGTAATCCAATGAAGGCAGAGGCAATACAGGGAAACAGTGTGATCTGTTGGGCACAGGCTACACCAGGGTCACCCCAGGTATCATGAGTATGGTCTATCCTAATTCCAACCAGGCATCCCATGCTCATCATGCATTCCCTGCCCTGGTAAAACTGACTCTGGGCACTGCTCATGTCTGAGCCTGGAATGAAAAACATCTGTGACTATAACTTTGCAAAATGTTTAAAAAAAAAAGGATTGAAAGTCTGCCCTATAATTTCACATGTTTGCCAAAATCAGCTTTCTAAACACTCATTTTATTTTTCAGGATTTTTTTAGGCCTTCTCTCAGAATCTCTAATTCTGCCAATTCATGATTGCTTATCTGAAGATTATGTTCCAATTTTAAATCCTTAAGCATTTCCCTGTTTGAGAAAATGAATTTAGGAATGACATCTGGACTAGTTGGCACTTCTATGTGGTCTTTGCTGCACTGCAGGAATTTACTGACAGGATTTGTGACCCGGGGCATCGATTTTTGACAAATGTTCATATGGTAAAAAAAAAACTCTCATCAGCACCAAGTTCTATGCTGAAGAAGTCTCAACAAACTTCTCTGAAAAGGCTGGCTCATTTTTTCTCCCTTTATAGTTTTCCGATTAATTATAAACTCCAACTACAAAGTTACCCATTCTCTCCTCTCTTTCCTACCCAGAGTGGAATTCTCTAAAGTTACTTCTCCAGTCTTGATATAAAAAATCATATTAATAAAGGTTTATATTCTTTTTTAACCAGACATTTCAGTAAATCTTCCATTTTTGTACAGGAATGAAACATCAGACTGTACATTGCTTATTAAATTCTTTGTGTAAAAATTTATAACTATTTTCTTAAAATTATTGTTAGTATGATGTTTAACCTCTACAAGTCTCAGCTTTATGATCTGTAAAGTCAGAATTTTGTAGTAGTACCTATCTCCAAGAGTTGTTGTGAGCATGAAATGAAATAATGTATGTAAAAAGGCTTAGCTGTCTATAGTCTGTAGTATTACCATTACTACTGGTTCGTTTATCTGTAAAGTATGAACTAATTGGTTTCTCCTGCTATTGTCTCTCTTTCCAGATGAAGCATGAGAGTGGGTTACCAAAACAGCGTGATGCAGCTATCCTGCATAAAAAGAAAGTAGCACTTCATGGCTGATGTTGGGAGGCTCACATGCAGGGCCAAAAATCTGAGACTCTTCTTAAAGGGTCATAAACCCAGTCCTAAGTGGCACAAACTGAGAAGAGCAAACAAAAATGAGAAAGCAAGAAAGTCCAGCATCATGATGAGCTGATGGGTTTTGCTAAGCCAAGGAGAAAATAGACAACGTTCTTATAGAGTCTCTGCTCACAAGTGAACATCCATCCTATATCATCCCTAACACTCAAAGATTAGAAAATTCCTAGGACTTCTTTATCATACAGAGAACAACAGTATAAACATGTATAACCTAGAATAGACAAGGCCAACTTTATGTTCTTAGCTAACCTTGACTCTTGGAGACATATACTCTTTTATCTTTAAACTTCTACTTTATTCAAGCAAAACTTGAGTTTTGAAAACTGGAGATTTCAGAAGCACTCAGCAGGCCTGAGGCTTGTTTATAGATTTCAAGATCTTGTTGAGTACTTTAAACTGCAATTAATTATAACTCACTGTTCAGAAATTGTTATAAAACACCATTTTGTAATTGAATTGTATAAACATATATCCAATTTGCATTACGTTTGTTTTTAATGGTCTATAAATACTTAAATTCCATACATTTTCAAAGGTTTTACCTAAAACCTTAGTATCAATTCATCCATACTAATGTTTATAATCTACAAGTTGTTGTATATATACCATCTAATGGTATTTGATTGTGGTTATCCCCTACTTACCCATGACCAAACCTTAAATGTTGAAAGGTTACTTTACTAACTGGCCGGAGAATCAACATTAGAACCAGACAAAAATAGCCAGTCTTTTTCCTGAGTCCCATTTATTTTCTTTTCACGTTCAAATATTACTTATAATATGAAGAAATTTTAGGAATAAATGTAGTCAAGCAACTACCATACCATATTGTAAATGTCTATCTCTTGTCCACTGTCCCACTACCCTGTGGGATATTTGAAGTTAGAGTTTTACTCCCTGGGCTTAGCATCATACCTGAAACTTAGTCATTATTCAACTAATTAATTAGTAAATTGAAAATACAGTAGGACAAAATTGCTTCTAAACTATTAAACATTTAAACATTTTGAAATGTAAAACCAATTTATAATATGAACTCTGGAATTGGCATGATATCAAATGACTTATCTTAAATTTGCATTGCTTATGTTATATATACTCATATATGTAAATAGGAAAAAAATATTTATTGGAAAATACATTTAAAGGGAAAAGAGTTATAAATCTTTTAAACAACTCAAGAAGTTTTCATTTTTCACACCTTTCCTCCCATTTTTTTCCATAAAAAAAAAAAATCTCAAACAAGGTTAGACAGAAAGGCACAGATAATCCAAAGATAGCCTCACTATTCTCTGTACAGATAATGATAGCAAGGAAGAGAGAAGAAATAGAATCTCTCTGTTGATATACCAACCCAGTCTCAAGGATTTTTTTAAAAAAGATATCACTAGGTAGAGAAATCAGTGCTTTTAAATTCAAAATCTGTTTTACCAGGATTGATTTAGATCAGAACAGAACTTGAAATGCCATAATATAGATTTCTAACATTTAGCACTATCTTGGCATAAAATGTGTCTTTTCACAGAGGAAACAAATAAGGGCCTTTTAAAAATTGTGTAAACAATTGTTAAGAAAACTGTCCCTGTGGGTATCTTCTGTGACTGTAAGTGGGAAAGCTGACTACAGTGTATCCACATGCTCATCAGGGCTGCCTTGATGGGGCTAGACAGAAACTTTTCCCCTTGGGAAGCTGAGGAAGGCCTCTTGGGTCACTGCTCCCTGGAAGACTTACTGAGACCTCTATCACAACTACATAACAATCTTGGTCGTTCCCTCTGCCCAACCTTCTTCCCTCTGTGACAGGTGCTATTCCCAGGGCCCTTCTCAGTAAACCCACTGTACACGGGTCTCCATCTCAAAGTCTGATGCAGGAATCCACCCTAGGCCACCTGGCAACCCATGTATTTCCTCCCACCGGTAATATTGTTCACTCAGCACTCTAGAAAGTAACAATTTGCCTTGTATGAGCCTGATAAGGCTCTGAAAAACTTCATTTTCTGGCATTAAAAGGCAGACATGAACAATTACCTAAGCATTTTGGCAAGAATCAACAAAAACTTTTCATTAGTATTGACACTGCTGTCAGCATGTCAGCGATTTGCTTTTTAACATTTTGAAATTAAGCAACTTTGGAAAAACTTTTGAGTGTCTTTGAAGGAACTAATAAACACAGGGCAGTATCATTCTCAGGAGATCACATGTAAACTTGCTGATAATAGTGTTCATCAAACTTAGGAATTACAGCAAGACAAGTTTAGAGATTCTTCCCATGGCATAAATGCTCTTTTATTTTCTGCATGGTTTATAAATGTCCTCCTGCAATGTGGCATACCATCTATAACATTAGGTAAAATGCTACACATTGGAGACTTAGTTCTCATTATGGATGCATTGCATTTACATACAAATGGAAATAATTTGGCTATGTCTTCCAGCTATTGCAGGACCCTATCAGCTCAGCACCAAATGATTATAGCATCACAGCTCTTTATCTAGACAGACTCCACAGGGTAACATCCTCTGGAAATATTCTGGAAGGCAAAAGAACTAAAGGCTGTTTGTGGTCCCTGTGTCTTTGCCCTATGTCTTTGTTGGTTTAAAATAAACAAAAAAAAAAAAACAAACACTCTGGAATTATCCACTGCCTTGTGAGATGCCCCACTTATGGTTCAGCTTCCCTCTTCCCCAACCACATGACTCTACCACAGACACACTTTTACCTGTATTTATAACTTCTATGTAGCCTGTTCTTTCCCCCCCCCCGCCCCCATTTATCTCTTAGCTTTTAATATTATGGGACTCTGCTTTACTTAGTGGTATAATACTCTTAGATTTCATATTAACTGAGACTTGTTAATATTAAAATATCATCATATATGTAAAGGTTACCCACATCTTATTAAAATATTTTTTAATGTTTCTTTATTTTTGAAATAGAGCAAGAACACAACAGGGGTAGGGGCAGAGAGAGAGTAAGACACAGAATCTGAAGCAGGCTCCAAGCTCTGCGCTGTCAGCATAGAGCCCGACACAGGGTTCAAACTTATAAACTGCAATATCATGACCTGAGCCGAAGTCGGACAGTTAACTGACTGAGCCACCCAGGCACCCCTTATTAAGATATTTTACAAGTACATTTTCCCAATTTTCTAATTTCATCTTGCAGTTTTCTACTAACTTTAGCATTTATGTATCATTTTCAACCTCATTTAGTTTATTACGTTCTTTTCTTTTATACTTCTACTGTGTCTTATAATTTTCTTTCCTTTAATTCTCAATTTTCTTCTTAAGTGTTCTTCTTAAGTGTTAATTTTTAGTGTAAGGCCATCTTAACCTTTAACCTGGCAAATTTCCATTTGCTTTTATGATAACCTACAAGGATTCAGACTGCAGGAGCACAAATACTGGAGGACTGGATCAATAAGAGCTGGAAGCCTCCGCTGCAACTATAGTATGACACAACAGGCCCACCCAGGCTGCCTCTGCCCCAGAATCTCTGGTCCCCCTAATCAATGGCCTTCTGAAGTCAAAGGAGGTGTTTCCAGAGACTCGTCTCTGTACACTCACATTCCAGGCACCTATTCTGCTACCTTACTGGCTGAAAATGGCTGTAAGAAACAGGAGAAACACCCTATCAAAACATTTTTAAGAAAAAGGAAATAACAACTCTACAGTTCTACTTTCCCTTCATAGTACTTAATTTAATCATAATCATATAGTTATGTGTGCCATTATTTACGTAAAAATTATATCTCTTATGTTTCTCTTCATCACTGCTGAATGCCTAACCCAAGGTTTTATGCAAAGTACAGTATCAAAAAATACTGTTTAATGTGTAAATGAACAAATGAATAAACTAAATGTCAAATATGCTAATTAGGCAGTAAATTAACTGATTATTTTCTTACCTTTGGATTTTTTTTTTATTATTGCTGACTTTTACTTGGCACAGGGCCTTAAACCAAAATTTTGAAGTCAGTGACTATTTACATACAGTTGTAGTGCAATGGCTTAAAGAATAAATTTAAAAATAAAAATAAAAAGGAAGAAAGGAAGGAAGGAAAAAATAAATAAGGTGAATTTTGTTCTACAACTTTCTTTAAAACAATACTTTGTCCAGAATTGTATGAGCAATAAACTGAATACCTGTGCCCCCTCAAAATTTCTGTGTTGAAATATAACCTCTAGTGTGATGGTATCAAGAGGTAGGGCCTTTTGGAAGTAATTAGGTCATAAGAGTAGAGTCCTCATGAATGGGATTAGTGCTAGTGCCCTTTATAAAGGCAGCTGCAGTGAGCTCTCTAGTCCCTTTGCCATGCGAGGATACGATGAGAAGTTGGTAGTCTACAACCTAGAAAAGAGCTCTTACCAGAACCCAACCATACTGGCACCCTCGTCTCAGACTTCTGGCCTCCAGAGCTGTGAGAAATAAATCTCCTTTGTTCATAAGCCAGTCAGTCTATGGTATATTTGTTATAACTGTTCAAACTAAGACAGATTGTTGACAATGTTATCTTGGTTTGGTGTTTGCTTCTTAAGCTAAATTTGGAGTCTCTTTTTATTTCTCTTGTTATATTTTTTGTCTCTGTGTTTTTATATCAAATGCTAAGACAGATAATCAGACTATTTCATAGTCCAAATGTTGGTTAATATTTTAAAATTGTTCTATTCACTTTCACATTTACCTCCTGCAAACATACTGTTAGATAATTTGAGAATAGTATGTCATTTATCTTGACATAACTACAGATCAAACTTCTAATTAATGAAAAACAGAGAGCATCATAATACAACGTAATTCATTTTAACTCAGAACAAATGTAGGATTTCTGCTTTTAGTACATCTTCAATTTAAACTCCTGAATGTCTCTTTATTAGGAATGAATGCCAACATGCTGTTACACAGTGTTTTTTTTTTCACTTTAAGCCTTTGTTATTAGATATAGGAGAATATTTATATTAACTCCATTTGGGGGAAATATAAATAAAGTGAGCTGCATTTTACCTTCTTGGAATCATGGTTGAATAAGATTGCAATATTTAATGAAAAAAAAGTTTCAAAAGAAACTTGCCCCACGAAGAAATGAGTGAAAATTTTTTTTTAATGTTTGTTCATTTTTGACAGAGAGAGAGAGACAAAGAAAGAACATGAGAGAGGGAGGGGGAGGGGCAGAGAAAGAAGGGGACAGAGGATCCGAAGTGGGCTCTGTGCTGATAGCCCAATGCAGGGCTCAAACTCACAAACCGGAACCGTGAGATCATGACCTGAACTGAAGTCAGACGC
Source organism: Leopardus geoffroyi (assembly GCF_018350155.1). NCBI lineage: Eukaryota > Metazoa > Chordata > Mammalia > Carnivora > Felidae > Leopardus > Leopardus geoffroyi. The sequence continues at coordinate 132,250,625 of NC_059331.1, read as the reverse complement.
TTAACCAACTGAGTCACCCAGGCACCCCATGAGAGTTTCTTTTTACGTGAGGTATTCAAAATAACAACCTATATATGCAAAATCCTAAGAACAGATCATTCTCAATATTTATTTTTTTAATTGCAATATAATGCCCACAATAACTAACATTTAGTCCCTTGCTTTAGGAAGAAAGAGCTCTTAAATTTAAGATAAGCATATGGTAAAAGAAGCTCTTTATATGTTTGGAAAGCTTTGCCTCTAAAATAAAGATTTGGGCCTGAGGTCCTACACACATTTCTTTCAATTATATTGATTACATAAACTCTGATTATACTGATCAGTGGTCACCTGTTTGGTTAACTCAATAATCAATATTGGCCATCATCTAGAAAGCCCTGTGATTTCAGGGAAATGATTATATTCTGTGGATGCTGGAAGGAGATGGGGTATTCTTTTAGGAGTTTCTCAAACACAAAAAATTCAAACAGCTCCATAGCTTTTCACAATCTCTACTTTAAGTGCTGTTTTCAAAAGCTGAAAAGCAACTTGACTTAGGTTAGAAATTTACAATCAAATGTTTTCTGTTTGGAATAGCAACAAAAACTCTGTGTGTGGTCAGTCACAAAAATATTAGTAGCCACTATTTTCTTGCATTCTTAGTTTTCAGGGCAGGGCTTGAGGGGGAAGTGAAAAAGAAAGTGGGAGGCTAAAGAACCCAGAGGAAGATGATGGTGACAATTAGCAAGTCAATATCTACCTATATTATCATAGTAGTTATAGCATTATATAAACTACTTCTGGTCCTCATTAATTTAGAATAGGTATCTTATAACAATTTGTAGCATATATATATATATATATATATATATATATATATATATATATAATATTACATATAATTCCTAAAATATATTTTGATAAGTCAATATTACATAATTATCAAGTCAATATCTACCCAAATTATCATAGTAGTTATAGCATTACATAACTACTTCGGGTCCTCATTAATTTAGAATAGGTATCTTATAACAAGATATATATATATATATATATATATATATATATATATATGTATTACATATATAATGTATATATGTATATATATTATGTATGCATATTATATATGTGTATATTATATATATGCATATTATGTGTGTGTGTGTGTGTGTGTATATATATATATATATATATATATATATATATATATATGGGTTTATATATATAAAATACATAATATTACATACAATTCCTAAAATATATTTTGATAAGTAGGATATACTGTTAAAATCAATATTTGTGCCAAAGTTAGTATCATCATAATATTATATGAAGGAATTCATACTTCCCCAAACTATCAAGTAACTGAAAAATGCACGCACTAACCTTATAATCCTATACAGTGTCAAAGAAAAATTGCACTGAGAGGAGTTAAACGGACAAGGAAGACTTTATTCAAGTACACTGCAATAGAGGTCAAAACTATCACAATAGAGGGAGAGATTAAAATCTACTCCTCTAAAACAAAAGTTGGGATGGTTTTTAAGCACTGGGGTGAGCTAGTGAAAAAGTACTGGAGGATGTTGTCAATGTGAGTAGGCCATCTATGTATGCTAATTGACTAAAGAAGTTAGGCTCCTATCCTCCCATAGGGACTCTGTCTTCCTTGATGATTACTTTCAAAGGGATAGCTCCCTGAGATAGACATTTCTGAGTTCTAAAACCAGCAAGAGACTGGGAGAAGATTTATATCTCAAAAAAACAAAATTTACAATTGTAAGTTTAAAATAAATGTTCTAAGAAAGGGAGATCAGGAGCTGGTACGAAGAAACCTGACCAAAGTTTAGTCAACCTGAGGGGAACATTAAAAGAGGCCATGTTGGTCAGTAGATAAAAAGAGGACTGTGGTAAAACAAGCTGCAAGGTGCAATGCCACAGGAAGTGGATGTTGGTGGAAGGCAAGGAAAATCTGTGGATACTTTATATTAAAACGATGGGGTTCCTATTGCAATTCTCTTAGCAACAACTCAGTAATTCTTTTTACTGATTTCTAAAAGGTGGTTCTGGTGGAACTATTGAAAGAAAGGCAGGTGAAGGTCAAACTTGACCACTTATAGGTTGTATCTGTCAGGGTTCAAACAGAGAAACAGAAAAAGATATACATTAAGGGATTTATTGCAAGAAATTGGTTTACAGGATGTGAGAGGCTGACCAGGCAACTATGAAATCTACAGAACAGACTGTTAGGGATGGCAGGCCAGAATGAGAATGAACTCAGTCTAAGGCATGAGCAGAATTTCTTCTTTCTCCAGAAAATCTCAGGTCTGTTCATAAGGCCTTTCAATTGATTGAAGCAGACCACCTTGATTTTCTAGGATAATCTCCCCTACAATTGATTATGAAAGTTAATCACAGCTACAAAATACCTTCAACAACACCTAAATGACTGAATAATTGGGTACTATAGCCTAGCCAAGTTGATATAATAAACAGATTATAAAGTCATAAGGTTGAATTCAGGCAATATCAGAAAGATGCAACCAAAAAAACATCACCAATTAAAATAAAGTGGTTGGTCATAGGGTCCAACTGGGTATATGTACTGAACTTAGAATATTTTAATCAATTAATTTTAGAACATGAGGGCATATATGCCACATGGTTTTCATTGATCCCAGGGCTTTATTCCCTAGGGGGGAAAAAATGTATGTGTGTGTGTGTGTGTGTGTGTGTGTGTGTGTGTGTGTGTGTGTATAAAATATTGTATATATTGTATATATGTTAATATTTTCTAAATAACAATTTTTAAAAATGTTTGTGCAAATCTATCGAGTAAAATGTTGAGCATTTTGTTTATTTGTGCAAATCTATAGAGTAAAATGTTCAGCATTTTAGGTTCTAATCTACATCTTAACTACAAAAAACTATAGTGTGATACTTAAATCAAAAGTTTGTTATAAAAATGATGATTAGCTACTAGGGCATCACAGAAGAAATGATACCCAACGTTCACTTTACAACAGCAATCAAAATTACTGAACATTTTCTAAGTGAATTAAATATATATTTAAATATTTATTATCTCATAACAATAAATTACTTTAACACCATTTCTTAATCATATTGCAAATTTTTCATGAGTTTGACTAAAATTTTAATGACCATTTTCATGATTCTGTATTTTGTTTTGCATATGATTTCTGCAACCTAATTGTTAAGATTTTAAGATGTAAAAATATGATTGAATTGAGATTCTTAGTTTTATGTATTTTTTAATGTAAATAAGACTTCCTCTTCTCTCAGTCTCTATTACCTCAGTATAATCCCCAAGACTTATAAACACGTGAGTAGCACCGACACTAGTGACATGCTGTTAACAAGAAAACCACTAAGAGATGTTATTTAATCAAATGCGCTTAGCATATAAGAAGTGTTATCCTAGATCTCCTGGCCTTCACTGCCTGCTATAGCGTTCTTATCTGACACATTCCAAAAATGAATATTTTATTATGAATTAGGTTTCAGTGAATACTATTTTCTCCTACTCTTGCCTAGATGTGAAAATTGTCATCTGCCATGAGCTAAGGTTAAAATAGTCACATTTCTGATAAATAGAATTGGCCCTTCTGTTAAGTGTTGCTTTCAGCAAGCTTCTTGGATTTCATATTTCATTTCTATTTTATATTCTTCAGTCCAAAGCATGGAAAACCTCCTGGATGTGTGTGAGGTATGAGGAGAAGGGTGTATAAAGCAATAACCCCCCACACACACAGGCACACACACAGAATCCCACACACACTTAACAGAATAGGTTCCCGTGACTCTGGAGAAGGGTAAGGAAAAGAGTAGGTTCGCTTAAGATAGAAGCAAATAGTCACATGAAGGGGATGACAGCAATAGCTGTGAAGCTGAGGTAGCATTCATTCTGACACTCTAACTCATTGGAAAGTTGCCAGGGAAAACTAGGAATTCCATCTGAATCACTTTAAACCTCTCAGAGGAAATGTGCTATAAAAATTCAAGACAGTGTTGCCATTATTAAAGCTATTATTGCTAACATTTCTCATTATGAATACAAAGTCAGGAAGGGGGAAAAAGGCTGGTAAAGAAATCAGACAGATAATAGGGAGGAAGGCTGACAATTATTATTCACATAGGTAATGAATTTTGTAACGTCTAACCTATATAGTACAATGGATCTGTTACAATCTTTCTTCCTAGATTGTGAGAAGTAACAATTTTTAATATAAATGTAGGCATTTAAAAGAAATTACTATCTCCAAGGCTTAAATATTAAGCCTAGGTCTCATATATGTGTGCTATACTACTGTATCAATCAGTTTGTGCTGCCATAACAGGCAACCATTGACTACATGGCTTAAACAACAGAAATTTATTTCTCACAGTTATGGAGACTGGTAAGTCCAAGATCAAGATGCCAGCAGGGCCCGTGTAATTCTGAGACATTTCCTCTTGGGTTATGGGTAGCCACCATCTCCTATGTGCTCACATGACCTTTCCTTTGTGAGTATTCAAGGAGAGAGAAAGCAAGCTCTCTAATGTCTCTTCTTTTTTAGACGTTTACATATTTTTGAGAGAAAGAGAGAGAATGGAGGAGGGGCAAAAAGAGAGGGGGACAAGGGATCTGAAGTGGGATCTGTGCTGACAGCAGAGAGCCACATGCAGGGCTTGAACTCACGAACCATGAGATCATGACCTGGGCCCAAAGTCGGCAGTTAGCCGACTGAGTCACTCAGGCACCCCTGAAAATTAATTTTTTTTTAATGAAGTATAGCTGACATACAACATCACATTACTTTCAGGTGTATAACCTAGTGATTCAACAACTCAATTATGCTATGCTTAGAACTATAGGTACCATCAGTCACCACACAACTATTACAATACCAATGACTATATTCCCTATCCTATATCTTTCATCACATGACTTATTCATTCCATAACTGGAAGCCTGTATGTCCTATTCCCCTTTACCTCTTTTTGCCCATCTCCATCCCCCTCCTCTCTAGCAACCACCAATTTGTTCTCTGTATTTATGGGTATGTTTCTGATTTTTGTTTGTTCATTTGTTTTGTATTTTAAATTCTACATAAAAGTGAAATTATATGGTATGTGTCTTTCTCTGATTTATTTCACTTAGCATAATACCCTCCAATTCTATCCACATTGTTGCAAATGTTAATATCTCATCCTTCTTTATGGTGAGGAATATTTCAGTGTGTGTGTGTGTGTGTGTGTGTGCATGTATGTGTTTATACACACGTGTATACCACATCTTCTTTATCCATTCATCTATCAATGGACACTTAGGTTGCTTCCATATCTTGACTATTGTATTATAATGCTGCAATAAACATAGGAGTGCATATATCTTTTCAAATTAGTGTTTTTATTTTCTTTGGGTAAATACGCAGTAGTGGAATAACTAAAACATGTTTTATTTTTGTATTTTAAGAAACTTCTATACTGTTTCCATAGTGGTTACATTAATTTGCATTCCCACCAACAATCCATGAGGGTTCCCTTTCCTCTACATCCTCACCAAAACGTGTTACATCTTACCTTTTGGATACCAGCCAATCTGACTAGTGTAAGAGCCCACTGTGGTTTTAATTTGCATTTCTCAGATAACTAGTGATGTTGAGCATCTTTTCATGTGTCTATTGGTCATCTGTATGTCTTGTTTGGAAAAATGATTATTCAGGTCTTCTGCCCAGTTTTAGATTAGATTATTTGGGCTTTTTTGGTGTTGAGTTGTATAAGGTCTTTATATATTTTGCCTATTAATTCCTTAACAGATATATCATTTGCAAATATCTTCTCCGATGCAATAATTTGGCTTTTTGTTTTGTTGATAGTTTCCTTCACTGTGCAAAAACTTTTTTTTATTTTTCTGTAGTTCCAATACTTTATTATTGCTTTTGTTTCCTATCTCTGACAGAACATATCTAAAAAAATGTTGCAAAGGCCAATGTCAAATATATCACTTCCTATATTTTCTCCTGAAATATTTTATACCTTCAGGTATCACATTTAACTTTGATCCATTTTGGGTTTATTTTTGTGTATGGTGTTAGAAAGTGATTCAGTTTCATTCTTTTGCAGGTAGAGGTCCAGACTATCTTTTCCCCATTACCTCCTTTGTCATATATTAACTGACCATATAATGTGGGTTTAATTCTGGGCTATCTATTGTGTTCCATTGATCAATGTGTCTATTTTTCTGCCAGTACCATACTGTTTGGATTACTATAGCTTTGTAGTATATCATGAAATCTGGGATTGCGATATTTATCAGCATTGTTCCTCTTTCTCAAGATTGCTTTGGCTGCTGAGGGGCTTTGCGGTTTCATGCAAATTACAGGATTATTTGTTCTAGTTCTGTGAAAAAATGCTATTGATATTTTGGAAGACATTGCACTGAATCTGTAGATTGCTTTGAGTAGTATGGACATTATAATAATATTAATTCTTCCAATCCGTAAGCATGGAATATTTTTCCATTTACCATGTCATCATCAATTTTTTTCATCAGTATTTTCTACTTTTCAGAGTAAAAAGTCTTTTACCTCATTGGTTAAGTCTTTTCCTTTGTATTTTATTCCTTTTGGTGCAACTGTAAATAGAATTGTTTTCTTAATTTATCATTCTCTACTACTTCATTATTAGCATATACAAACAGATTTCTGTATATTAGTTTTGTAACCTGCAATCTTACTGAATTCATTTATTATTTCTAATAGTTTCTGGTATCTCTTCTTATAAGGGCACTTAACCCATCAAAAAGGCCCCATATTCATAACCTGATCTAATTATTTCCCAAAGGTCACTTTTCTACCATAACACTTGGGCTTAGGGCTTTACCATATGAATCTGAGAGGGACACAAACATTCAATCCATAGTAAGTACTATATATACAGTTTCCAGGTTAAAAACATCACTTATTTGGGTGACTGGGTGGCTCAGTCGGTTAGCATCCGACTTTCACCCAGGTCATGATCTCACAGTTCATGGGTTCGAACCCTGCATCAGGCTCTGTACTGATGGCTCAGAGTCTGCAGCCTTCTTCAGATTCTGTGTTTCCCTCACTCTCTGCCCCTCCCCCACTCACCCTCTGTCTCTCTCTCTCTCCTTCAAAAATAAACATTGGATGCTCGGAAGATAGCAGTGTAGGAGGACACTGGGCTCATCTTGTCCTGCTGATTGCTTATATTCCACCCACATCAGCTTAAATGACCCAGAAAACCACCAGAAGACTAGGAGAATGAACTCTCCGGAGCCAAGTCTAGACAAGAGGCCCACAGAAGAGGGTAGGAAAGGCAGAGAGGCAGCACATGCTACACAGACTAGCGGGAGGGAGCTAGGGCAGTGCAGGGGCAGCCCGCCAGGCAAGGCATAGCCCCCGAAGTCTGGCTTGCAAAAGCAGAGGTGCTGGACTCCATGAGTTCTGACAGCCAGCAGGACTTAACATCTGGAATGTTAAAAGTCAACAGCTCTGCTCTCAGATTGCTGGGAGAGTGAGAGGACACCAGGAGGGAGAATTATTGAGCCCCAGAAGGACAGAGCTCAGCAGGGGAACAAAGGCACTGGCAAGCACCATTTCCCTCTCCCATCCCCCAGCCAAAATTCCAAAAGGAGCCAATTCCCATCACCAAACATGCTTGCACCACACAAACACCCAATGCTATGCTTCTGTGGATCCATCCCTCCAACTTGCCTGCCTCCCTCCAGGTGCTGCAGGCCACCCCCCACCCGGTGCTGCAGGGGACCACCAATGGCAAAGCTAGCTAAGTCTGCCCCTCCCACCCCTGTGCAGCTTGCGGATCCACCCCAGCTAATACGCCCTTGGCCAGATCGCATAGAAGCAGCACCACAAGCCTAGCAGTGTGCAAGCAGCCCAGACAGGGCGACACCACTCCACAGAGAGTCCTGCCCCTGGGAGAGTGGAAGATAAGGTACACACCAGACTGACTGTGGTCCCAGTGGTGGGCTAGGGGCAGACATCAGATCTGACTGTAGCTCGCCCACCAACACAAGTTTATCTGGACAGCACAAGGGCCATGCCTTGCAGTTTGGAGCCACCACAGGGACTACCCAAAATGACGAAACGGAAGAACTCTCCTCAAAAGCAACTCCAGGAAGCAGCGACAGCTAAAGAATTGATTTAAAATGATTTAAGCAATATAAAGGAACAAGAATTTAGAGTAATAGTCATAAAATTAATCACTGGGCTTGAAAAAAAGCATAGAAGACAGCAGAGAATCTATTGCTACAGAGATTAAGGGACTAAAAAATAGTTATGAGGAGCTAAAAAATACTATAAATGAGGTGCAAAATAAAATGGAGGCAGCTATAGCACAGATTGAAGGGGCAGAGGAGAGAATAGGTGAATTAGAAGATAAAATTATGGAAAAAGAGGAAACTGAGAAAAAGAGACATAAAAAAATCCAACGGTATAAGGGGAAATTAGAGAACTAAGTGATGAAATCAAATGGAACAATATCCTTATCATAGGAATTCCAGAAGAAGAAGAGAAAGAGAAAGGGGCTGAAGGTGTACTTGAACAAATCATAGCTGAGAACTTCCCTGATCTGGGGAAGGAAAAAGGCACTGAAATCCAAGAGGCACAGAGAACTCCTTTCAGACGTAACTTGAATCAATCTTCTGCACAACATTTCATAGTGAAATTGGCAAAATACAAGGATAAAGAGAAAATTCTGAAAGCAGCTAGGGATAAACATGCTCCAACATATAAAGGGAGACCAACAAGACTAGTGACGGATCTATCTACTGACACTTGGCAGCACAGAAAGGGAATGGCAGGAAATCTTCAATGTGATAAACAGAAAAAATATGCAGCCGTGAATCCTTTATCCAGCAAGTCTGTCATTTAGAATAGAAGGAGAGATAAAGGTCTTCCCAAACAAACAAAAACTGAAGGAATTCATCACCACTAAACCAGCCCTACAAGAGATCCTAAGGGGGATCCTGTGAGACAAAGTACCAGAGACATCACTACAAGCATGAAACGTACAGACATCAAAGTGACTCTAAACCCATGTCTTTCTATAATAACATTGAATGCAAATGGACTAAATGTTCCAACCAAAAGACACAGGGTATCAGAATGGATAAAAAAACAAGACCCATCTATTTGCTGTCTACAAGAGACTCATTTTAGACCTCAGGACACCTTCAGATTGAAAGTGAGGGGATGGAGAACTATCTATCATGCTACTGGAACTCAAAAGAAAGCTAGAGTACCCATACTTATATCAGACAAACTAGACTTTAAATTAAAGGCTGTAACAAGAGATGAAGAAGGGCATTATATAATCATTACAGGGTCTATCCATCAGGAAGAGCTAACAATTATAAATGTGTATGTGCCGAATATGGGAGCCCGCAAATATATAAAACAATTACAAACATAAGCAACCTTATTGATAAGAATGTGGTAATTGCAGGGGACTTTAACAATCCACTTACAGAAATGGATAGATCATCTAGACACATGGTCAATAAAGAAACAAGGGCCCTGAATGACACATTGGATCAGATGGACTTGACAGATATATTTAGAACTCTGCATCCCAAAGCAACAGAATATACTTTCTTCTCGGGTGCACATGGAACATTCTCCAAGATAGATCATATACTGGGTCACAAAACAGCCCTTCATAAGTATACAAGAATTGAAACTATACCATGCATACTTTCAGACCACAATGCCATGAAGCTTGAAATCAACCAAAGAAAAAGTCTGGAAAACCTCCAAAAGCATGGAGGTTAAAGAACACCCTACTAAAGAATGAGTGGGTCAACAGGCAACTAGAGAAGAAATTAAAAAATATATGGAAACAAATGAAAATGAAAACACAACAATCCAAATGCTTTGGGACGCAGCGAAGGCAGTCCTGAGAGGAAAATACATTGCAATCCAGGCCTATCTCAAGAAACAAGAAAAATCCCAAATACAAAATCTAACAGCACACCTAAAGGAAATAAAAGCAGAACAGCAAAGGCAGTCTAAACCCAGCAGAAGAAGAGAAATAATAAAGATCAGAGCAGAAATAAACAATATAGAATCTAAAAAAACTATAGAGCAGATCAACGAAACCAAGAGTTGGTTTTTTGAAAAAATAAACAAAATTGACAAACCTCTAGCCAGGCTTCTCAAAAAGAAAAGGGAGATGACCCAAATAGATAAAATCATGAATGAAAATGGAATGATTACAACCAATCCCTCAGAGATACAAACAATGATCAGGGAATACTGTAAAAAATTATATGCCAACAAATTGGACAACCTGGAAGAAATGGACAAATTCCTAAACACCCACACTCTTCCAAAACTCAATCAGGAGGAAATAGAAAGCTTAACAGACCCATAACCAGTGAAGAAATTGAATCGGTTATCAAAAATCTCCCAACAAATAAGAGTCCAGGACCAGATGGCTTCCCAGGGGAGTTCTACCAGACGTTTAAAGCAGAGATAATACCTATCCTTCTCAAGCTATTCCAAGAAATAGAAAGGGAAGGAAAACTTCCAGACTCATTCTATGAAGCCAGTATTACTTTGATTCCTAAACCAGACAGAGACCCAGTAAAAAAAGAGAACTACCGGCCAATATCCCTGATGAATATGGATGCAAAAATTCTCAATAAGATACTAGCAAATCGAATTCAACAGCATATAAAAAGAATTATTCACCATGATCAAGTGGGATTCATTCATGGGCTGAAGGGCTGGTTCAACATTCACAAATCAATCAATGTGAACATCATATTAATAAAAGAAAAGATAAGAACCATATGATCCTGTCAATCAATGCAGAAAAAGCATTTGACAAAATTCAGCATCCTTTCTTAGCAAAACTCTGGAGTATGTCGGGATAGAAGGAATATACTTAAACATCATAAAAGCCATTTATGAAAAGCCCACAGCTAACATCATCCTCAATGGGAAAAAACTGAGAGCTTTCCCCCTGACATCAGGAACACGACAGATGTCCACTCTCACCGCTGTTTTTTAACACAGTGTTGGAAGTTCTAGCATCAGCAATCATAAAACAAAAGGAAATCAAAGGCATCAAATTTGGCAAAGATAAAGTCAAGTTTTCACTTTCTGCAGATGAGAGGTACTATACATGGAAAACCCAATAGACTCCACCAAAAGTCTGCTAGAACTGGTAGATGAATTCAGCAAAGTCACAGGATACAAAATTAATGTCTAGAAATCAGTTGCATTCTTATACACTAATAATGAAGCAACAGAAAGACAAATAAAGAAACCGATCCCATTAACAATTGCACCAAGAAGCATAAAATACCTAGGAATAAACCTAACCAAAGATGTAAAAGATCTGTATGCTGAAAACTATAGAAAGCTTATGAAGGAAATTGAAGAAGATATAAAGAAATGGAAAAACATTCCGTGCTCATGGATTGGAAGAATAAATATTGTTAAAATGTCAATACTACCCAAAGATATCTACACATTCAATGCAATCCCAATCAAAATTGCACCAGCATTCTTCTCAAAGCTAGAACAAGAAATCCTAAAATTTATATGGCACCACAAAAGACCCCCGAATAGCCAAAGTAATTTTGAAGAAAATGACGAAAGCGGGAGGCATCACAATTGCAGACTTTAGCCTCTACTACAAAGCTGTAATCATCAAGACAGCATGGTATTGGCACAAAAACAGACACATAGACCAATGGAATAGAATAGAGACTCCAGAATTGGACCCACAAAAGTATGGCCAACTAATCTTTGACAACACAGGAAAGAATATCCAATGGAAAAAAGACAGTCTCTTTAACAAATGGTGCTGGGAGAACTGGACAGCAACATGCAGAAGAATGAAACTGGACCGCTTTCTTACACCATTCACAAAAATAAACTCAAAATGGATAAAGGACCTGAATATGAGACAGGAAACCATCAAACCCTAGAGGAGAAAGCAGGAAAAAATCTCTTTCACCTCAGCAGCAGCAATTTCTTACTTGACACATCTCCAAAGGCAAGGGAATTAAAAGGAAAAATGAACTATTGGGACCTCATGAAGATAAAAACCTTCTGCACTGCAAAGGAAACAATCAACAAAACTAAAAGGCAACCGATGGGATGGGAAAAGATATTTGCAAATGACATATCAGACAAAGGGCTAGTATCTAAAATCTATAAAGAACTCACCAAACTCCACACCTGAAAAACAAATAATCCAGTGAAGAAATGGGCAGAAAACATGAAGAGACACTTCTCTAAAGAAGACATCCAGATGGCCAAAAGGCACATGAAAAGATGCTCAACGTCGCTCCTCATCAGGGAGGAGGATTTGACAATAATTTTTGTCAATTTTGACAAAATTTGTCAAATTTGACAATAATTTGACAATAAATTTCATATTAAAATTTGATTCATACGAATCAAAACCACACTCAGATATCACCTCACACCAGCCAGAGTGGCTAAAATGAATAAATCAGGAGACTATAGGTGCTGGTGAGGATGTGGAGAAAAGGGAACCCTCTGGCACTGTTGGTGGGAATGCAAACTGGTGCAGCCACTCTGGAAAACAGTGTGAAGGTTCCTCAAAAAATTAAAAATAGACCTACCCTATGACCCAGCAATAGCACTGCTAGGAATTTATCCAAGGGATACAGGAGTGCTGATGCACAGGGGCACTGGTACCCCAACGTTTATAGGAGCACTTTCAACAATAGCCAAATTATGGAAAGAGCCTAAATGTCCATCAATTGATGAATGGATAAAGAAGTTATGATTTATATACAATGGAATATTACTTGGCAATGAGAAAGAATGAAATATGGCCTTTTGTAGCAACGTGGATGGAACTGGAGAATGTTATGCTAAGTGAAATAAGTCATACCAGGAAAGACAGATACCATATGTTTTCACTCTTATGTGGATCCTGAGAAAGTTAACAGAAGACCATGTGGAGGAGAAGGAAAAAAAATGAAAAAAAAGGTTACAGAGGGAGGGAACCAAAACATAAGAGACTCTTAAAAACTGAGAAAAAACTGAGGGTTGATGGCTGGTGGGTGGGAGGGGACAGTGGATGATGGGTATTGAGGAGGGCACCTGTTGGGATGAGCACTGGGTGTTGTATGGAAACCAATTTGACAATAAATTTCATATTAAAAAAAATAAAAAACAAAAAAAACCAAAAATAAACGTTAAAAATTTTTAAAAACATCACTTATCATCAAAGAAATGCAAATCAACATCACAAGATATCACCTCAAATCTGTCAGAATGGCTAGAATCAAAAACACATGAAACAAGTGTTGGCAAGGATATGGAAAAATGAACCCTTGTGCACTGTTAATGGGAATGTTAATTATAGCAGTCACTATGGAAACAGTATGGAGGTTCCTCAAAAAACTAAAAATAGAAATACCCTGTGATCCAACAATTCAACTAGTGGGTATTTACTCAAAACAAACAACAACATTAATTTGAAAAGATATGTGCACTTTTATGTTTGTCGCAACATTATCTATAATAGCAAAGATATGAAAGCAACACAAGTGTCCAACAATAGATGAATGGATAAAGATATCGTATGTATATATACATACATATACCTACAATGGAATATTACTTGTCCGTAAAAAAAGAATGAGACTTCGTCATTTGCAACAATATGCATGGACCTAGAGGGTATAATAATAAGTGAAATAAGTCAGACAGAGAAACAGAAACACCAGATGATTTCACTCATGTGGAATCTTAAAAACAAAACAAATGAACAAACAAAGAAAAAAAGAGACAAAAAAGACTCTTAAATACATAGAACAAACTGGTGGTTGCTGTGTGGGAAGGTAGGTGTGGAGGTAGGTGAAATATGTGAACGGGATTAAGAGTCCACTTATCATCATGAGCACTGAAAAATGTACAGAAGTGCTGAATCATAATGCTATACATCTTAAACTAATATAATACTAAATGCTAATTATACTTCAAGGAAAATTAAAATAAAGAAAACTCTAAAAATAAAGAGAGCTTGAAAAGTGTACTTTACCCTGTGTATATATGCAAACACAGTATTTAAAAATAAAGAGACAATCCTATGTATCAGTCTACTGTACCTCACTGGAGTCACAGTATTTATTAGATACTCTTCTTATTATTAAACAAAACCTGTACATATATAAAAGAACTCAAATGTTTTATTAAAATATGTAATTTTGAAGATGTATTTGAGGATACTTTAATAGCAAATAAAAATTTAGAGGAAAATAAAATATTTAAAGGGGAGGAAATAAAATATTTTATAAGTACAAATATATACATGATGACACTATGAAGACAAGGAAGACTGGGGGAAAAATCGTCACACTGGAGTAATTAAGTCACCAGGTTTAACCAGATAAAAACCCCTGTTGAATAGCTGCCCAAACAGTTTATTTATCTGTTCATCAGATCCAGTTTTTCCCAAACAATCGGATAGCAAACAAAAGAGGTCTAAAGAGGAGTGGAAAAAATATCACTGATAGCTGAGGACTCTGTTTCTAGTTAACAATTTTGAAAATTTAAATCACCAACTTGCCCATTCACCTTTTTTCCCCTAACAAAACACTTTCTGGTTACAAAATTAATAAACCTACATTATCACTCATCCTCAATAAATCTCTATTTCTAGATCACTTTATATCTAAGAAGGATGTGCTTGCTCATCAAGGCACATCTTGAAGAGCCTTGTCATAAGTAGTAAGAGAGGCAATGAATCAAGTGCAAAGAGAACAGGCATTTCAATCATATGGAGCTAGATACAAATTCTACCTCAGCCACTTACTAAACTGGAGATCTTGGGTAAATATATAATCTTTCTTTATTATGATAGAATACTCACAATGATTATTACTCCATTGTATTTTCTAACACCACAGAAATACAAAGGATCATGAGAGACTGCTATAGACAATTAAATGCCAACAAATTGGATAACCTAGAAGAAATTAATAAATTCCTAGAACCATACAACCTACAAAGACTGAACCAGGAAGAAACAAAAAATCTGAACAGGCCAATAATGAATATGGAGATTAAATCAATAATGAAAGACATCTCCACAAACTAAAGTGCAGTAGCAGATGGTTTCATTGGTGATTTTACTAAACATTTAACAAAGAATAATATGAATCTTTCCCAAACTCCTCTAAAAACCAAGAAGGAGAGAACACTTCTAAACTTAGTTTACAGGCTAACATTACCCTGATACCAAAGCCAAGCGGAACACTACAAAAAAAAAAAAAAATAGTAATAAGAAAGAAAGAAAGAGAAAAAGAAATATTGCAAACCAATATCCCTCATGAACACAAATGTAAAAATTCTCCACAAAATACCAGCAAACCAAATTCAAAGCACATTAAAAAGATCATACACCATGATCAAGTGGGATCTATTCCTGGGATGCAAGATGTTTCAACATATGCAATCAACCAATGTGATATACCACATTAACAAAATAAAAAATAATGATCTTATGATCATCTCAATAGATGCAGAAAAAGCATTTGACAAAATTGAACAACATTTCATGATAAAGAATTCCCAACAGTTTAAGTAAAGGCCATATATATGACAAGCCTACAGCTAATATAATACTCAATGCTAAAAAGCTGAGAGCTTTTCCAAGATCAGAAACAAGACAAGGGTGCCCACTCTAACTACTTCTATTTAGTCTAGTACTAGAAGTCCTAGCCAGGGCAATTAGAGAAGAAACAGAAATAAAGAGCATTCAAATCAGAAGACAGGGAGTAAAATTGTCTCTGCTCGCAAATGACATGCATACACACACACACAAACACACACACTAATTTATTTAAATTTATTCATGGGATTCATGAGATCAAGCCCTGCATCAGGCTCCATGCTGACAACCAAGGGCCTGTTTGGGATTCTCTCTCTCTCTCTCTCTCTCTCTCTCTCTGCCTTCCCCCAACTCATGCTCTGTAAATAAACAAACTTTAAAAAATAAATAAATACACACATACACCTCCCTAAAGACTCTACCAAAAAATGTTAAAACTAGTAAATGAATTCATTAAACTTGCAGAATAATCAACATAAAGAATCAGTTGTATTTTTGTACAAAATAATAAACTATCCAAAAAATAAAACAATCCCATTGATAATAGCACCAAAAACAATAAAAATACTTAGGAATAAATTAAACCAAGGAGGTGAAAGATCTTTATAATGTTTTATCAACAAAACACTGATTAAAGAAGTTGAAAAGGACACAAATAATTGAAATACATCCTGTGTTCACGCACTGGAAGAATTAATATTGTCAAAATGTCCATACTATCCAAAGTGATCTACACGTTTAATGAAAAATGCCTATCAAAATTCCACCGGTATTTTTTTCACAAAAGTAAAAAATATAATACTAAAATGCATTTGGAGCCACAAAAGACCTCAAATAGCCAAAGCAATCTTGAGAAAGAAGAATAAAGCTGGGGCATCACACTTCCTCATTTCAAATTATACTACAAAGCTATGTTACCAGCATAAAAACAAATATATAGACTAACAGAACAGAATTGAGAGCCCAGAAATAAACACACACATTATACAGTCAATCTTTGACAGAGGTGTCAAAAGTACATAATGGGAAAAGGATAATCTCTTAAATAAATAATGTTAGGAAAACTGGATATCCACATGCAAAAAGAATGTAACTGAATCCCTACCTCATACCATATATAAAAACTCAAAATGGATTAGACTTACTGTAAGATCTGAAACTATTCCCTGTAAAGCATAGGAAAAAAGATCTTTGACGTTGGTCTTTGCAATGATTTATTGGCTATGACAACAAAAAATATAGGCAAAAAGACATAAATAAACACATGGGGTTACATCAAACAAAACCTTCTACACAGCAAAGGAAACAACAAAATGAAAAGAGAATCTACAGAATGGGGGGAAATACTGGCAAATCATATATCTGATAAGGGGTTAATAACCAAACTACATAAAGAACTCATAAACCTCAACAGCAAACAAATAATCTGATTTTTTAATGTACAAAGAACCTAATAGACATTTTCCTGAAGAAGACATACAAATGGTCAACAGGCATTTGAGGCATCAATGTTACTAATCATCAAAAAAATTCAAAACAAAACCACAGTGAGAAATCACCTCACACTTGTTAGGATGGCTATTTATCAAAAAAACAAGTGTTGGTGAGGATATGGGGAGAAAGGAACTCTTGTGTACTGTTTTGTTAGTGGGAATATAAACTGGTGCAGCCATTATATAAAACAATATAGTGGGTTCTCAAAAAATTAAAAATAGAACTATCATATGATCCAGCAATCCTATTTCTGGATATTCAAGGGACATAAAATCACTATCACAAAGAGATATCTACACTCCCACACTCACTGCAGCATTATTCATAGTAACAAAGATGTGCAAACAGCCTAAATGTCCACTGATAGATCAATGAATAAATAAAATGCAATATATATATGACGTATATAAAATATATGGCTGTATAAAATACACATATAGGGGCGCCTGGGTGGCTTGTTCGGTTGGGCGTCCGACTTCGGCTCAGGTCGTGATCTCACGGTCTGTGAGTTCAAGCCCCGCGTCGGGCTCTGTGCTGACAGCTCGGAGCCTGGGGCCTGTTTCGGATTCTGTGTCTCCCTCTCTCTCTGCCCCTCCCCTGTTCATGCTCTGTCTCTCTCTGTCTCAAAAATAAATAAACGTTAAAAAAAAAAATTAAAAAAAAATACACATATATACATATATTTACAATGGAATATTACTTAGCCATAAAAAAGAAAATCTTGATACTTGTGACAACATGGATGGATCTTCAGGGCATTATGATAAGTGAAATAAGTCAGATAGAGAAAGACAAATACTATATGATCTCATATGTGGAATCTTAAAAAAAAAAAAAATGAGATACAGAGAATAGACTGGTAGTTGCCAGAGCCAGTAGCAGGTGGGAGTTGGGTAAAATGAGTAAATAGGGTAAAAAGGTACAAACATCCAGGTATAAAATAAATAATTCATGAGATGTTACATACAGCATGGTTAGTAATACTGTACAGCATATTCAAAAGTTACTAAGAGAATGAATCTTGAAAGTTTTCATCACAAGAAAAAAATCTTAAGTATGTGTGGTGATGGGTGTTAACTAGACTTATCATGATCATTTTATAATATATACAAATATTTAATAATTACGTTGTACACCTCTAACTGATACATTGTTATATATCAATTATATCTGAAAAAAAAAGAGAAGCAAATCCTGTCATTTGTGACTACATGGATGAAAGTACAGAACATTATGCTAAGTGAAATAAACCAGACAGAGAAAAACAAATACTACATATGATCTCACTTATATGTGGAATCTTAAAAAAAAAAAAAATCAACTCATAGTAACAGAATAGAATAATGGGGTTGGAGGATGGGAAGAAAACGGACACAGGATACAAATTCCCTTTCCATTTCCCCCACCACTCTCTGTTGTAAAC
This sequence comes from Leopardus geoffroyi, assembly GCF_018350155.1. Classification (NCBI taxonomy): domain Eukaryota; kingdom Metazoa; phylum Chordata; class Mammalia; order Carnivora; family Felidae; genus Leopardus; species Leopardus geoffroyi. The sequence continues at coordinate 132,232,081 of NC_059331.1, read as the reverse complement.
ATCTCATTTTAGACATTGTGTCCTCTGGGATACCTGTCTGGTCTACATGTCTGAGTTCAGTCACTCTCTTCTCTGCTTGTACTTTGTTATACTTCTCCTTCTTAACCAATTACAAGTACTTATTTATGCAACTACTTATTTATTTCTGCATATCTCCACTAGAATGTAAACTCTATGTCTTGTTCAGCCTACTAGGCACTTAATGAATATTTGTTGATAAATAAAAAAAATTATTTCACACTTAAGGATGTCTCTTTGAAACCCTCAAAATATAGACTTTCTACCTATGCACTTAGTTTTTGCAACCTTCTCTCTCCTTTACTCTTTTGTGTAACTAGGCTATCTAATTTCCTGTTTATTATTTCGCTGAATTGTCTTACTTTTTCCAATATGTCGTTTCAAAACATACTATGCTTTTTAAATCTTAACATTGACTATTAGGAGGCCAGGAAAAATTATGATAATCAATAACTTGATGATTTTCAGGGCGGTGGAACAATCACCTAGATTGTGAGTAGCAGTCCAACTCCTGTTGTTCATGACTAAAATAGCCTATCTGACCCAGCTTCAAAAGACAGAAAATCAATCCCATGGAATTATTTTGGTGGTCAGTTCTAAAATAGATCCGTTGTTTGGACAAAGAACTGTTTGGCAATCAGTAGTCTGACAGATTTAAAATTTTAATAAAGTAACTGAAATGTTCCAGAAATACAGAACATAAAATGAAAGTCAGTCCTCATGTAACAGACTCAGGAAGATTAAGCCAGAGTAAACAAAACTAAGTAGACTAACGGCAAAAGTAGACTTCAGGACTTAATGACATTTGATTCCGTTTTCTTCCCATGCCAATGTTATAGCAATAGTTAACATTAGTTCTTGTAGTGATGCAGTCTTTCCAATCTATCAAATCCATCATCTGCTCCTTTCATGTTTCTATTAACAGGTTTATATCAACACAAATTCCTCCGTGGCAGGAAACATACTTAATTTTGTCCTTCAGTCCCTAGCCATATAGGCACATAATAAACTCTCAGATAATGAAAGAATAAGACAACTCCATCAGTCAATCTCTCTTTTATCTATCTATTCCCCCATCCAACCAGGTACAGGCAAGCCTTCTTATCACAGAAGAGACACAAAAAAAAATTTACTCAGAAATCTGTTCTTAAAAGAAAACTGATCTTCCAGATAATCCTATTCACTCCATTCTCCAGCACCTATCTCTTACAACCCATGTGAACCAGTGCCCTCAACACCAGAACCACTTGCCAAATCAAGGAGCTGTTTTCATTTTCATTCACATCGAAACAAACTGGCACTTTTCTGGGTCGTTATTCCCTCGATCAAAATTTAGTTTATAATATACTAAAATTCATGTTAGATAGACAGATATTGCATTTGAGATTTAAGTTAGAAGGTTGTATACATGAAACTAATGTAACATTGTGTGTCAACTATACTCAAAACTATTTTTTTTTAATGTTTAAATGAGAGCCATGTGGGCATTTGTACAATTAGTTTTGTGTACCTACTTAAAATTCCCTATGTTAGTCTAGCAAATATTGGATGTTGTATTCAATCCTATTAAGTTCTTGGTCTTTTTGGATTTTGACATACTCACTATTATTCCCAGGTTTGTGTTATCTGCATATTTGATAGGCATGTCCTAAATGCCTTTATCAAAGTAACTGATGATAATGTTGAACAAAAATAAATTTATGTTTTATAAACTTTCAAGGATAGATGCTAGTCACCAAAAGAGAGGAGGAAGAATTCATCCATATCACTGATCTAAGAAGACAGTGATTTTAAAAAAGCTTGCCTTTTCTACAGAGATATACTTTTTAACTTTAGGTTGATTAAAACTTTATTAGTCTACATTTTATAATACAATTTTTCATTATTCAATGAATTCAACATTTTTTTCAATCATATCTTCAATAAAATATATCCCTCACATTTCCTTCAAAGATAGCACATGGCCATCCTGAAGAGCTGCCTGCAATCCTGAAGTTGAAGATTTCCACACCTTCTGAAACTGAGTGCTCAAAACTATTAAACTTCTTAGGGCAATCTCCCTGCGAAATCAGAGATTACCAGGAACAGGGCCCAATATGTACTAACCCAGAATATTATCAATACTGTTTTCATGATTTTTTCCCCTCTGAACAAATATTTATTACATCCTTATCGCATACTAAGCACTGTTGGAATGTAAAATGTATATAAATATTAAAAACATGTTCCCTATCTTCAAAGTTTTCTCAATGTACTTAGAAACACAGAAAGACATGTAGATATACAAATGTAATAAATAATGTACATACAAGTATTCACATGGTACAGAAAGTGTACAAGGTGAAAAATTATCAATTGCCTCAGAAAATATCAGAAAAGGATATATAGAAACAGCAACACTTTAATCAAGTTTGAAATAATAATAGCAATAATAATACTGCCAAGATAAATGAAATATACATGCTTATCTCACTTAATCCTCTTTTGAAAGTTTTTATTTATTTTAAGAGAGGGAGAGAGAGAGCATGAGCATGGGGAAGAGGGAGAGAGAGGAAGAGAATCCTAAGCAGGCTCCACGCCCATTGCAGAGCCTGACACAGGGCTCAATCTCACAATCATGAGCTCATGGCCTGAGCTGAAACCAAGAGTCGGATGCTTAACCACTTGTGCCATCCAGGCACTCCTCACTTAATCCTAACACTATGTATGGTAGGTACTCTTATTATCCAAGCTTTGCAAATTAAAATTTTAGTAACAGTACGAGCAATTAACATTAACCCGTTGCAAGTAAACAATGGAAATAAGATTTTAACCCAGGGTTTTCTGACTCCAGACTTGACATTCTTAAGTATTGTACCATCAGTATTTCATATGATACTTATATTCTAGGAGAGGGAAACTTAGGAAAGAAATCTAAAGAGAGAGCATTGGCGGGGGGGGCACCTGGGTGGCTCAGTCGGTTGAGCATCTGACTTCAGCTCAGGTCATGATCTCACAGTTGGTAAGTTTGGGCCCTGAGTCAGGCTCTGTGCTGAAAGCTCAGAACCTGGAGCCTACTTCAGATTCTGTGTTTCCCTCTCTCCCTCTCTCCCTACCCCTCCCCAGCTTGTGCTCTCTCTCTCTCTAACAAATAAAAACTTTGAAATTAAAAAAAAAATTAAATAAAAAATTAAAAAATAAAAAGAGAGAGAAACATTTAAGAAACTGCAAGAGGTTAGAAGCACCTGGGGGGCTAAGTTGGTTAAGCATCTGACTTTGGCCTAGGTCATGATCTTGCAGTTCGTGAGTTCGAGCGCCGCATCAGGCTCTCTTCTGATAGCTCAGAGCCTGAAGCCTGTTTCAGATTCTGTGCCTCCCTCTCTCTCTCTGCCCCTCCCCCACTCATGCTCTTCTCTCTCTCTCTCTCTCTCTGTCTCTCTCTCTCTCTCAAAAATAAATAAACATTAAAAAAAAGAAACTACAAGAGGTTAGAATAGCTATAATAATTTCTAGAGCAAAATGAGGAGAGCAATGAGAAATGAGACCACAGAACTGGACAGAAACTTCAACGTGATAGGGTTTTTTTGCATATAATACCTTCCCCCTTTAGACTGTAGCTGATAACAATTCACCAAAAGGGGCCAATTGATTAAAGGAGATAAGAACAAAGAACTAAAGATAATGCCAGATACATGGCTTGGCTCTGATTGGATGGTAGTATCCTTCACAGAACATGAAATATGAAAAGGGAAGCAGCTTTTGTTGTGAAAAGAAGAAAGACAATGTGCCCAGTTTTGATCATACTGAATTTTAGTGTCTGTGAGATATCCAGGGGCAGTGGTTAGGAGACAGAAAATATGCAGGTTAGAATTTAGGAGACACACTGAGTTCAGGCATGGGGCTTACTCTCCAGGTTCTAGATGTGACTCACCTGCGTACAGATTCGAACTATGCAAGTGGTTAAAACCATGCTTCCAAGAAGAATGTACAGCAAGAGAAGAAGAGCAAGAATAGGGATATGAAAAATATCACTATTTAGACAAAATTAGAACAGTAATTAAAAGTCCCCTTTTATGAGCTTCACAGTCTCTGTATACCTTCTCCTTACAATGTTATCATTGGCATGAATTTACAGTTGTTGACTTCTTATTTGAATAATGTCTTATCCTCAACGAGACAAGTCCCTGGTAGCAGAGCTTTTGCTAACCATTGTATTCAAGTACCAAATCATGATGTCAGCACATAGTAGGTGTTCAATATAGAATGAACAAACCAGGCAAAGAAACAGACAAAACTCATCATAAATGTGGAAAGAGAGGAAGGAGAGAGTGCTGTCAAGGGATTCCATGAATAGAGCATAAAATAAGAAAAGAAATTAATCTGTGAAAACTGTTTGGCATCCCCACAATAACACAAGAAGGAACACTGTAACAAGGGAGCCAAAGCTCTAAAAGGCACTAAACTAGATGAAAATGAAAAAGAACTAAATAAAATAAAAGTGAGAATTAAAACAAAACTAAAAATACAACACAAGTTCAATATTTCTATTGGGAGAAATAAATGGAAGAACAGACACTGCAAAAAACTGGAACTGAAATGTACAGGTAAACATGAGAAGTTTCATCAAAAATATAGAGGAAAAAGAAAACCACCACATCTATGCAAATAATAGGAATCAAAAAATGTACATCTAACCTAATAATTGCGACTATTTCTTAAAATAAGCAAAACAATTAAAAGCAAAGCAATATCAAAAATACAATTGATGAAACTTTTCTGAACCGAAAAAAAATAAATATATGCAAGCAGATGTGACTCACCACATCTAAGTAAAATCAAAAGTATTCTACATAAAAATACTCCTGGCAGGGGCACCTGTGTATGTCAGTCAGTTGAGTGTCCAACTCTCGATTTTCAGCTCAGGTCATGATCTCAGGATCATGGGATCAAGCCCTCTATCAGGCTCTGCTCTGAGCATGGAGCCCACTTGGGATTCTCTCTCTCTCTCCTTTTGTCCCTCTGCCCCTCTCCCCCACTCATGCTCTCTCTCTCTCTCTATAATACAATACAATACAAATACAATACAAATACTCCTGGCAAATTCCTGTATTGCTAAATAAAAAAACCCTCTAATAATCCAGAAATGTCCTTCAAGTGGAACTGAAAAAAAAATTTAAATAAAATGAACATAATGAAAAATACATAAATTAATGACGATAACTGTATCTAATCTCTACAATATCAACTAGATGTGTAGTGAGGGGAGGAGGAGAGTGTTTCAGATGGAACTTCAAAAAGTTTAATCAAATTCTGCATCTCACTCTCAGGAAATCTCACAAATCCCATTTCATTCTTGACTCTGATAACTTTAAAGAAACCCCCTCCCAAATAATTCCAAAAAGCAGAAACTACACAGTTTGATTATAATTCATGACAGCTTGGAACTTTTTTTTAACATTCAATGGAGAAAAATTATAACTTATAATTGAAGATACTCTAACACTCTCCTAAACAGCCATTAGTTCAAAGCAAAACTATAATGAGAAACTATTTTAAAAATAATAAGAATGAGGCCATCATATAGAAAACCTATGACTGATTTCCAGATCTGATTTCAGACATAAGTTTAAAGGTTTAAATGTCTTTTTTAATGTTAGTTATAATACTAAAAATTATAAACAACAATCAAGCAATAGTTATTATCCAAGTATTAAAAGTCATATTTTTTATATATTTTTAAATGGCATAGAAAACAGTTCCAGCATAACATTATATGAAAAATGTAGTATCCAAAACTAAGTATATTACTATATGTGGTTAAATGAAAGGTGATATGCAATAATAACTCCTCTGAAAATTTGGAGAGAAATAAGAATTAAAGGAATAGAATAATAATGGCATAAACACATGTAAGAAAAGCAAAATTTGAAGACCAAATATACTTTCTATGTGCCAAACAATCTTTTAAAAATAGTTTAGATCTGACTGATATATAATTTAAATGTGTTACCCTCAATACAATTTTCTAAATAAGCATACCAAAGTTTTAGTACTCAATGTGTTATCATTTTCTTTCCAATATGCTAAAATTAATCTATCATTATGACCAATCTTAGGAAAAATCATACATCTAATCTCTATGGAGTTGTAACATGGACAAATGATTTGATTTTCATGGACACTGCATATTCTCAAGACAAATTTTAAGAACAATAAGTAACAATGGGTAGGCCATATTAGGCCAAATCTCACTATAAGTATCTCTAAAAAAAATCTATGTATGAGACAAAAGTGAAAGTTAATAGTAATACATGAGTAAAAAGAGAAATTGGATTTTCTAATGAAATAGAATTCTGCAGTTCATATCACTTGTGGTAGAATTCTGTAGTTCATATCACTTGTGGTAATTATCTCACTTCAACCTAGTAGAAAGCCTTTGGCAGCCCATAAATTAGATATGAAAATTAGTGCTATCATATAAAGAATCCAGAATTCACAATAATGCAGGCTTTTAAAAAACACACCAAGCACTGAACACAAAGGTCAATGTCAGCTTTTATCCATATAAAGCTGAAAGCTAAATCAGTGTTATTAGAGATCTATGCCAATAGCATACTTTGTGCCTGACCAGGATTTTCAATGTTTATTTTTCTCTTCAATGGGTAACAGCATCATTATTGCTAAGTAAATAACGTATAGCAAGGCATACATAAAACAGAATATGATTACAGAGTACAGTATTGTGAAAGTTCATAATTTGTAACCCTTTTCAGGAGTATATGTAGATTTTAGTGACCACAGCAGACAAATGTTACTTCTGAACTATTTTCATGAAACTTCACAAAGACTCAGCCTATGAAGAAAAGTTTCAGAAGCATGAATTTCTTTTTACTGGAATTATGTCTTCTTTTCCAATTTTTAAAAGAAATGTCCTTAAAAGAACTCACAAGAAAAAGACCATCGCCTATCTATATATAGTAGGCAGATAAAATTCACTAATACTGATTTCTTCTCCCTTCTGAGTGTGACAGGCTGAATAACTGCCACACAAATAGCATATCTAACTGTGAATATGTGAAGTTATACAGTAAAGGGGAATTAAGGTTGCTAAGCAGCTGACCACAAAATGGAGATATTATTCTGGATTACCTGGTGGGCCCAATATAGTCACAAGGGTCCTTGTAAGTGATACAGAAAGGCAGGAAGGTCAGAGTTAGAGAAACATTTGAGGATGCTATGCTGCCAGCTTTAAAGATGGATTGGGAGCATGAGCCAAGGAATGCAAGGAGCTGAAAAGACAATGAAATAGATTAACTGCTATAGCCTACAGAGAGACTCAGTCCTACCATCATCTTGATTCTAGCTCAGTAAGACATGTGTCGGAATTCTGACCTCCAGAACTGTCAGATAGTAAATCTGTGTTGTTTGAGCCAGAGTTTATTGTAACTTTGTTACAGCAGCAATAGGAAGCAAAGTAAGGGCCACACTTAAGGAGAGAACTAATAAAAATCCTAAAGAAATTTACAGAAGTTTCCCTTCTTCTCAAACAGAAACTATGAAAAAAGAATGGGTGTTTCTTAGAGTTATGGCTATTTTGGAAAATTAATAAGTTTATAATTTTATATGAGAAATCAAGTAGTATAAAAACATTTTATTTTAATTATCAGTGTATGTATTGTCAAATCCAGGGCTTATCTAAGGTTAAACTTCACATACAGGGTCACATTTATAGATAAATGGATTTCAAGTAAAATTTTGAGGTACCTTAAATAAATTGTTGCTCTGTTTTAAAAATTTACTATTTTGTAGGTTTCTATATGAAAATGTTGTCTTTACTTTCCCTCTATATTTTTGTGCCTTCTCCCATGCCTTCTCTTGTGTCCTTGCTCCCAAATTTTCACCCCAAGACTCCATGCCCATATCTTCTGAGACTTTATTTACACCAATAAACTTCTCTCTTACAGTTTCGGACTTCCCCTTTTACTTCATACTTCCTGCTCATGTTTCCCTGATCCTGCATGCATCCCTTTGGCATCAAACATGGTTCTTAGTTTTGCTCAACCAATAAACAAACAAATTTTGACAGATTTAAAGAGAAAAAACTTATCAAAAATGTATGATCAGAGATAATACCAAGTGTTGGTGAAGATTTTGAACAACTGCAGCTCTCCTTGGAGGGGAGGTATTAGTTGGTAGAAATATTAATTGGTAAAATCACTTTGGCAAATTGTTTAGAAATATGTTTGTAGGCTATGAAGGAGAAACAACATCTAAAATCATGCGGAAAAGCTACTCCTATGAAGACACATCTGTCATTAGCCCTGGGTAGCAACAGGAGAAGCTGCAATACCACCACTAACAACTCAGCATTCTAGAAACTGTCCATGAAACAAGAGTCATTGCTGCTTCTGAGGCCTGCATGTAGCTACTGCCTGTAACACCATCTCACCAATGGTCCCAGAGACTGCCCCATAAGAGACTAGCACAGGAAGGAGTTTCAGAAGTCAAGTAATCAAAAAGCAACTAAATGTTCCATATTTCTCCTACCACATCTTAAATATATTCTGCAACAATCTCAGGGTAGCCATCTTTCTACCTCAAAAATTTATTCCTCATAATCTTATGTGTCTTTGCAGAATCAATATGTACCTATATACCAATGGCTCACAAATCTGTGCTTCTGACCTGCCTATCATAGGCAGAATATTGGGACTTCAAGCAAGTTTCAGTGTGGGTTCTTTTCAGATCAAGTATTGCTTTCTTTGAAAAAAAAACAACAAGGTCCCTGGCCCCACTCACAGATGGTCATTCCCACACAGGTATATACTGACCCTCTACAGAAGCAAAATATAAAGACTTTTCCTTCACAAGATGTCTTGGCCACTCATACAAATATCTAGAGGACATGAATTTCCTTTCAATTACAGAGATCACCTGCACTTCAGTTTTTGCTGGAGACCTGAGTCATGACTAACCTGCTATCTGACTATTTTCCAAAGACTGGCTGAGACAACTAGTATTAGAGAAAAACATTCTGAAGGGTAGACAAATATTTATTCTTCAAGATTCTTCAGACTTCATCTTTAAACTACCTATCCAAAGCAATGACATTCTGACTTCCTAAAGAATTGTGTTTTTCTTAACTTATTTATTTAAATTCAAGTTAGTTAACATACAGTGATAGTATTGGTTTCAGGAGTAGAACCCAGTGATTCATCCCTTATATATAACACCCCGTGCTCATCCCAGCAAGTCAAGTGCCTTTCTAAAGAATTGTTTTTAATTAGACAAGACTGATTTGATAATAATGACAACAACATAAGGAAATTTTTTGTTAAAATTAATAAATTTATTCCATGCCCTTATATAAAATTTCTCATGATAAATTTTTCTCAGAATGTCCAGGAGTAAAGGTTGTTTCTTGTGATAAAATTTATGCTTGTTACCACAACACAATGAAAACTATGCAACCCATTTATTCTAATTGCCCATTTTTGTACTCAGTTGCATTTAGTGTTCCTCACCAGTTGTGGTGTTTGTATCTCCTGCTCTACCTTAATTTCTTAGTTACTATTTTTTAATTTTATCACTTAATGAAAAACATTTACTGTACTATTATAATAAGCCAGCACCCCTCTAGCTGTTAAGATACAACAGGTAAGAAATAATAGACTAAAATCCCTGCAAATGCAGAATTTACATTTTAGTACGGTGAAAGACTGAAAATAAATATGTAAGATATATATAAGACGTGGGGGTGCTATGGAGAAAAATAAAAGCAGAAAAGGATGAATGAACATATAAGAGCTGAACAAATTTTACACACAGTAGTCAACTGAAAGGTAACAACAGAAAAAAGAACAGTATGTAGGAAAGGAGAGAGCAAAAACTAGAGTGGAGAAAAACATGAGGGCCAAATCACATGAGGTCTTCTACTCTGTGGTGGGAAACCAAGGGGGTTTTGTACAGAAAAATAATACAGTAAAACTTGAGTTTTAAAAGAACACCATATTGAAAACAATCAGTGGCACATGGAGACAGATCAATTAGATGGCCACTGCAAATCAACAGTGGCTTAGATAAAATACCAGGATATTATCAAGAGGACAGTTGAATAAAATAAAAAATAATGAATGTAAAATTTAAGGACAAGTGAGACTTGGAGAGAAGGGAAATATCAGAGAACCAGAATAGCATGAGATTTCTCTACAACACTGGATGTAAGAAGAAAATGGAGAATGACTTCAAAATTCTAGAAGAATTTTTTTAAAACTAAACCCAACCCAAAAGCAGAATAAAAGATACCTTTAATATGGTAGAACTGCCTTGCAACCCCTCTTGGAGAATGTGCTTTAGCAAAACAGGAGATCAAACCTAGAAAGTAGAAGACACGGGATTCAGGAAATGATGGGAGAATGGGAAAGAAGACGCATAGCTTCACAGCAGTGCAGCACAACAGGCCCAGAAAGCAACAAGGCCAGATTCAAGCAGGAGGAAGAAAATCTCTAAGGTCAGGTTTACAGGAAAAATACCAACTTGATAAATAGATACAATAAATGATATAACATATATGGAAAAATAAAAATACATATTTTTAAATTAGGCAAATAAAAATAAAGCAACTATTAGTGCAACTTTACTATAGTTCTTAACTCAACAAACAGTATTTACATTGTCATAATGACATAAACACGGATTACTGCTTCTACTCAAATGAGTGTAAGAACTGCATTAGGAGGACAGGGAAAGGGAGGTGGAAGTCCAAGGAAGTTAAACATACAAATAATAAAAAATTGTCACTGCATAACAACTAAAACGAAATCACCAAACAACAAAACAGTAAAAACATTATACAGAAAAAGATGGACATCACAGGAAGAAAGAGCTAAAAGCTGTTAACCGTGAAAACTGAAATTGGATGGAAGTAAAGGCATATACCGTTTTTCATTATAATCACTTTTGGTATTATTTGATTTTTAATAAAACAATGTGCATTCATTAATTAAATAAAATTAAGTTTTTAAATTAAAAATAGTAATATCATATAGTCCAAATGTTTCACTACGGGGTATTTACCCAAATAAAATGAAAACACGAATTTGAAAAGATATACACACCCCTAGGTTTATTTACAGTGACCAAGATACAGAAGCCACTCAAGTCTCCATCAATAGAAGAATGAAAAAAGAAGATGTAGTATAGATATTGTGATAATGTGGAAGGACCTGAAGGGTATTATACTAAGTGAACTAAGTCAGAGAAAGACAAATACCATATGATTTCACTGATACATGGAATCTAAAAAAAAACAAAACAAAGGAATAAACGAAAAAGCAGAAACAGACCTATGAATACAGAGAATAAAATGATGGTTGCCAGAGGGGAGGAGAGTAGGGGATGGGCAAATGGGTGAAGGAGAGTGGGCGATACAAGCTTCTAGTTATGCAGTAAGTCACCTGGGATAAAGTACAGCATAGGGAATATAGTCAATGGTATTGTAATCATTGCATAGTGATACATGGTAATTACACTTGAGGTGAGCATAGCATAACATATAGACTTGTAAAATCACTATGTCGTACACCTGAAACTAATATAACATTGTGTATCAACTATACGTCAATAGGGGCGCCTGGGTGGCGCAGTTGGTTAAGCGTCCGACTTCAGCCAGGTCACGATCTCGCGGTCCGTGAGTTCGAGCCCCGCGTCGGGCTCTGGGCTGATGGCTCAGAGCCTGGAGCCTGTTTCCGATTCTGTGTCTCCCTCTCTCTCTGCCCCTCCCCTGTTCATGCTCTGTCTCTCTCTGTCCCAAAAATAAATAAACGTTGAAAAAAAAAATTAAAAAACAAAACTATACGTCAATAAAAATTAAAGTGTTTATGTGTATATACACATACAAATTCACACATATACACACTTCTAGGTAAGCTACTTAGCATAATTGTTGAATCTTGGGGTAGGGGAATACTATTATCATATATATATATATATATATATATATATATATATATACATATATATATACATATGTATATATATACACACACACACTACATATATATATATGTATGTATATATGTATATATAAACATATATATATATATATGTATATATGTATATATAAACATATATATATATATATATATATATATGTATAAACTGAACAAATGGGTTTGATTCAGATTGTCCCCTGGTAGCCACCTCTCCACAAGAAAATAATAGTTTTCCTACACTAAAACCTGTAAGTTAGTTTTCATCTCCATGTGAATTTTCATTACCCTAGTATGAAATATTGAAAATGAGACATTATTATAGAAATACTACATAACTTTCTCCTATCCAGCAGTGTTTAGAAATTTAAGAATGATTTTTGAAAAAAGATGTGATACTTAGGTCAGCAAACTCAGTCATCTATTGAATGCAAATGCGACTAAAAAGCCTTGCATTCTCCCTTTATGCTATGAAGGCAGACATTCAGCAAACCTCAGTAACACATCTTAATATCATCAAAAACAGACTTGGAAAATTTCTCCTTTCCTATGGAAAATTAATCCCCTCCAAAGAGATCCTGTGGGTTTTCACATGGTGGTTTTGTAAATGTTAGAACAGCACAGGTAAGAGTAACAGGAAATCTAAAAACAACAACAATAACAAATAGTAACAATAAACTGACTTATACAATGAGAAAATGTATTAGTTCACATACATAAAGGTCTAAAGACTGACAAGGGTCAGGATAAACTAAACATAAATTACTCCAACCTGTTGTGTTGCAATGCTCTTATATCCACCTGCCTTCCTGACCCAGCTTCATCCTCAGGATGGTAGCAAGACTGTGGCACCAGTTCTAATTCTCACATCTCCAAAGACAGAGAAAGGGCAACACTTCCACAACTGTACCAGAAGCACCAGGAAAAAGCATTCAGATGCCTTGTCATTTTATTAATCATGTGTTTTTGATGCTTTGCCATCTGACACAATGCTGACCTTGGAGGGTACCAGCTAATTCCTGAAGATAGCAGAAGACTGGCCTGCAAGTACTTTTTACATACAAACCAACCAATCCTAACCCCTACACTCAATCACCTCTTTTACTGAGCTCTTCCATTCAAGGCCATTATTCCCCTGCCCTAATCACCCCAGGGCTGCTACAGGACAACTAAGGATAGACCCTAATGCCCTAGCACCCACTAAAATTATTCAAACTGGCCAATCCTAAACCTGCTTATACTGCCTTGTCTGTTCCTCCATATGGAAATCACAATAAAGGATCTTGCTCACATTTTCCCCCTCATTCCCTCTGCCTGACCAAACCTGGTGCTTTCCCCATGTGGTCCCCCATGGCAGTGTGTGCCCCCTCCTCTTGGTATCTGTAAAATAAACTATCTTTTCAACAATCTGTTGGCCTTAGCACACATGAATAATAATTTAAATCTACATTTTTTAAAAGGTCATTATTTCTGCCTTAGTTGCTGAAATTAGACCACATACCTCCTCCTGAACCAATCCTTAGCAAAGAGTACAGAATTACACATAGACATGAGTGTTCCAAAACTGTGTGAAAGAGCACTCCTGAGTAAACCCAAAAGGGTACTACAATATATTTCATATTTTTGATAGCAATACAGGGATACTCAACATCTGCAGGACACCACATAAACTGTTAGCTCAGGGTAACTCACTAGTTCAACATTACATCCCACTACATTCTTTTCAATGATGTCATATCTTTGAGAAGCTGGGTTCTTAGCAGTCACTGTTGTAAGAAAAACAAGTATGGCATGAAAATCAATACAGCTGAGGTAATGAAGGTGGTGATATATAATCTGATTCCAGGTTGAAGAAGCTGTGCTTGGAGCTGTGAGGTATTTTTTTCTGCCTAGAGACATTATGATAAAATTACTTAGATACTAAGGGCCCTGGGAATCCAGAAATTTGGGAGTCTCTAACTTAGACAAACAAGACCCAAGTTTGGTTGGGGTGAAGTCAACTTCCACTCAGGAGCATGGGCTTCATGGAGCACATCCAAAGAAAATTGTAGTTCTGTCAAGGAGGAAGAAATAAGTGTCTACAACAGTGTTCTCCTTATGGAATTACTATTATTTCTCTTCAAATTATCAGGTCTGTTTCCTCACCTAAATTGTTATGTTAGAAAGAAGAAAAGAAAAGAAAAGAAAAGAAAAGAAAAGAAAAGAAAAGAAAAGAAAAGAAAAGAAAAGAAAAGAAAAGAAAAGAAAAGAAAGAGAGAGAGAAAGAAAGAAAGAAAGAAAGAAAGAAAGAAAGAAAGAAAGAAAAAGAAAGAAAAGAAGAAAGAAAGAAAGAAAAAGAAAGAAACCAAAACACTTTATCCTTATAGTTTAGGTTGCTTAAAACAGTCTGAAACTTTTCTAGAAGTCAAAAAAATTTCAGTTATGTTTTATTACATGCCAATTATATGCAGATACATTATACTACCTCTAATGTCAACAATAATCCTAAGAAGTATATATTGCCACCATTTTACAGATAAGTAAAAACAGCCAAGTAAGATTAAAGTCATTTAGCTAGTAAATGTTGGGGCAAGTCTTCCTGGTTCCAAATACTATGTGATGCCTTCCCATGTTAATTAGTACATTTTTGAAGCACTAGTTCACTTTTTTGCTTCAGATTTTACCAATTCCTCTGTGAATGCCCTCCCCCTTTATCCTATGTGACCCCAAACTCTTCTGATTGGTTCTCACTTTAAGCCTGTTTTATACTGTCACCTTTAATGTTCTATTCAAAATACCCCCATACCTATTTTTATGGTCCTCTTTCTACTCCATCCCCCAAATTAAGATTTTCCTTAAAATTCATTCCCACTTTCTTTTTCATTTCTGCGTTTGTAATTCTCAAATCTCTAACTTCTGTCCTACTATATTCCATACTTCTAACCGAACATTTCCATTTGGATGTCACATTTTTACACAGAATCGACATGTCTACACTGATCCCATCGCCTTCCTTCCAAAACCTGCACTTGTCCTCAGTCTCCCTTTTTATGATCACATTTATCCCAGACATCTATTCTTGAAACCTCAAAACTAGAGTCAATATTCCCTTGCCTCTCACCCTCCCCAAGTTCATCCTCACTATGAATCCATCAAGCTTCCCCTTAGAATCAACTTCTCCTTTATTCTTTATAGTTTTTATTTATCTTAACAATTTTATTGTTAACATCATTATGAATTATGGATTATTTAATTTATAATTGACTAAATATTTCCTTTATTTTCTCACTTACTAAAAGAAAACAGGTTAATGCTTAGTACCTACTTCTAGGGTTCATAACAATAGGGTATAATGGTGCCATGACTCTCAAAATAGGTAATAATGCTATATTGGCATGAACTATAATGAAGAACAGTTTAATTTCCTTATAAAGCAAAACTTTCATATAGAGGTATATAGATATAGAAATAGAGATGGTACTCAATTATATGTTAAAAGAATGACAGAATTAATTTAAAATAGTTCCCTTGGGGTGCTTGGGTGGTTCGGTCATTTAAGCTTCTGACTTTTGATTTTAGCTCAGGTCATGATCTCACGGTTCAATGAGTTCAAGCTCTGCATCAGGCTCTGTACTGACAGTGCAGATTCTGTTTGGGATTCTCTCTCTCTCTGCCCCACTCTTGCTTACACACTCTCTCTCTCTCTCTCATTCTCTCTCTCAAAATAAATAAATAAATAAATAAATAAATAAACAAACAAAAACTAAAATAAATTGGTTCCCTTGTTTTCTTTAAAGGACCTTCAACTATTTGAATTATTACATTGTATTATTGTTCTCTGCTTTCCTCCCCAATATTATTTTAATAAATATTATTGCAATGTTTGAAGTGTGGTTTTAAATCATTTATAGAAAAAATTTAGTGAATCTACTTCTGTTTAATTGATAATGTTATCTTTTGTCAGATTAGTTTTCTGCATTATATTTCCATTTTTGAACTGTCAGCATTTTAACATTCCCCCAGTAATTAAATATCTATTGGATTACTGCCTTACAAAAATATGTATTTGTTTTTCTTACCTCACATTTACTACTCATTAGGAAAATGGATGCTGTATATGATACTGTATATGATCTAATCTAGAAATTAGAGTAGATCATTTGCTTTTTACAAATCTCCCACAATGCACCTCATTCTGGTTATGGCTAAGTAGTATTTCCCTCAACTCTGTCATTAACCAGAGGTGCAAAATTAGATAATATACAACTTCAGAGGGCCAAGGCCTCTTGAATTATAAAATGAGTGAACTTTTTAATCCTAATGACATTTTTGGAATGAAGGTGCTGGAGGAGAGCTCTCTTTCAAGCTCTAACAAAGTCTTAATTAAATGAAATAAAATTTAATGTCACTTTATTAATGACATATGATCCATAATTTAAAACTCTAATATAAAGAGATAGTCTTTTGAAGAAACCAGGTATCATCAGACTTCCTCTTTAACATTACCTGTGCCCTTTTAAATGCCTTCAAATTTTGACTTCCAAGACTAACATGGTTCTCTTAGGATTCTTCTGTACTGATCAGATAATTATATTTTGGCTTTTTCAGAGTATAAAGGCAATGGACTTTGAAGTCAAAAAGACCATGTTTTTAATCCTATCCTTTCCATTTAGCAAGGTGCTAATGAATTAGCCTCTATGAACCTCACTGTCTTCATATATAAAAATGAGAATAATATCTACTTTCAAGGGTTTTTATAATTAGATAAAAAACAAACAAACAAACAACTCATGACACAGGAAGGCACCTAGCTCTTCTGGGTACTCAGTAGACATGTCATAAGTATAACACACCTGAACAGATTACTGGCACAAAATGTGAAATGAGGTTACGACATGGAGCTTTTGTAAAGGCCACAAAAAGAGCATAAAGCCAAAGTTATACAATTCACCTTTGTCTGTTATTATCTATCCATTGCAATTAGTTAATAATTTGCTGAGTGCCTTATGTGTGCAAGACTAGGTGCTAGTGCTAAAACTCCAAAGATAATATATAAAGAAGAAAAAAAGTAGTTGTAAGAACAAATGCATGAGAATAAAATTATAAGAAAATGTAGTAAGAAATTCTTATTCTGGATACTTCATTACACTGACCAGATATTTTGGCCTTATGTGGTCATTTTTCTATTCAAAAATCACCTAATCACACCTCAAGACTTATGTGTACATTGTACAGACTTCTGGTTTTCAAACTGAGGTCCTAAAAGTCAGTATTACTCTAAGGAACTACAAAAAGGATAAGCAGGTAGGAATCTGGTTCCTCACTCCTCACTCCATCCCACTGCAACCAAAGCAGTCCCAATTTTATCATTTTTACATAATAGGGTTCAATGGCTTATTGACAGAAAAGGTTGTCCAGAGAAAACAAATAAAGCTTGAAAGTCACTGATAAGAATAGTTATTTCACTAAAGCAAAATACTCGAGTTAAAATATCATATAATGGTGCACATGTAATTTTTGAATTTTAACAAGAGTATAGTGAGAAGATCTCTCTGCACAAGTAACATTTGCTCTAAGACGTGCAGAATGAATGAAAAGAAATAACTATTTAAGAACTCAGGGAACAGCACTCCAGATGGAAGGAATAAACAGTACAGAAGCTCTGAGTCAATAAAAGGTAGAAAATAGTTTCACGGAGAAAATAGGCACCCAGTCTGGCTAAAGCATTATAGGTCAAGAGGACAGTGGGACAAAACCATGCTGGAGAATGAGGTAGGTTTGAAATCAGGCAGGACCTTGTCAGCTACTGTAAAGATTTGGAATTTTTTCTACAATGAGAAATCACTGAAAGACACAAACAGGGAAGTCTTTTCAAAAAATTACTGTGGCTTCTAAATGATAATGGATTAGAACGGAAGAGAAGGAAGGAAAAAAAAAAGAAACAAGGTTAGAGTACTGGTATAGTTAAAAGGGGAGAACATGGCATCTTGGATTAGGGTGATAGTAATGGAATTGCAGGTATATATTTTGAAGGTAAAATCTTCACAAAAATTTTGATTAATTTTGGTTAATCCAATTTTGGCAATGGATATGGTGGGTCAGGAAAGGGAGGAATCAAAGATAATTCATCTAACTTTGTGAGCAATGGGTAGGGTCTCATTTACTGAGATGGTGAAGACTGGAGGGGAGACAAGTACAGGGTGGGAAATCAAGAGTTCTGGTTTGGCTATATCAAGTATGAGATGCCTGTTTGACAACCCAGTAGATCAAGTAGATAAGTAGATACTGTAATAATAACATTTAAGAATTATTGGGTACTTCTTCTACATATGAGGTACTATTCTAAGTGCTTTGTATATGTCATTTACATTATGATTTACCCGTCAATACTTAAGAAGTACTATTAATATTATCCTTATAATAAAATAAAGACTTATTTTGTAAATAAGAAACTCATATGCAGAGATGCAGGGAAAGTAAGTAACTGGATCAAACAATGGGTATATTGTAGAGCTGAAAACCAAACCCAGATGGTCAGGCTCCAGGGCCCATCATTTTAACTTCTACCCTCTATGGCTTACATGACTGAGGCCCAGGAGAGTAGTCCCAGTTGTAAATAGATATTTATGAATTCTTTATTAATGTATAAACTTTTTCATTCATTCAACATGTACTTATTGAACACTTGCTATGTACCAAGCTCTGTTCTAACAAATAAAACAGATGTTCAGATCATATATTCAGATCAGAAGACTCGTAATACATCAAATGGTGATATGTATTACAAAGAAAACTAAAACTGTATAAGGAATATAGGAGTACCTGGAGCTTATATATCATGACCAGGAACAGGCTCTCTGAAAAGGTGACATTTGGGCAGAGAGATGAAGGAAGTGTAGGTGTGAGTCATGCATATATCTGATCAGAAGAAGCATCACAGACAGAGAGAACAGTTAAGTGCAAAGGCTCTAGGGCAGAATTTAAAAAGAATACAGAGAATGAGACTGGACCTGGTGAGTGAACTTGTTCTCTTAAGCAGAGATGACCTAAAGCACATAGAACCAAAACTTGAAAAAAAGCTGTTTTCCCACCATTGTTTGACCGTGTGTCCCTCCAAAGAGAGAAATGCCAATCCAGAGTCCATGTCTCCCAGATATAGATGTAAGAGAGCCAAGGAGACATGGGAAGCATTCTCCATTGTACCTCTCCATGGCTGATGGGGCAGCTGTTGGTAAGAGGAACTGGGAGTGTAGTTTCCAAATCGGAATTACTACAAACCTGTGGGAGAGGAAAAGCATCTAAAGAGAGAAAAAATAAATGGCCACAGATACTTTGAACAACTCATGCCTAATTTTCTGGAAGGAATACACAAGAGAATCCATGCCCATCTGTGTTCTGTTTTCAATTCTTTTGAAAGTTCTACTTTCTAGCACTATGATCTAATGAGGGCCCTTAAACTTGTTCTATCTCTTTAAGGGGGAAGAAACAGTTTGGGAGCTGGGAGTTTGGGGACAAGTGGAGAGTATAATAGAAAAGAGCCACAGGCTCCCCCTAGAGGTATGCATGCCCCAGTTTGCCTAACCAGTTTTCTGCCTTGTTCTATAATGACTCAGTATTGATCTTAAAAATATTCTTAGAACTAGAAATATGCCACACTCCCTCCATTGTTTTCCCTTTCCACCTGACCAAGATTAAACTTTCCCCTACAATCCAGCTCTGAAACCATGCCTTGCTCACTTCAAGATTTGCTGGCAAATTTCTTGGATGCCAACTGCCTGCCTGCCCGGACATGCGAGATTACTGATCTTGAATTATCTCTCACTGCACGTTCTCACTGATCACTGTGTTAGACTCTCCAGAAATGACTGTTTGCCTACTTGTTGCCAGAGATTCCAGATATCATTTTTGCCTCATAGGCTGGATTTCCTCCCAGCACCTGCAACTCTTTTTGTACCCCAACACCTGCTCCACTCCAATTGTTGGATCTAATTTCAGATTTCTGTTCCTCCTATACAACACCATCCTGTGGCAGTGGATGAGCACTAACTGGCCATATCCTAATCTGCATCTATCTCTATTCTTGGAATTGATTTGAATATGTTATTTACCATTAATGAAAACAGTATAAAGCAACTATTACTTTAAATTGTGAGACCCTGGAAAGCAACGTTATGTTCTAATTGTCTTTAATCTGCAGGACCTAGCCCACCACCTGGGATATAGCAGATGCTCAGTAAACATCTTTGGATGAACAAAACAAATGAATGACATTTCCAGGCATGTACAGACTAAGCTAAATGTCATGGGAATAATAGCACAATCCTGACTATCTGACTTTATTTTTGAAGTAATTAATATTAGACCAGTGATTTTTCCAAATTTTAATCCATCAATCTAACTTACTAAAGGCTTTTGCTACTGCCCTTTCTCAAGAAAAAGCAAGAATGGTTAACGTATAATTTAGAGGTTCAAGGGCTTATATGGTCCTTGAGAGAAGAGAATTTATTTTTTTAATTTTTTTTTACGTTTATTTATTTTTGAGACAGGGAGAGACAGAGCAGGAACGGGGGAGGGTCAGAGAGAGAGGGAGACACAGAACCTGAAACAGGCTCCAGGTTCCGAGCTGTCAGCACAGAGCCCGACGCGGGGCTGGAACTCACGGACCGCGAGATCATGACCTGAGCCGAAGTCGGACGCTTAACCGACTGAGCCACCCAGGCACCCCAAGAGAAGAGAATTTAAAGGAATGAGGCTCCGGGCACCTGGGTGGCTCAGTCAGTTAGGTGTCCGACTTCGGCTCAGGTCATGATCTCACGGCTGGTGAGTTCGAGCCCCGCGTCAGGCTCTGTACTGACAACTCAGAGCCTGGAGCCTGTTTCAGATTCTGTGTCTCCTTTTCTCTCTGACCCTCCCCCACTCATGCTCTGTCTCTCGATAAGCAATAAATGTTAAAAAAAAAAAATTAAAGGAATGAGACTCACGTAGCTTTGAGTAAACAGAAAACTAGCTGCAAATGACGTTACAGTATGATTCCATTTTTGTGATAAAAAGAAACTAACAAGCTTGTGCTGGTTTATGCTTAGAAGAAGTCTAGAAGGATACTGATGAACCATTAAGGAAGACTCCCTTTGAAAAATGAGACTGTGGCATGACAGGGTAGGAACAGGGCTATCTGCATTGTTTCATTTTTATAAATGACTATTATTTTACATTTTTTAAACATTCTAACCATTCTTTTCTTCTCTACCAACAGAGAAGAAAAAATTTTTTAATTTGATAAGAAACTGAAACCACATGCTAAAAAGTACTTCTCATAATCCTCAGGCTATACATCTCTGCACTGATGTACACATGTAAAGTCTCTGGGCTCAAGTGCCATTCTTTGAGAATTGTGAAGAGTTTATTGCTGCCTCGTTTGCACTTTGAGAAAGTTGTATGGCATTTCTCAACATGATCACTACAAATTGACTAACAACACTACCACAAACCTCCTTGGGGTAGAGTGAGGGGAGAGGGATACAACATAGCACACAGCCAGGTAAGAATATGGAGAGAAAAGAACATCTGAAAACACTCCTGAAACAGTGGTATCCTGTATAAGCATTAATTTATTCACAAATGCTAGGCTATATTTAACCATGAAAATTAAGAAATGAACAACTCAGGGCACCTGAGTGGCTCCGTTGGTTGAGTGTCTGACTTTGCCTTGGGTTATGATCTCGCAGTTTGTGAGTTGGAGCCCCATGTAGGGCTCTGTGCTGACAGCTCAGAGCCTGGAACCTGCTTCAGATTCTGTGTCTCCCTCTCTTTCTGCCTCTCCCCAACTCCGTCTCTCTCTCTCTCTCTCAAAAATAAACATTAAAAAAAAAAAAGAAATGAACAACTCATGAACTTAAAATTGTGTGAGAAGAACCCATTTCCATATAGGAACAAATATGCACAAATAATAGAATTGTCTTTAAATCTTCATAATTTTCCTCTTGTCTGTTATTTTAAGCTTTCCTACAGACATTTTCAGACAAACAGATCTCTGTTGTATAGAAATCTAAAGGAAATGTGGCTGTCCTTTAAATCTTAACACTTACTTTAATTAAGAATTCTTTGTCTTCATTACATTGTAGATAGATTTTTTTCAGTCCTAACCAATTTGTGGTATGGTGTTCATGTCTTGATCTACATTTGTCTTGGTATTTTGACTGAGAAACAAGTGATTAAGCCAAGAAAACTCTAGAAATCAAAAAGATTGGAGTTAAAATCTCGACAGGGTATCTTTTAGCTGTGTATTTCAAACAATGAATGTATTCAAGTCTCAGTTTCCTTGATTGGTATATACTTAATAGTAGTGCCTACTTAATTGGGTTGCTATGTGGATTCCCTGAGAGAATACAGGTAAAGGGCCTGGTATGCAGGAAATGTTTACTGCTAATATAACTACTCCCCTCAACTAGAGAATGTAACTTTTGTATATGTTTATTTCTTTGGAGAGAGAGAGTGAGCAGGGAAGGGCAAAGAGAGGAGAGGGAGAGAGAATCCCAAGCAGGCTCTGCACTGTCCGTGCAGGGCCCAATGCAGGGCTTGAACCCACGAACCATGAGATTATGACTTGAGACACAGTCAAGGGTCAGATGTTTAACCAGCTGAGCCACCCAGGCACCCCAAGATAATGTAATTACCTAATGTTCATTAGTTCACACAGGGATATTATATTGGTTAGTCTTCATCTTAAATAAGTAATGCAAAACATATTATACAAAAATAAGAGTTTTTTTTTAAAAGAAAAACTTTAGCTAATTGTTTGAATGCTTTAAAATACCAGAAAGAAAGAAAGAAAGAAAGAAAGAAAGAAAGAAAGAAAGAAAGAAAAAAAGAAGCCTAAAAATACTTGCTTCTTAAAGTTTAAATGTTGGCAAGAGATACATAGATGAATCACTGTCTCTGAAGAGGCAATAATATACCTCCCCTTTCATTTTGACTGATTTACTATGATCCAGGCTTCTGAGATATCTACTCCTTCCCAGCAGGCCCCCAAATCTGTTCTCAGTGGATCTAAATTAGAAAGAAACAAATAAGACAGGCAAATGTAAACAAAATTAGATGACAGGGTTAATTTCCATTTCCCAAGCCTGGAAATAGTCAGCTGCCTTGTTCACATTCTCCTCCACAGGCAGCTATGTCCTCAAGAATGGGAGAGAAATTAGAGTTTCCCTCCAGCAGTTGGCCCAGCTGCACTCCCCAGGATCTGCTGTTTCACTGTTCCTGAGGTATGGAGTGAAATGTTATACCCTACAATGGGAGCCACAGCCAAAAATTTCATCACCCAATTTTTTTTTTTTTAATTTTTTTTTCAACGTTTATTTATTTTTGGGACAGAGAGAGACAGAGCATGAACGGGGGAGGGGCAGAGAGAGAGGGAGACACAGAATCGGAAACAGGCTCCAGGCTCTGAGCCATCAGCCCAGAGCCCGACGCGGGGCTCGAACTCACGGACCGCGAGATCGTGACCTGGCTGAAGTCGGACGCTTAACCGACTGCGCCACCCAGGCGCCCCTCATCACCCAATTTGATGTTACCAAAGATTCGATAAGTGGGACACAAAAGACCCCAGCAACCTTATCCTTTTGAAGCATACTTGAGGAATTTATACACAAACACATTTCTTATTTGTGGAATTCTCCTTTTAAGATTATAACAAGATGGCTTTTGTGAAGTATTTTTTTGGGCTGCTAGATATTTTTGTCTAGAAGTAATCACCTGTAAGATCTTAAGGTGGGCAAATTTATAAATTTCTTCCTTTAGCATCTTAAAAAAAAGTCACGTGTTCTTTTTTCAAATTCCATAAATTGACAGGCACATTGTTAAGTTAAATAACATCAGCCTTAATAATGTGCTTGTCAACCATAGGATTGTTATTCTACATTTTACTTTCTTCCTGAGAGCATCATGAGTGACCAGTACAATATATCTGGTGTCCAGAAGTTTACTATCTTCCAGGATTTTCTTGGATATTCTATACAAATTATTATAAAAATAGTAATAGTGGCTAACATTTATTTTGAAATTACTGAATGTCAAATACTATTATAAGCGCTTTATATAAATTAGCTTATTTAATCTTCATAACAACCCTACCACGTAAGGACCATTATCATTCCCATTTTACAAAGGAGAGAACTAGGCGCAGAGAGTTTTAATAACTTCCCACAGTTACCCAGCTGGTAATTGGGGAAGCCTGAATTCAAAACCCAGAATCCTGGTTCTAGAGGCTGCACTCCTAAATTCTAGGCCATGCTACCTAGCTATCCACAAACAAGTCGCATGTGTGATCAGACCAGGGTCTGAGGAAGGTGAGCCGTATAGTGTTGGTATTTGGTACATCACAAGCTCTACTAACCTCCACTTCCACATGACTCAGTCCCAAAAATGAGCAAAGAAGAAAATAAAAGTGCATTTCAATGATGTCTACTTAAAAACTCTAACATTTTCTGAATAGTATATGGTTTTGCCATTTTGATTCACATATCTACCTTCTAAGAATATAGCAGACAAGCATTCATTTTTTAAAAAATTATTCTGAATTTTGTAAAAGTCCAAGATACAACACTTTATCCAACATATTTTGAAACCATAAAAATAGCATTAATATTTAAGATCAATTATTCTGATTCATACTAATGCTCGGAGACCTTAGCCTCAGCATACACTCTTCTCAACATTTCAGGGAATCTCCAAATCCTTGGAATCTTCCAAATCAGAGGTTGCTCACATGCACACCCACAGGTTCCAGACAGGTAGGTTTAATACATAAATTCTGTGAAGTATAATATAATCAGGAGTGGGGGAACCTGTGATCAACTGGAGAGGGCACACCCTTCTCAGAACATTCAAATTCGATTTTTTTTAAATATTGTGTCAGTTACATAAAATATGTCGGAGACTATATTCTGCTCTAAATGGAAGAGCATAGCAATGTGCCTCCTGACCTGTCCAATCTTGTCAATACATCCGAAATGATGTACTTTTTCATTGTAACCATTTGTTTATTAGTTATAAATTCCCCCAATGTAAGTTTCCTGAAGGTAGGGGCACAGTCTCTCTCTTTCATCCTCACATTCATTTAATCTTCAAAAAATAGTCTCTGAGCTCCTAATAAATACTATTATTCTAGAAGCTGGGGACCAACAGTGAACAAAGCAGGCATACTCTCTGTACTCATGCCCTGATGATCTTATTTTAGTAGGGAGATAGAGAATAAATTAATAAATAAGTAAGGAAAATTAGAATATGTTCAATGGTGATAAGAAATATAGAATATGAAGTAAATAGGGCAGAGGATTGTCTTGTGGGAGTGAGGGTTGGTATTTATAAACAATAGCAGAGAAGACCTCACCAAGAAGGTGACTTGTGACTAAAGACATAAAAGAAATGGAGAGTAATACATGTATATATCTGGAGAAGAGCTTTCTAGACCAAAGGAACAATGAGCACATATGTCCTCAAGTAGGAAAGTGCTTTGCCTAACTGACAGCAAATAGGCCAGGGTGGCTAAAGTGGAGGAAGCAAGGTGAAGAATGAGAATGCATAGAGAAAAGTAAGAGAAAAGGGTGCCATTCGTTTAGGTATTATGATGATTTTGGTTTCTTCTCTTAATGAGATGGGAAGCCATTGGAGGAGGTACATGATCTGGCTTATGTTTTAATATCACTCTGGCTATTATGCTGAGAAGGAAGGTAAAGGTATAGACCAAGGGGACCAATTAGTTTGGAGGGCATGGCCATAATGAAATGTGAAAAAAAGGATGATGGAATGGACCAGGGTAGTATCAGATGAGATGGCAAAAGGCTATGAGATTCTCAATATGTATTTTTTAATATATTTTAAATGTGGAACCAATGGGATTTGCTGATGGACTGGATTTAAGGTGTGAAAAATGTAGAGGAGTCAAGATTTTTGTCCTGAGAAACTGGAAAAAAGAAGTTGTTAATTTACTGAGACAGAGAAGACTATGGGAAGAATAGGTTTGTGGTGGGAAGGAAAGGAAGAATCAAAGCTCAACCCTGCAGAAAATTCACAATGCTATTAGGTGCCCACTGGGGATATCTAGAAGCAATTGAAAATTTATAACTCTGAACTT
Source organism: Leopardus geoffroyi (assembly GCF_018350155.1). Lineage (NCBI taxonomy): Eukaryota > Metazoa > Chordata > Mammalia > Carnivora > Felidae > Leopardus > Leopardus geoffroyi. Next base: position 132,205,984 of record NC_059331.1, on the reverse strand, counting down.
CAGAGAAGAGGTCTTAACTGGAGATATCAATTTAAGATTGTTCAGAGCATAGGTGGTATTCAAAAACACAATATAGGAGGGACCCCTGGGTGGCACAGTTGGCTAAGGGTCCAACTTCAGCCCAGGTCATGATCTCTTCGCTCGAGTGAGTTCCAGCTCCACGTCGGGCTCTGTGCTCACAGCTCAGAGCCTAGAGCCTGCTTTGGATTCTGTGTCTCCCTCTCTCACTCTGCTCCTCCCCCGCTCATGCGCTCTCTCTCTCTCTCTCTCTCTCTCTCTCTCTCTCTCTCTCTTTCTGTCTCGGATAAATAAACATTAAAACACACACACACACACACACACACGCACACAATAGGTTAGAATTACCAAGAATATTATTGTAGAAGGAAGACAGGTCCAAAGACTCAGAACTTGCCAAGGTTTAGATGTCTGGGAGATAAGGAGAAACCAACAGATAAAACTGAGAGGATCAAAGTAAGTATAGTAAGATGGAGATGCACCACCCAAATTTTCCTTCAAGGAAAGACTTGTTTCCCAGTTTAAGAAAGTACAGGCAACAGACAGCCACAGCTATCAGATACTTTAGGATTAGCTCAGCAGCAGTGACCACCTTGGCCAAAAGCATGTCCTTCTCTGACAAGCCTACTTGAGAAAACAATATCTTCTTTATTGAAAGCTTATTTTGGAAATTTTTCCTTAAACAGTCCTATACTTAGTAACATTGAAGGACCATCAGATGAAGAGATTTAAATAATAACCCATAATCAAATTCAGCTCTCTTCCTTTTATGAATTGTAATATCTTTAAATAGCTCTTTAATTCCAGTAAGCTTTACATTTTATATTTAATTAGTAACTATAAGTACTTCCCTAAATATTTGGGAGGTTCTATCACTTCCCTGGTCATGCAATTATAGCAACAGAAGCAAAAATGCAGATAGGAAAACTTCAAATACTTTATTTTACCCAATTGCAATTATTTGCTAATTCATCTATATTTCTGATACACAGTCAAAAACTGTGCATCTTTGTATCTATGGTATCTAAGCATGTGCTAGTTTTTGGTTTCTACTCAATAAACCCTTGATTGATTGACTGATTGACTAATTAATGTGTCCTTACAGAGCAACTGAGAAGAAAAAGAAAAAGAATTTTAATTTTACTTTCTTCTCCTTCTTTATAATAGAATGCTAATAAAGAATGAAATGGCAGAAAAATTAAAAAAGAGGGGCAAAGCATCAAGATAATATATAGTTAATTAATGGTTGATTATAAGATTATCTCTTTCACATTTTCTCACTTACATGTAATCCTAAAGTGATGCATGGTCAAATAATTTGTGAAACAGAGCACAGTATACCACCAGTATGTGCACCATCCACCAGAATTTAATCACAACTGTTGGAATGTTTCCTTCACTTTTGAAAAATTGTGTTTCACATCTATAACTTCACACATTTTTATATTAATTGAAGTTATGTATTTCTAATTGATCTTTTCTACTCTTCACATTTTTTATAATTTAAAATGCATTAGTTGCCATGGAAACAATGTCATCAAGTAAGAGCAAACCTTGGTGATATCCACACATGAAATATGAAATCAATTAATAAAATGGCTGTGCAATTTATAATAGTTACTTAGAATGGGTTACCTGATCTAATGTGAAATAAATATTATATGGGGGAGAGGGAGGGTATAGCCACCTACCAGAGTTTTTTCTTCTAAAATCTCAGGTGAGTTCAATCATCATACCTTTGTAATATATAAGCTTATTTTGGTTTTCTTGTTTTGTTTTTTCAATTTGTTTTATTTACTGGATCGGGAGGAGAGGGAGGGAGAAAACACATGCAAGCAGAGAAAAGGGATAGAAGGCAAGAGAGAAAGAATCTTAAGCAGGCTCCATGCTCAGTGTGGAGCCTGACCCAGGGCTCAATCTCACAACCCTGGGATCATGACCTGAGCTGAAATCAAGAGCTGGAAGTGCAACCAAGTGAGGCACCAAGGCAAACCTATAATCTTATTTTGGATACATTTTGCCACATGAACCATCTCAGAGATGGTCCATAGTCTCAGTTAACTTCAGAAAAAAGGGAAAATGAAATTAAGCAATCCAAAGACCATGTAGAGCTCCTCTGTTCCAGGATCTTTGTTTCCTTCTAACCGTGCCTTACACTGAAGTTCTTTTCTCCATCTGATGACTCCTTTGCAGATGCATCTCACTCAGCTCAGTAGAAGCCACAGGTAGATAACTACTCAGGTGATAAGACTTTAAGGCATCAGGAAGATCTCTATATAAAAATATTGTCTCTCACCCCATGGTCTCTTGTGCATGAAATTCTACCATTTACTTCCATTTTTTTGAGCACCATCTTCCCTAGAAGCTCCCTCTTAACCCAACAGATCTGAACTGCAGAAATTTGAAAGCAGAACACATCCCAGAGATCCTTATAGTTTAGAGATGAGTAAACTTGAACCCCTAAATGAGGAAATATTTTTGCTAGTATCAAAATCAAGTAAAGAGCTGAGCTAAAGGAGAATCCCTGTCTCTTAGCATGATAATAACCCTGGAGCCCTGGAAGCCTGAAAAAGGAGTGTGCAGAGAGGAGAAATGAGTGAAAGTAATTTATTTGCGAAGTGATTCCAGTGAATAGGGGTGAGGAACGAGGTAGAGTAGGAAAGAAAAGAAAGTCAATATAATAACCCTTAGTGAATGGTTTGATATGGAATACCACTCAGCAGTGAGAAAGAACCAGGCACTAGCCTCCAATATAGGTGAACCCCACCGGCATAATATTGAGTTTCGTAAGAAGTCAGACTCAGATCAGGATATGTATCTATATAAAATTCAAAAACAGAAGGAGCACAAGCTAACCTTCTGAGGTGCTCAGAATATATCTTGAACTCGGTGATGGCTACACAGATATATACATACATAAAATTCATAAAGCTATATGCTTAAGATTTGTGAAGCTTGAATAGAGACTTCTCCAAACAAGGCATCCAGATGGCCAACTGACATATGAAAAAATGCTCAACATCACTCATCATCAGGGAAATACAAATCAAAACCACAATGAGATACCACCTCACACCTGTCAGAATGGCTAACAGTAACAACTCAGGCAACAACAGATGTTGGCGAGGATGCGGAGAAAGAGGATCTCTTCTGCATTGTTGGTGGCAATGCAAGCTGGTGCAGCCACTCTCGAAAACAGTATGGGGGTTCCTCAAAAAATTAAAAATAGAATTACCCTACAACCCAGCAATGGCCCTACTAGGTATTTGTCCAAGGGATACAGGTGTGTTGTTTCAAAGAGACACATGCACTCCAATGTTTATAGCAGCACTTTCAACAACAGCCAAAATATGGAAAGAGCCCAAGTGTCCATCGATGGATGAAGGGATAAAGAAGATGTGGTATACATATACAACGGAATATTACTCGGCAATCAAAATGAATGAAATCTTGCCATTTGCAACCATGTGGATGGAACTAGAGGGTATTATGCTAAGCAAAATTAGTCAGAGAAAGACAAATATCATATGACTTCACTCATATGAGGACTTTATGACACAGAACAGATGAACACTAGGGAAGGGAAGCAAAAATAATATAAAAACAGGGAGGGGGACAAAAACATAAGAAACTCTTAAATATGGAGAATAAACAGAGGGTTACTGGAGGGGTTGTGAGAGGGGGGATGGGCTAAATGGGTGGGGGCATTAAGCAATATACTCCTAAAATCATTGTTGCACTATATGCTAACTTGGATATAAATTAAAAATAAAATTAAAAAAAAACAGATTTGTGAAGCTTTATGTCAAGTGTGCTTCAATTTTTTTTAAAGAGAGAGAAAGAGACCATGAGCAGGGGAGAGGGCAGAGGGAGAGAGAAAGAATTTTAAGCAGGCTCCACACTCAGCATGGAGCCCGACACGGGGCTCAATCTTATGACTGGGAGATCATAACCTGAGCCAAAATCAAGATTTGGATGCTTAACCAACTGAACCATCTAGGCACCACTGCTTTAATTTCTCTAGGTCTCTTTTAAAAAGAATGCTTTATTGGGTTGACCAACACTGTTATTTCATTGCGTTATTTAGAATGAACCTTAAAAGTGCTCACCTGAGGGGAGCCTGAGTGGCTCAGTCAGTTAAGTGTCCGACTCTTGGTTTCGACCCAGATCATCATCATCTCATTCATGAGATTGAGCCCTGTGTCAGGCTCCGCGTTATCAGCCCAGAGATTTTACTTGAGATTTTCTCTCTCCCTCTCTCTCTGCCCCTTCCCCACTCACTCTCACTCTCTCTCAAAATAAATAAATAAACATCTTTTTTAAAAAGTGCTTACCTGAGGAATGAGAGGGAGAAATATTTACCCATCACACCCCAGTGCACATCAATTGAGGTTTACCTGATGGGTATTAATTTCCCCATACCTGGATGAGTGCCAAGTGGCACCCCCAGGTGTCCACACTGTGGACTCAGAAAAGCCCAAGACAGAAAACAAGAAACGGACAACTCATGTTTGAGATGGGGCACTGGCAACACCAGATATAGAAGTGTGCTAGCAACTGTTCTCCATGGCTATGGCAGTCAGAGGAAAAGCAGAGGAAGATGTGAAACAACAATCAAGATATGTCCGATCCACACAGACTTCCCACACATGCCAGGGACATGGTACTATAGGTGAAGCATAAATGACAAATCCTGGTGGGTGTAAAAAGGGTAACCTTAGTGAAAACAATGGACAAATGATAAGAAAACATGATTATATCTCAAATAAAATATATCCCACTTGGTCTTGTGATGCTTTTTTTTAATTTTTTCATGTTTATTTATTTTTGAGAGAAAGAGAGACAGAGTGTGAGGGGGGAAGAGAGAGAGGGAGACACAGAATGAGAAGCAGGCTCCAGGCTCTGAGTTGTCAACACAGCCTGACGCAGGGCTCAGACTCACAAACCGTGAGATCATGACCTAGGCCAAAGTTGGATGATTAACTGACTGAGCCACCCAGGCAACCCGGTCTTGTGATGCTTTAAATTCATTGATCCCCATAGGGAAAAGCACTGTGTATGTATGGGAAAGAGAGAGAGGCGGAAGGGGTGGTATTGCATTCTTCACAGCCTTCCCTTTTCACAATGAGGCACTAACTAGTAGGTCCAAGATCCACTAGTAGATCAAGATCTACTAGTAGAGCAAGATCAATATCAGTGGAGATAAACTGACCAATGAGAAGATGCCTTTAATGACAGAGTAAGAGAGCTGAGAAAGAGTTTTAGACTAATGTCGGGATTTCCCAATAATCAAATACGCTGCAGTGCAGGCACTAAAACTTCATTAACTACTTATAAAAGTTCCCTTTTGCAGCAAGTAACTTTGAGCACTTTGTAACTTTCTTTAGAGTAGGGGAAAGGACTGAGAAATGTGTTCCTTAGCAATAAAATTAAGTACATTTATATAAATTAGTCTCTCCAAGGGATCCCAATTATATCACTGCCTTGACTCTCTAGCAGGACTCAGCTGCTAGAATAACACCTTAAATCTGCTATAGCAAAACTTACCACAAGCAGAAAAAAATAAGAGGCTGTGTGAATCACACAAACCTATGTTATGGATACTGTTCTTGCCTGACTGTAACCAACCTCTATTCATCCCTTCCTCCTTTCTGTCAGGTAGCCCTCTTCCACAAACAGCACACATAATTCAGTCCTGATATGACTCTTATATAGCTTAAACCAAAGAGAACATTCCATTTTCCTAGGCTCTATTATTAGTTCAGTGTGTCATTCGAACATGGTACACCAGCATTTCCTCTTCTTCCTTCGAATGTTTTTCTGGGTGATTAGAAAACCAGAAACTGAGGGGTACCTAGGTGGCTCAGTCGGCTGAGCATCTGATTTCGGCTCAGGTCATGATCTCACGGTTCATGAGTTCAAGCCCCAGTTGGGTTCTGTGCTGACAGCTCAGAGCCTGGAACCTGCTTCAGATTCTGTGTCTCCCTCTCTTTCTGCCCCTCCCCCACTCACTCATGCATGCGTGCTCTCTTGCTCTCTCTCTCTCAAAAATAAATAAAAACATCAAAAAATTTTCTTTTTAATTTAGAAAAGCAGAAACTGTGGTCATCATCTTGTTTACAACCTGAGGATGCACCATAAATATAGAGGAAAGGAGAGTGAAGAGAACATGAGCTGAGGCAATGATGAAGCCCAAAATACCTCTCGACTTGTAATATGGGGCCAACAATTGTCTGTGTTCTTTTAGAGAACTCGCCCTGTGTTTTATGTTGTTGCTGACTCATGTATTTTGCTTTGTTTTGTTTCTATTTTTAATAACTTTGACCCTTCATCAAATAAAGACTGGATGAGCCAAATACCAACTGCTTCCATGAAATACAAGCAGGACACCCTGGCATTTCCATTCACTAATGAGGTTTATCATCATTTTCTGTAATTTTTGGAGTTAGATGGGATATTTCCAAATTAATTAGAATAAAATACATTTATTTTCAGATAACTGACTTGCTTACCTATTCCTGTTTTGTGCAAATATTGTTATAAATTCCAGTTCCAGTAAGGGGCCGCTGAACCTACCCAAATTCATCCAAAACAGCTCTGAGGTTCTTATCTGCGGCAATATCTTGGCCTAGAATTTCATCTGAGCTAAGAGACTAGACAGTAAAGGAAGTTGCATTATTCTGTTTTTCATTTGTTTTTAAACAATCTGAGAAACTAAACACATATAAGCATGATTCTGGGTAAATGATTGAGTTTAATGTAAAAGGGAATTTTGTTTCTCCTCTTTATTGCAAAGCTTTTCACTTAGGAATTTTTTTAAATGCTGTTAAACTAAAGTAGAACAAACACCAAAAAGCCTCTTACCACCAAATCCTTATTATAAGTGTGTGTATAATACATATACATGTTCATATATATATGTATATGCAGTTATATGTATTGTAATTATTTTTAACTGGACATTAGTTATCTGTTTAAAGGATTTTACAAAACCACTAGCTTTAAAAAAAACTGCATTTCACATATTTTTAGTATGAATCAGCTCTGGTTTTCCATTGTCTTTCTCTGTGTCCTTAAATCTCTAATTGTGCATTGATGTTTTGGTAGAAAAGCAAGTTTTCTTGATGTCTTCAGGAACTCACAAGTCCCTCCTTCACTTTGTATGTCTCTCTGTGCTATGCTTTTACCTGTTCTTCTATGGTAATTTAGAAAGAGGATATTCTAAAGCTGATTTTTAGCAATAAAGTTTTGCTTTATCAATGGCCTGCTTTTGCTTTACTTTAAAACAACTCAATACAACATTATCTATTTTACAGATTTCTAAAAAGCTATTTTGTGTTGTTGTAAGTATGAGTCATTACCACTTCTATGTGAAGAAAAATTAAGATGCTGAAATAAGTGAACATATTGGTCATTTCTTCTGCTTCCAACCAAATGTATAAAATTGGTAAGTGTGACTGATAAACTAGATTGACTTTAAAATAAACAATAATTTCACTTTAGAGCTCAGCTTAGAAGGATATCCCTTCTGGCTTCTCAGAGAGAATACAAGTGATAATTATAGTTCGAATAGACTAGGTTATGCTACATTAACAAGTAATCCTGAAATCTCAGTGGCTTAAAAAAAATCACAGCTTATTTTTTGCTCACACTATATGTCCATAGTAGCTCACCTAGGTCTGCTCTTCATTGTCCTCAGGAGTCTGACTAATGGAGCAGCCACTGTTTCAATGCTGTTAATCACTTTGGCAAAGAGAACAGAATGTGGCAAATTACCCAGTGGCTCTCAAAGTATCCATCCACCTAGAAGGTTTTGTTCACATTTTAATGACCAAAGCAAATCTCCTGACCACTCCAAGAAGACAAGGAAATGTAATCCCAAAATGCCCTGCAGGAGAAACCAAAAATAACTGGCAATAGCATTAATGACTACCACACCACCACACATAAACTCCTTCATTTTCCTGCTACAAATCTATAAACTTTCTTCTCCAGCCATCTTCTCATCCTTCCCTACCATAATAGAAGTCCTTCCTCTTAACAAGGTTTATTTACCCTTCCTCATCTGCCCCTATCATCTCAGGACCCGGCTCTATGGATTATACCCTCTCTCCTGTATCTTCAACTGCTTGTGTTCTACCTCCTCCCATTAGAATTTATATTTGCTTTTTCTAATTTAAAACATAAGAATTCACCCTTCTCAATTCTTTTTCTCCCAACCATCACTCTGCCTCACTCCTCTCACAGTCATGTTTTTTAAAAGGGATGCATACCTTCCTACAGCCATTTCCTCAACTCCTATTCACACCTCAACCTGCTAGATCTGATTCTACATTCACCACTCTATTGAAACCACTTTTACTAAAGTCACTAATGACTTCCTTGTTGCAAAACCTCAAGTGCACATTCTAGTTCTCATATTACTCAAATCTTGGCAGGAACATCCACTCCCTCCTACTCCTGAAAATGCTTTCTTGATTTGACTTTGTAATACTACTTTCTTGACTTCCTTCCTACATCTCCAAGGGATTCTGTCTCAGTCATTCTGAATGAACCTCATTCTCCACCTGTTCTTGGGCTCTTGCTCTTACCCAACATTAGTCTCATCAACATGGGTGATACCATTCATTCCCATGATTTCAGTTATCATCTATAGGCTGAGGACACCCAAATCTGGCCACAAAGTACTGATACAATTTCAGTTATTTCAGTTATCCTGCCTACAACACTACCCTTTCAGTGCTTGCCTCTGTTCATGCAGCAAATATTATCTAATTTCCAGATATATCAGATCTGATTCATAAGAAACCAGTCAACTTTGAAGCCAAGAATGAAAAAATAAAAACTAAAATATAATCTTTTATTAGCACTTATCTAAATAATAACCTATCTGGTATGTTTGTTTAATATCTCTTTTTCCCTGGGCTATCAGATAGTGATAATGGCCCCTCTCTCTCTAGCCCTGACACAGTGGGTGCTCAATAAACAGTTGCTAACTATTGTTGAAATTCCAACTGGTACTTCTCACCTAAGTATCACCCTTTTCAAACATCCTTTCTGGATAGTCTGGTATACATATGCAGGTGTATCAGAGTGCAGGGCCTACTAAAAATTGTCCTATCTTATTACACAGAACAATATGCTGCTATTCAAATAAAAAAAAAAGATAAGCCACAATTATTAATCTGAATAGACTAGGCTGCACTGCAATAACAATCAATCCTAAAATATCAGTGGCTCAAAAAAAATCAGGTTTATATTTTTTCAGGCTGCATCTCTACTGATGCCTTCCACCAACAGAAGCTGCAAGACAAGTGTTATGTACTGAATTATGTCCTTCAAAATTTGTATGTTGAAGCCCTTAATATAACTAAATTTGAAGATAGGGCCTTTAAAGAGGTAACTAAGGTAAAATGAGGTCAGAAGGGCAAAGTCCTAATCCAATAGGATTTGTGTCCTTATAAGAAGAGGAAGAGACACTAGGGGTATATGTGCACAGAGGAAAGGTCATGTCATGGCAAGAAAGCCACTTGTAATTGAAAAAGAGGGGCATCAAGAGAAATCAAACCTACTAGCACACTGAGTTTGGCCTTCTAATCTCCAGAACTATAAGAAAATAAATTTCTGCTATTTAAGCTGCCCAGTCTGTGCTATTTTTAAATAACAGCCCTAACAAACTCATATGAACAGTAAAAATTAAAAATTCACTGGTGCCAGTAATCCTATTCATGCTGGGAAGCTGCCCTGCTCCTCTGAAGTTCCAAGGATCAACACAAGGAGCAATTTTCATCCATTGTCATTGACAAGAATGTGATGAAGGACATGGTAGATGATCTCGCTTTCCAGATGAGACCCAAGACCTTCCAAATAGTCACTCTACCCATTAAGACCACTCTTCTCCTGGGGATAGTACTGAAAATGCCTGAGGGAGCAATTCGATAGAAGGCAAACAAGACCTAGCAACAGGACATAAGCAGATCTTAACTTGAGAGGGAGAGAATTGCCCTGGAGGATCTAAATATTCCTCCCCTTAAGAAGAATTTTTTGAAATACTCCATTTCCTCACTACTAGGAATAATAAAAGTGTTTGGCCCTTGGTCATAGTCCACTCCATCCCTCTCCTGGCCTACCTTCTTTTTTTTTTTTTTTTTTTTTTTAACCTTCTTCTTCTGGGCTTCCTCATGCTTCTCCTGACTGCACAGGCTCTACACTGAGACATGCTCCACTAGTGTCACCCGGGGAAACCTTATCTGTCTCACTGATCCCTTTCAGCTCTAGATTAATGAGTTAGTTTTTCTACACTAGACTTAGCAAATCACACCTCCAATTCTGGGCCAAAAATTGAATGCTGTCTTTTAAAAATAGTAAGTTATCATATGTTACTATATACTCTGTCACTGCATTTGTACCAAAAATATGACAACTTTTCATTCTGCATATTCTTATATAAGGCATAGATATTACCTTAATTATGCTACAAAATAGAACAATACTATTAATACATTGTCCTTATAAGGTCATCTACATTGAACATCAAAAAGCAAATGCTCTGACAGATCATTTTTTTGAATCCTGTGATAAAATAGCAATGATTTTATTATCACTAATAAAAAAAAACTGAAATATGCAGTTATGATTTCCTTTCCTTGGAAAGACAGAAGAATCTCAATCTAAATTCTATCTATGTGACCCCAGACATAAGGAATGTGACCAAGAGCAGTTATCATGAAGACTCTTTCAAATCAGCTCCCATCTGGTTCTGGTGAAGTCTCTGGTTTACTCAGAAGGTACTATTGCCTCCCAAAACAGACTCAGGAAACTCCTGGACCAAAGAAGATATAGTTTGATGGAACAACAGCTCTGGGGGTGGGATACTGGGGGAAGCACCAAGCTTCCCTGATAAAATACTTGATTTATTATCAAGCTATTGTTGACACATCTCTACTCTTTGAAAGTTATCCTAGAACTGCCTCTAATCCCGGTGCCTGCTGCTCCCTTACCTAATTTGCTTCCTATTTGTCTTCTCATTTTGTCTCATAACAACATTATTGATTGTCGCATTCTCTAGCCCATTTCCTTTTTTGAACTTTCTGTCCCTAAGAGATTGTCTAGTGTGTCCTCTTTGTCTCACAAGTGGTTCAGGTAGAGTTCAATGACTCACATGAATCTACCTGTCTCTGAAATCATTGCCAATGCTATCTTTCCATAAATTCCTCACCATAGTGTCTTGGGTAACAGCTGTTCATCCCCATAACTGTGGGGCAGGAGAGAAAAAGGATGCTTTATTATGACTGACTTTACTTTGGTGCTTTTCTTTCTATCCCTGGCACTCTACTCTGTGAAAAAAGTGGTTTCAGACATCCTTCCCCTCTTCCTAACCAGGACAACAGTTTCGGGCTCACATCCTATCCCAGCTATCTCAGCCATGACTACACACTACCTACCAGCAATGTCCCACTCCTTCTGCCAAAAAACTCAGCCACTTCTGCCGTGAGTTATGTCAGTAAAATTAACATGAATCATGTTTCCTTTTCAACTTTGCTTACATCAGTGACTTTCCATTTCTCTAAACTCTCTTGCACTTAAACCCATGTTGTAATGTTGTAAGCCATTAAAGCAAAAGAAAACAAACAAAATAGCTTCAGGGTACTGCTTCTTAAAAGCCTCAAGAATGAGGTCAAAACCAGAGTTTTGAGAGTGGCTCTTTGGAGGGGATCTGCGGTGGCTCTTATCTTGAAGCACATACAAATTGTCACCCCACCTCAGAAAGAAGCATCACATAATAGCTCCTCTCTGCAGCCGCCTCTCTCAGTTGTTGCCTCCCCTGCAATGCTGCCTGCCACCTTGCTTCTGCACGACCTTGGAGGAGGTCTCTGCCCTTCCCTCAGAGGCACCCATTTCAGGTTGCCATCTCACAGTGACTGAGGTTTTCAGCTGTCACTCATTCACTCCGTGCATCCAGGAGTGGGATTACAATGCAGTTCTCTCTGTGAATAAATAATGTCGATCTGCCAGTTTCTGAATTTGCCCTGTGGAGGTCAGTCCCAGAAAAACTTTTTGCTCTCTCTACAAACCTTCTTTACTCAGACTTGTGCAAATAGCTACTACTTATTATCCCTCTTAGTGAAGGAAGGAAGGAGGAAAATAAAGAAAAAACTATTACATACATGGATCTGAACACATATATTGATATCTGAAGCCAAGAAGTATGCTACGTGTTCACACATGCATTTTTATTTTTGCAGAAAATAGGTCTGATTTGAGCACTGTTCTGAATCCAAAATCCATATTCTTCTGAATATATCATGCAGCTAGGCATCATATAGAGCTGATGTCTGTCCCTTTAAGAAATGGAGGAAGAAAAATATGGGATGAGCGGCCACTGGGCTAAAAAGAATTGTGTGTGACAATTCTATGGTTATTCCAGTTTCTCACTAACTTTGCTTCAACAAGTCTCTTGTCCATTTATCTTTTGCCTATATAGTATGATCTGAGGGACCAAAAAAACGTCTCTTCCACCTTTTGATGCCAATGCCTGAAACTTTAGCCTCACTCCCCTCCATCCTACTTGGATAAAGGATCTGTAGTCATCAAGAATTTCCACGTAAAATAAAATGTTACATCGATCCTGGGATATATTCGCCAATAGTCACCAGTCACCTGCTTAACTGCTTAACTGATGACTTAACTGAATGTGTATTTGTTTTACTATTTGATACAGTGAACCTCAGTAATAGGGACTCACTAGATAGCTTACTTTTCGTGAGGAGGAAGAAAAAGAAAAGATGGAGGAAGTGAAAAATCTAAAGCCCAAGGCACTAAAGAGGTATGAGCATCTTGGAGAAAACGGTCAAGGGCAAGCACAACCCAATTACCGTCAAGGTGGGAGAAGGTGGTAGAAAGAGAAAAATAGAAGGGTACCAAACTCCATTTTAGCCCAAAGGACAACCCCACCCAAACTGATTGGGGGAGAGGAGCTAGAACAACTAGCAAAAGGGAAGAGAAACTGTGCACAACAGCCTCCTGACCTTATCTCTATTACAGAACACATACCATTCTCTGTTGAAATTGTCCATTTATTTGCCCGCACCAACCTTTAGATCATGGGTTTTAGAAGACAGGAGCTCTGTGTCTGTTTCATTTGTGTGGGACCAGAGCCTCGTACACTGCCTGGCATGCAGCAGACGTTCAATGCATGTTCAGAGGATGTATGAATGAAATCAGTTTCCCTTCTTCCCTATTTCTCACACATAAAATCTTTGCGGTGAAGAACCAGATATACTTCATGTGTGATGGAACTTCAGTTGTGTGTTCAGGATTCTTAGAGGTTCTAGGACTCTTTGATAAATATAAACTGTGTCATTTATAGAAAAGCAAATATTTTTCCCTAGAAATGTGGTAATGTCCAACATCTAACAAATACTGTTTTGGTGATAATTATTATTATTTGTAATCAGCATTTTACTAATTTTAGGGGTCTTTATTTATGGTTAAGCATGCTTCCTTACATATTCTATTTTTATATAAATCATTTAAATCAAACTCTGTCCTGACGTCTACTACATTATACTTTAATATACATAACACAGATGTAGATGAAATATAGCTAATGATTCCAAAACAGTTCCTCTAGACACGCTATATATTTTAAATTTAATTTCCTTCTTATGTACCAGGGGAAAATGTATGAGTTTTTTTCCCATGCATCTCTCTTTCCTCATTATCAAAGTGTTCACACGGAATTATTTTTAAAAGGCAGCATTTAGTATTCAATCAAATAATAAGGAGAACGTGTTCCTTCCCAGTGGTTTAATAATAATTCTTGCATCACCAACCCTGAATATTCATGTTATGGAAATGTGTCCTACTTCTATAGATTTCATCACTGTCAGCTGGTGCCACAGCAGAACACAGGAACAGTTAGTCAGTCTAAATACATTCAGGATTTCAGCAATTACCAAAATGTCTTCCCTGACTTACTATCAATAATTCAACTTTTGAGGAATATAATACTGAGACACAGGAGGCTAACCAATAAATATTCTGCTATTCTTCAGAAAACAGTAATCTAACTGCACAAAATTGTGATATCACTTGACTCAAGTCTTACTTCAGCTATATCTGTATGACATAAAGATGACTGAGCAATTCAGTGGGGGAAATAAATCAATCAGGACAGTTGTTTTGGTTTTTTTTGTCTTTAGGTAAAGTGACTTATAGCATATTTATTTTCCCCCATTTTGCTATTAGAACACAGCTTGTCAATGATCTGATATTCGTCATCCTCATTCCTCAAAACATATATTAACCAGACTTTACCCTCAATTCTGTTGGCAGTATGATCTTGGGCTAGTCACTTACTCTCTCCAGGATTTAGTTTACTCATCTGTAAACTGTCAAAGTTGGATTGGGTTGGGGTCAACAAACTTGTTCCATAAACAAATAATAACTATTTTAGGCTTTGTGGGACATACAGTCTCTGTTACAACTATTTAACCCTGCCATTTCGATGCAAAAGCAGGTCACAGATAATATGTAAATGTATGAGCATTTCTGTGTTCCAATAAAATATTAATTATAAAAGCAGGCAGGCAGCAAAACAAGGTTTGGCTTTGTACAGTAGCTTGCCAATTCCTTTCAGGTCTTTTTCAAATCCATGATTCTACATGTTAGATACATATAAGGCCCCTTCACACAAGGGGGAATGAACTCATCTAGTCCCTCAGTGACTTAGAATTAAGGAGCCTAGAAATTCTCTGCTACAGAAAAATTCCTTTGAAAAAATCAAGTAGCCCTAATTAAACCCAATTGATTAACAGATGGACAAAGATTCCTCAATTCTGGCTAGTCAGCACACCTTTTATTGGTACCCCAGGATACAGACTCTATGAAATCCAGGCCAAGTCTCCAGGATGTTTCTTGATGAGGAGAGAATATGCTTACAAAAATGACAGGATTTCACTCCAGGTTTTGTTGCTTTTGACTGCACTGAAGGAACTAATCAGCAGTAAAACAAGTATTAGGTCACACTATAGTTTCAAACTTAGAGGAAAAAAAGAGAACCATTTTTGAATCTCTATAGAGCACCTATTTCACTGAGTAGCCCAGGTGGGGAAAAGTCTCAGAAGTCAAGGTCATAAATTAATCCCTTGTGAATGTCTGTCTATGAAGGTCTGTAGCTTCATCCTATTCCACCACTATGAAACAACACACACACGCAAAGGACACAGCTTGACATTGCTTGTCTGTGGAAACCTAGTAGATAAACTCTATGCTGAAAGATGATTCTGTCATATTCAAATAAGTTTAAAATGTTTATAGGAGTATGATAACTGCCCAAGAAACGTGTCCACAACAATCACAATGATCAAGAATCCCAGAAAAATAAAAGAAAGGACAGAGTCCATTTGGCTTACAGCAGGGTTTCTCAATCTTGGCACTACTGATATTTGGACTGGATGATTCTTTGCTGCAGGGGGAGAGACAGCCTTTGCATTGTAGGATGCAGAGGGTATAGATGGAGTAAGAGTAACTCCTTTTCCCTTCCCTCAGTCATAACAAACAAAAATGTTTCCATACACTGATAGATGTCTTGGGCTGGGGGAGGAGAAGGCAAAATCACACCTAGTTGAGAATCTGGGATTACAGAAACGTAAGATATTGAATTTGCCATAAATCATCATCCATGCTATAGGAGTCAAGTAGTACCCCAGACCAAAACTGATATTCACAAATATTTTATTACAATGACTTCCCAGGTCCTTTCTGAGTATGTATCTCAGAATACCCAGACAACAATGAAGTGGATGGGGACATTATCTGGAGAAAGAGCACGACTGTCTTTGTCCTTTGTCCTTAGCATTATCTAACCCTTGCCCAGTGGCAGTGTTTCCATTTCTAAATTTTACTCACATGGAAATCAGACCCAACTCACTATGTATCCTGCTTAACTCTTAGATTATTGTTCATGATTGCTTGCTCCAGTTACCGGTAAAAAGACCTACAGAGCCTTAGGCCATAATTCAATGGCCTAGCATGGAGAGCCTGTATGAATCTGGGTTCTTAAATCCCTAATCTCAAACTTTGTCCCAGGACCTGCATCTCTTTTAATTCCTGCACTACCTAAATCCCTGTCTGGCTTCCATAGTCTTCTTAGGCAATACTGCCTATACTCTAGACCTCACTTCTGGGTCCCTACTACCTGCTACACACTTCCCAGCTACCACAAACTATTTGTTGAGACTTCACTGGGTCATTTCCTGCTAACATCTCTTTTCTGTCCTTGTGGCTAGAATCTTGTGGTTCTACTCTATTTCTGTGTTCCAATTATCTCTGTTCTGTGGGGTTTCACTGTTGGGTTCTGGCCATAAAATAAAATCATTTATGTCAATGGAATAATAATCATAGAGGAAAGAGGGGAGAAGCAGTTGTGTAGTTACTTCAAAGGCATCCCACCTTGAAAAGCTTCTTGGTATAACTTGACAACCAGAACTCTGATTATTAAAAGAAAAATCATCATAAGATATACTGTTATAGATATGAGGCCTTCCAACATCCTAAGTCATGCAGAAGTTTCTACTGGTCTCTAATATTATAAGTAAAGAGAATAAAATCATAAAGTCAGTAAGGTAAAATGAGCTATGAATGGTTCTTCTCTGCATGGAAAATAAAAATAGTAGAGGGGCACCTGAGCACCTCAGTTGGCTGAGTGTCTGACTCTTGATTTCAGCTCAGGTCATGATCCCAGGGTGTTGGGATCGAGCCCTGTGTTGGGCTCCATGTTGCTTAAGAGTCTCTCTCTCTCTCTCTCTCTCTCTCTCTCTCTCTGACCCTCTCCCCAATTCATGCTCCCTCACTCTCTTAAAAATAAAAAAATAGAGAGATAATAACAAATGGAAACAAAATACAAGATATTAATTTTAAGTCTTACACAAAATCATATTTGACTTCAATATGAAGGGCAATAATATTCATTCATGTTCAATTACAAATGTAGGTATATATATTAATGCACCCTTGCTTCAACAGTCACATGTCTAGGAAGAGTTTACTCTTCATAGTGATAAAGATCACTAAGAATGGTTTAAACACAAAAATCATTTTTAGTTCACCTCTGAGGTGAGATTAAGGACAAAGTCTGCTTTCTTGCCTTGTGCTGCATACAATAAGGACCAATCAAAAATATCTGAATTATAAACATCCTAGACAGTGCAGCCATAACCATAGACATGTAGAAACCAAAAGCTGGCAAAGAGAATAGCATGGGCCAGGATCCCAGCGGGTAGGGGGCTGGAGTGGGAGCAGAGACAGAGGGGGCTCACCCAGCTGAATGCCGAGAGTATGCAAGGTTGGCTGCTAATTAAATCCTAATGACAGAGGTACTTTCCCAATGCTCAGGGGAGGTTACTTCCACAGAGGCATCTAGGATGGAATCCAGCAGTAGGTAGAGACAATGGCAATGCTACGGTTCAAGGAAAATCCACCTGGTTGGAAGCACATCCCTAGCCAATAGCTCAAAGGGTGTAGATAGTGAAAGGAGTAAGAAATGTGAGATTGACAAGTTCTAGAATGGCCGTCATGCCTCAGTCAAATATCATGGGTTCCAAATCAAGTCTTGATGGGAATAGAAGTACAAATCACCAATAAGGTCAGAAATCCAGGAAGTCAGTTTCTAGAATCCATTCACTGTAAAGAATGAAGCTCTAGTTGAGTCTTATTCATTCACTCATTTATCCAATCCTTTGCTCACTAAATGCATACTAATAACATCTACAAAACAATGCTAGACACTGTTACTAGCCCTATGGATTCAATGGGGAAAAACAAGCATGGTCCTTGTCCTTACTCAAGAAGAGCTTTGCTAGAAGTGTTTGGAGCTTAAGTAATTGTAAATATATAGGTTAAAAAAAGTTTATCAAGATAAGGCAGTAAGTGCTAGCAAGATTAAGCTGCCTGTGCCTTTGAAAGAAATATGCTCCAGGCCACAGACAGCCAAATTGGTAGCAAGAAAAGAAATGTGGTCCCACTACCTTATACATAACAAACGGAGGGGCGCCTAGGTGGCTCGTCGGTTAAGCATCTGACTATTGGTTTCAGCGTAGGTCATGGTCTCACTGTTCTTGAGTTCAAGCCCCACGTTGGGATCTGTGCTGACAGCACGTAGCCTTCTTGGGATTCTCTTTCTCCCTCTTTCTCTGCTCCTCCCCTGCTCATGCACATTCATTCATTCATTCTCTCTCTCTCTCTCTCTCTCTCTCTCTCCCAAAATAAATAAATAGGGGTGCCTGGGTGGCTCAGTCAGTTAAGCGGCCGACTTCGGCTCAGGTCATGATCTCGCGGTCTGTGAGTTTGAGCCCTGCGTTGGGCTCTGTGCTGACAGCTCAGAGCCTGGAGCCTGTTTCAGATTCTGTGTCTCCCTCTCTCTGACCCTCCCCTGTTCATGCTCTGTCTCTCCCGGTCTCAAAAATAAATTTAAAAAAGTTAAAAAATAATAATAATAAATAAATAAATAAATAAATAAATAAACTTAAAAAAATTTTTAATTAAAGAAAAAATAAATGGAGGCCATGATTATGATGATGATGATGATGATGGTTATGTAATTGTTTCAGGCTCTGACCAAAAGATTGAAATCATATTAGTTATTTAAACACAAAGAAATTAATAAAAAGAGTTGTTAATTTGGTAAAAATTATAAATTAGGTACTAAAAAGATAAAAAAAAGAACTCTAGGGTATCATAAATACAGTAACTGTAAAACATAGCTGCCATCCCTAACTTTGCAGCAACAAAGAAAATTTGCAATTATAAACAGTCAGAAGCCTGGAGGAGAGACTTCATAGTGCTGAAACTCACACTTCTGAGGAGGTGGGGATATTCAGAAGGGTGGGGAACCTGAGCTCAGAAGGAGGAGAAGTCTTAAAGGTCTGGGCCTTTAAGAGGGGGAGGGGTTCTGGGGTCTCTAAGGACTGGCTCTATGGCCACTGGGGAAAAGCTATGAACAGGACTCAAACTGCTGATAGTGGAACTCACTGCTGCTGCAGGGGTGAAGAAGTGTTGCTGAGGTGTTATTCATGGGAAAAGAAGGCCAACAGAAAGTAAATAGGAAGAAAAACAGAAACAACAGCAAAGAGGAAGGAGCATGTTGTTCCATCCACCTCCTCCAGCTTGCAATCTCTCTCTAGCACCCCCCACTGTCAGAGCTTAACCAACTGACAAATAAGAAACATGACTTGTAGACACCCAGCCCAGTATCAAAAAGCAAAATATGGAACAGTGGGTTTAAAGCTGAGAGATGATAGTTTAATAACCAGTCCAACCAAGGCAAGTTCTTTATGTTTTTGAGACACAGTTTGTCAAATTAGGACACTAAGGTCTACCACAAGAAGATGTCTTAAGAATTAGACAAATGTATATAAAGCACTTTACACAGTGCTTGACAAAATCCATTATTTCACAATTAATGGTTTCCACTCCTGATTCATCCTCCCAAGTACATCTGCCACCCCCTTAAACAACGACTCTGTAGAACTCCATGTGTGGCCTCATCTATTGCCAGAATATGTCTCAGCAGGAAAAATCTATTTATAAGACCTCAACCAACAGGGAGCTCTTCTAAGTTGGGGACCATATTTGGCTCTTATATTTTCAATTCCATTCCTCTCTGTCATTCTGGAAATCTGGCAAAAAAAAAAAAAAAAAAAATCATCTATATTTCCTTGCCCTTGCCACCATCAATTCAATAGATCAGCTTTCCATTAAGATATATTCAAATTCCTTCAGTATACTTCAAGAAAAGTTCTAGAAAGATTTCAAACTTGATTCAACACACTTTACTCTAAAGAACAGTATTCACTATCTTGTGTCTTGAAAGAATCGCATGCCCAAAAAGCAAACACAGGAACCCACTACCATTTTTCTAATGTTCTCAATCCCGTGGCAGCATTCCAGACAACAGAGACCTTAAGACTAGGAAGGAGAGTTATTAAAGGTAGAGTTGATGCTTTATGGCACATTTTAGAAACAAAAGTCACCATGTCCATGAATGGCCTAAAAACCAACTCCTACATAAAAGAAAAATACAGCTCTTCTGCTATCTTGCCTAAAACCATGAGTTCTTAATAGTTCATTCCCTTCCTGATCCAAGGCTCATGTGGTTCTATCTTTATTAATTATAAGACCTTAGGATATTTTCTTCAACCTCTAAGCCTCATTTAATTGAAATAGCATTCTTAACATTATCTCATAAGTTTGTTGTAGGAATTAGATAAAACAATACATGTTCGAGGCAAGACAGGAAACAAGGAGTAGTTGTTTACTGGGTACACAGTTTTAGTTTTGCAAAAAACTCTTTCCAGAAAGAGTTCTGGAAATCTCTTGGACAGCAATGTAAACATATGAACTGTACATTTAAAATGGTTACGATGGTAAATTTTATGTTCTGTGTTTTTTACCACAATTTTTAAAACTGTTTATTAAATTAATGTATGACTAAAAAGTTCCTATCACATGCATAGGTGCACACACACACACAGAGAATAAACATTCATCACTCATCACAATGCCTGGCACATCATAAGCATTCAAATATCTATAAGGTTCTGTCTCTTTCCCCTTTGAGCCTTCCAACAATCTCCTGACTTCAACTTCACCTGCATGAATTTCTAATTTCTCCCCCTCTGAACACTGTATAGGCTTATTTACATTCCGTCCAGTGCTGTTCCTTAACATTTCAGGGTGGGCATGCTTTATCTTGCCAAGTAGATTGTCAGCTCCTGCAGAAAAGGAACCATCTTTTATATTTCTTCTATGTTCCCCTCCATGTCCAATTTAATCTTTGCATTAACTGTTGAATGAGGGTCTACTTAAAATGAGATGGACTCTCCCAGAGCCAAAACATTCAAGTTACCCCTGCCTGCTCTTGGGCTTCCCACTCATCATTATCAATCCACATCTATTTATCGATCTGTTAGCTTATATTAGGATAAGTGGGGAAAAGCAATGAACAGGGAAGATAGAAAGAAAATAAAAAGATATATAAGACATGATTCTTGTCCTCAAAAGTCTTTTTACCTATTTTCACAAAGAAAACATAATGATATTGGTAAAACTGCAAGGAAAAATGCTAAATGTCCACTGAGTGTTAACAGACAATACGGGAATTCAGCAAGCCATGGAGACTCCAGGGGAAATTCAATAGATTAGTTTTTGAAAAACTTAAGTACTAAAGTATATATTCTTCAGAGTTAAGATGATTCTCCAAGGGGTAAAAAGTATATCTGCCTACTAACTCTAAATTTGAGATAAAATTATTATATATTTTCAGGAAAATAATAACAACAACAATTTCCATGCACTCCAGTAGTGTCCAACAGACATACTATCACTAATCCTAAAAGTAAGGGGTGCATCATCCCTATTTATATGTAAGGAAATAGTGTGAAAAAAATTAAGTTACCTGCTAGCTGATGTAGAGATAGTAAGTATTGTATTTGAACATACCTGTCTGATGCCAAAGCATGAATTCTTCCCACTATGCAACTCATTCATTCATCAAACATTTATTGAGAATTTACTCTGAACAAGCATTACGCTAAAGATATTAAATTAAAGAAAACATGATTTCTTCCTTCAAGAGACTCACTGGTGAGAAGGAAGTTACATAAAGAGACCACATAAAATGTGCTGAGTCCAAGAACAGAGATACACAAAATGTTATGGAGCATGTAGGAAGGAAACCTAACCCATCCTGGGAAATCCTAAAAGGTTTCTTAGAGGAGTAGAATTCTTTAAGTCTTAAGGAATAAAATAAACAATAGTTTACATTTATGTACTTACTAGGCAGATACTATTATTATTCCTGATTTACAGATGAGACAATTAAAGCTCAGAAGGGTGAGCAACTTTTCCAGGCTTCAAGAGTTTATAAATAGGTGGTAGAACCAGGATATGAATCTGTTCTCTCTTAATCTCTATAATTTGCTGCACACGAATAAGAGTTTGCCAGAAAAGTGAAGAGAAAAAGAGCAAGACAAAGGCAAGAAACTGCACTGTATGGAACAATATATAAAGCATAATATGGCTAGAGCAGAAAATCACGAGAGGAAATTAGAGAATTATGGGCCAGGTCACAAAAGATCTTGTGTAACATTCTAAGGATCTCATAATTTATCCTATAAACTACAGAGGGATATTAAAAATTTGTACGTTAATAAATGATTATGTCAGCTATTTGAAGGATGGATGTGAGTTAAGACTAATGGGAAATGGGTTGTTGTTGTTGCTGTTATTGTGGTAAAAAAGAAAAAAAAAACACATTAGATAAATTTACCCTCCTAACAATTTTTAAGTGTACAGTACGATAAAGAGACAGTTTTAATATTCAGCAAAGATGAGAACCTAAACTTGGGTGGAGAGAGTAAGATGGAAAACTTGGAAATAATACATGTCTAGATGGCAGAAGAGGCAAAATTTGGTGATGAACTAGACGTGCCTATCTCCCTACCCATCAGACTTGCCTGTTTTAAATAATCTGTCCAAGAAAACAGAAAGCATAAATATATACATGTGTCATTATGGAATTGGCTAGGCATGGTGCTAGGCACAGGAGCATTAAGAATGAGTAAGACACACTTCCCATCCCAGATGGACCTATATTCTGGAGTGGAGGTGGAGAAGAAGGACGAGTGCAATAAAGGATTATGTGGTTATAAAAGGAATAGGTACAACATTTATTAGGGATCCAAGGTTGGAGTGGTTAGCCCTAACCAGGGGATATCAGAGAAGGGCTGAAGGAGGATATGCCTCAAATTGAATCTGAAAAGACACTTTCCAGTGGATCACGTATTTGAGGTGAATGTTTCTTCAGTGGCAAAGTGGCAAGAATACGGCAGAATAAATAGTTTCAAAGTGAAGTAGGTGAGGAGGGACAAGATAAATATGTGGACCCCTGAAGGCATCAAAAGCAGAACAGGAATTTATTGGCTGCTAGTTCCTCCATTAAAACACCTAAGCACAAGAAGGCAATTGAGGTCACAGAAGAATGAAAGTAGGAGACAAGATAGTGATCTACAATAAAACTATAAGAAGTGCTGTGGTTTTATAGCACTATCTGTGGCCACGTGATCACACTCCATCTAGCCCCACCTGAGGTACAGAATTGATGCTCATTATGCTTGGCGAAGTGTATTAGTATATTAGAAGTCTATTAGTTCTACCCTAGACTCTAGCATTTCCTATAATGATATCCTGTAGGATATCATCTTGAGATTCACAGTTAGGGGTCTGTGCATCAGGCACTTCCTACTGCTCTTCTAAAGGATTTTAAATTACCTCATAATATCTTATATTTGGAAGCCTCAATGCCTCAGTCACAAGTATTGATATTTGTAAGCAAAAGTACATTTTTTTAACCGACGTGTTTACATAGACATTATTTTTCCTAAATGTAATGCCTAATGTCTAAAGGACAATATCATTTATAAGTACAAACTCTCAGACTTGAAGAAGAACACCTTTGTTTAACCTGTTTAATATGTAACATCTACATATTACTAACACTTCTACATTCAAGAATCTTCCTGGAAATGGTTATTTATCTCTTTCCAAAGTCAAATTTCTACTGCTGTCCCTAAGAATCAATTTAAGAAAAAGGGAAATCCGTTACTAAAACTGATCACAGACTTTCTAGCTCATTAAATGTACTGTCTTCAATACAGCAGCAGAGGCTATAAATCTAGTTCTTTGTGAATAATCTCAATATTCCTTATAATGAGGCTTAAAAGTGTTTTTTATTAAGAAAAATAAAATTATTTAGTGGAAAAAATATTTAATAAAGTTATTTTAATTAGATGTACACATTAATCATGAAATTTTACAGGATAATTATAATGATATTTCTCTACTTATTATGATGAAACTTGTGAGAATGGTTAGAACATAAACAGATAAGAGAGAATATGCAAGTCGGTATTATTTGGGGTAATTTTAAAACGATTTAGTAAAGACTGCATCTCCTAGGATAAAATAATTCATTACATGAAGGTGACTTACTTGGAATTGGGAATCAAAAACTCTTAACTTTCACGATCAGCCATGATCCATCCAATCCCCACATTCAGAAGTACCAAATCTGTGATCACAGGCCAGACTGAAAATAGATGGCCAGAACTTTCACATATTTAATACCTGCAATAAAATAAACTGGAGTTACGACATCAGAAGACAGTGGGCTAAGGGCTAACGCAAGTCCTGCCTTTTCACACCTGATAGCATGTTTATTCATCCCATTGTACTTCTCCTATTGCCCAGAAGGAAAATAAAGTGTCTGAAGTTTCAATTGGGAAAAGATGACTCACCCTGAAACTTTTTGAGTAGCTTATTAGGGTTTACAATGCTTGTGGACTGCTACTTGTGTTTTATGTATGGGGGCTGTGGTCAGGATGAAATGAAGCAAAAGACTGAAAAAACAGAAAATAAGTGGTTCTATAGCAGTCATATATTGAAATGACAATGTATGTATCATAAACCTTTACACAAACATTTTAGCATATGGTACACAGGTTTTAAGTAATGTATATGCAAAAGAAAAGGCCTCTAGAACCATTTGACTAGCTTCAACACTGGAAAAATACAAATTAATGATCTCATAAATGTTTCAAAACTGAAAACACTCCTTTCTCCCCAACAAAGGAAAGCAACAATTTCTGGTAATAAATTCTACCAGATATTTTAGTGGTGGTGCTATTTCTATTGCTTTTAAAGATGTATTTTTAATTGTCTTACAGATATCCTTAATCATACAAAAAGAAATCAGAAACTCCCACTTGTCATAGAAAACCCTCAAAATAGGCAATACTATTTCCACTGCTAAAAGTATTTGAAATATATACCAGCATACCCGACATGTCAACTGTTTCCTACAATGTCTTCTCGCCAAACTGAGGTGTTTTCACAAAACAACAGGATTCAAGACAAACAGAAGTAGAACTGCTGTGGCAGTAGAGCATTATCTATGGAGGAGCTCCCTCTCTGTGTCATGCAGGCTGATCCTTACTGGTAGCAATGATAACACTAATATAATGACCATACTTATTTAATGTTATTTAAGTACCTCCAACTGACATCTAATGAAATAAGGTGCTTTTTTCTTATAAATTCTAATTAGGTCCCCTTACTTCTTTCCTTTCTCTCTCACACTTTCCCTTACTCCAGCTCTCCATCTTGTCTTTTCTTTTGCCCAATAGTAAAAAATGGATGCAAATATGTCTACATGTACTTCAATCTCTACCTCAGGCTGCATTAGAATACCAATGGATCTTAAACAGAATAAACCTGTCACCTCTCCAACCCACCTACCAGGAAGAAAAAAAAATCCATTTCTTCTCTATGTGCCTGCATCAAAAATTTAGGCAGGTCACCTTTCTTGTTATCCTCCCACATCCAGTAACTTGCCAAAACCCAACATTCTTGCTAAAAGCCTCTCAAATCTGTTCATTCCCCACCCATCTCCCTGTGTCTGCACAATCTGCACAGTTTCTTCTTTGTCTCTTCAGTGGTCCTCATGCCTTCACTCTGGGCCCCTCCAACTGCTTTCCACATTGCAGCTAGTTATCAATGTAAAATGCAAATCTGGTCAAGGTACTACTCTGCTGGAGACACTTCAATGGCTCCCCATGTTCTTAGGATAAAGTCTTGTGTGCTCATAATACATGTTTTTATAATCACACCTCTGTTTATGTCTTAACCTCCTTTCTCCTTAATGATTCTTACAAAAATAGCCTGTGTTTTAGCCATCATGAACTACAGACAAGTTCTGAGACCTTTGCACCCAGTGCCCCTCTTAATTAGAAAACCCTCCCTGTCATATCCCTGCCTTTAACATAACTGATTTTGAATCAATTTAAAGGATTCATCTCAGATGTTAGTTCCTCCAGGACACCTTCTGTCCTACCCACTTGATGTTCCCATAGAAACTGATTATCACCAAAATGGGTGTTCACATTTACCTTCCCCAAAGGTTAGTAAGTATTTGTTGCAAAAAAAAAAAAAAAATGAAAAAATTCAAGTCATTTTGCTGCACAGCTGGTTTGACTATAGTATGTGTATATGCAGATCCAAGATAATTAACAATGTATGAAGCTGCTCAGCTTTGCATCCCACATTCAAATATTTGGACATACATACACCCAGACCATTTTAACTCTATGCCATTAAGGGTTGAGATGGACCTTATCAAGGTCTATAAATATAAAAATACATGGGTTTATATTTCTAGAACACCAAGTCTTGAGTTTGCTAGATCTAATTTTATTAATATAAAAGTCAACCTTTATTGTTCCAGAATCATCTCAGTGACACATAATTGTCTGAAAGCTGATCAACTGCTTCCTTCTCAGAACAGTTAGGTGGGCACCTGGGTGGCTCAGTCAGTTAAGCAACCAACTTCAGCTCAGGTCATGATCTCAGGGTTCATGAGTTCGAGCCCCATGTCGGGCTCTGTGCTGACAGCTCAGAGCCTGGAACCTGCTTCAGATTCCATGTCTCCCTCTCTCTCTCTTCCCCTCCCCTGCTCATGCTTTGTCTGTCTCTCTCAAAAGTAAACATTAAAAAAAAAATTTTTTTAAGAAACAGTTAGGAACTGACTGGTTAACAGAGGGTAGAGAATCATCCAGCTCTAACACTCTTAATGTTATCCAAATCTAAACAAGTGTGATAACTAGAAGCAAACTCAGTCAAAAGAAATATCACTTTCTCAATGATTAACATGAAACCAGCTATCTAACAAAAAAATATTTTCAAACTTAAAAATAAGCTTTATTTTAGAACAAAAAATTAGAACCCATTTGAGGTGACTCAAAACTTAGCAATTCATAATGTTAAAGCTTAATTCTGTGATAAGCAATTGGCATCAAGATAAAGTATTTTTCCAATTTACAACAACCTCTTGGATAAGAAATCTAAGGTTCAACTCTCAAATACAATATTTAAGCTTTGGTTTTGAGTGTGATACATGGGGAAGGGGGTAATGTGTGAATATTCTGTGCTTGCCCTGATGGTTCATAGGTAACAGGTCTGGTAAGCAAAGTTTTAATTAATCTTGCCAGTAGAAGAAGCCATAATCCACAAAGACTCACCCTCCCTGCCAAGCTGCTATTCTGTATTTTGTATGGCTGAGCACAGAATACTGTGCTACCTTATTAAGTGTAGTTGCTACTGGATATTCCACCCAGACTCCCTCCTTCCCTTAACTGTCAGATATACCATCTGTTGACAGTTCACAGTCGTGTCTCTTGGCCACAAGGAACTACCTGACTTAAGGTTAAGGCCCCTCCCAGGGGAAAACCAACAGTCAAGGACCAATTCATACAGAGGATCAAAGGCTCCCCTGCTTCAATTTGGAACAACTCTGAAGGGACATCCCAGCTCCAGAGCTCCCTACAGATTCCACTGATGTTGCACTATATGCCAGCTTCTCCCTCTTCCCAATCCTCTTTCTCATTTCCTTTCAGGTGCATTTCGGGAGACCAGTTCTCAAAAAAACTTTTACATGCAACTCTTCATCTCAGAATCTATTTCCAATGCAACCTAATCTAAGACTCTTCAATACTTGTGTAATGCAAATACAGCAGTATACAGTAGTTTTGCTGACTTCATCATAACTTTGCCTTGGTCTTCCATTAGAGATATGAATCTATTAATTGAGGCAGAGGCAAGATCTGGAACTTAATCTATCCTAACTGATTCCAGTTGCCTTTTAATTGCAACAAAATTTAGGAACCAACTCATTGGCATTAAAAGCTACCTAATTTCTACCTTTTATCCTGAATAATTTTGAACGTTTGGCAAAAGTTGTTGGATAATTTTATCATCACCCAACTTTAAGAAGGATAATATTCTAGTAAAATTCTAGTTGAAAGAGCACAAATAGAAAAGAATAAAAATGATTTGTCCATAGCATTATGTCCTCAAAGAGATGGGAAATGTATTTTATTGGACTTATAAGGACTCAGGTCTTTTCTGATAAAAATGAAAAGAATTAGAATAGCATTTAGTTCTCATGTTCTCAATCTTTTAAGATCTGCTTTTGAGGGGTGCATGGGTAGCTCAGTCAGTTGAGCATCCAACTCTTGATTTTGGCTCAAGTCATGATACCAGGGTCAAGGGATCAAGCCCCACTTTGGGTTCCACACTGAACACAGAACCTGGTTAATATTCTCTCTCTCCCTCTTTCCCTCTCCCCCACTTGCACTCTCTCTCTAAAATAAAAAACAAAGAAAATAAAATAAAGCAAAACAAAACAAAATAAAATACTCTCCTTTTAAAATGAATGAAAGGTTGTCATTGAATCAAATGACTCTTTTATCCCATCCACTTCTCAATCCAAATGATATGAAAGGATTCTAGCTTTGGAGGTCTTTGTCTTTTTGAGTTTTGTTGTTGTTTTGGTACTATCATTTTGAAGAGTAGAAATTAAATCACCTGATCCACCTAACGGCAGTCCCATTTGTCTCAGACTTAAGCTTCTCTTCCAGAGTATATAGACACAAAGAAAACGCCTAAATAGGTCAGAGTACAACAGCAGACAGATTCAGATGTGCCATCTTTTTAATAAAATACAACTTTTATATATGGTCAGAGTTGCCACACAGTAAAGCCAACTTGCCCACAAAAATCAAACTTCTGTCATGAATAGAAACTTTTCTAAAGAAGATATCCAGATGGCCAAAAGACACATGAAAAGATGCTTGATGTCACTCATCATCAAGGAAATACAAATCAAAACCACCTTGTGATACCACCTCACACTGGCTAAAATTAACAACTCGGGAAACAACAGATGCTGGCAAGGATGTGGAGAAATGGAAACCCTCTTGCACTGTTGATGGGAATGCGAATCAGTGCAGCTGCTCTGGAAAACAGTATGGAGGTTCCTCAAGAAATTAAAAATAGAACTATCCTATGACCCAGCAAACAGCACTACTAGGAATTTATCCAAAGGATACAGGAGCACTGATTCATAGGGGCACATGTACCCCAATGTTTATAGCAGTGCTTTCAACAATTGGCAAATTACGGAAAGAGCCCAAATGTCCAGCAACTGATGAATGAAGAAGATGCGGTTTATACACACAATGGAATACTACTTGACAATGAGAAAGAATGAAATCATGCCAGATGGAACTGGAAGGTATTATGTTGAGTGAAATAAGTCAGTCAGAGAAAGACAGATATCATATGTTTTCACTCATATGTGGATCTTGAGAAACTTAACAGAAGACTGTAGGAGAAGGGAGGGGGAAAAATTGTTACAAACAGAGAGGGAGGGAGGCAAACCATAATAGACTCTTAAGTACAGAGAACAAACTGAGGGTTGATGGGGGTGTGGCAGAGAGGGTAAAATGGGTGATGGGCACTGAGGAGGGCACTTATTGGGATGAGCACTGGGTGTTGTATGTTAAGTGATAAACCACGAGAATCTACCCCAAAAACCAAGAGCACACTTTACACACTGTATGCTATCCAATTTGACAATAAATTATATTTTAAAAAAATTAAACTTCTGTTTATTTAAGTATAAATTCCTGCCAAGTACAGAAGAATCACTAACTTGACAGTGATTTCCAATAACTGAATGACAAAGCCCTGCTCTTGTTATGGAAAGGAACAGATGCAATGGGGTCAGAGACCCATTCTTTTCAGGTTTTCTGGAAAAAGTAAAATGATATTATGTCTTTCCCTTTCCCCTTTACTTCTATTGAATCAAATCTAGACCAGTGCTTCCAAAGTTTACACCATACACCTTATGAGGGCAAATATTTTCAATATTCACATATATGTACATAAAATATACACATTATACCCATGTTATTACTGTGCTAGTAGATACATTTCAAAAAATACAATAGTAGAAATATTTTAAAAATGAAAAAATAAATAAATTTAAACTTTATATAAATAATGGCCCAAAATTCTTTCTTCACATTAAAATATTCTTAAGAATAATTTTAACAATTCAGTCAACAACAGATGTTAGTGAGGATACGGAGAAAGAGGCTCTCTTTTGCACTGCTGGTGGGAATGCAAACTGGTGCAGCCAATCTGGAAAACAGCATGGAGGTTCCTCAAAACATTAAAAATAGAACTACCCTATAACCCAGCAATTGCACTACTAGGTATTTATCCAAGAGATACAGGTATGCTGTTTCGAAGGGGCACATGCACTCCAATGTTTATAGCAGCACTATCAACAATAGCCAAAGTATGGAAAGAGCCCAAAAGTCCATCCATGGATGAATGGATAAAGAAGATGTGGTGTATATATACAATGCAGTATTACTCGGCAATCAAAAAGAATGAAATCCTGCCATTTCCAACCACGTGGATGGAACTAGAGGGTATTATGCTAAGCAAAATTAGTCAGAGAAAGACAACTATCATATGAGGACTTTAAGATACAAAACAGATGGGGAACCTGGGTGGCTCAGTCGGTTAGGTGTCCGACTTCAGCTCAGGCCATGATCTCATGGTCTGTGAGTTTGAGCCCTGCATCGGGCTCTGTGCTGACAGCTCAGAGCCTGGAGCCTGCTTCTCATTCTGTGTCTCCCTCTCTCTCTGTCCTTCTCCTGCTCACTCTCTGTCTCTAAAATAAATAAGCATTTTTTTAAGTTAAAAAATAATATACAAAACAGATGAACATACGGGAAGGGAAGCAAAAATAATATAAAAACAGGGAGGGGGACAAAACAAACTCTTAAATATACAGAACAAAAGGAGGGTTGCTGGAGCAGTTGTGGGAGGGGAAAGGGCTAAATAAGTGAGGGGCATTAAGGAAGGTACTCCTGAAATTATTGTCACATTTGCTAACTAACTTGGATGTAATTAAAAAATAAATTATTAATAAAATGTAAAAATACTCTTAATAATTTCAAAATAGAGATTGATACAATCAAATATACATCATTTCTTTTGATCTTTGCTTACCATTTATTGATGCTGGGATTCAAAATCTAGTTCTGAATTCAATCATTGTTATTATAAGCTAACAAAGACAATGCTGCTCAAAGATAAATAGATCCAAACAGATGAAGCTGTTTGAAGATCCAAACATTATTGGCTGCATTTATTAAATCATGACATTCATTTTACAATCCTTTGAGTGATTAGTATTATATTCAGTCCATAGTTTTTGTTAGGAACTTTGAAGTTTAATTAAGCTAAAACTGGGTAGTACCATATGTTTATGCACTTAACCCGACATACAAACACTAAAATAAACTGTTGTATGCTGAAAATGACCTCATAAATATGGGCACTATGTTTGGCTCCCACTCTTCCCTAGAATCCCCAGGGGACTCTTCAGAGCACATGACTGTTTGACATGTGGGCACTACAGGGCACCAGTGTAAAAACACATGGTAAATTTCAGTAAATTTGTATTTATTATATAGGGGGAAATAATTATAGAAAGAATTTGAGTATTTTGTTGCCAATTCTCAAGCAATCCCGGGAGAAAATCTCTGACCTAAACAACAGATTCCAAGGAATTGCTTAGAAAATACAATACCACAAGTTTAACCAGTATCTTTTTTTTCAGGTTTTGCTTCCCTGAGTAGCTAAGTATCTAGGCAGTATAATAAACAGTGTCAACATGTTTCCAGTTCTATACACTGCACATATTTTGCTACCCACATACCCAAAGCCAAATAGACTTTTATGTTCAGAGTTTAACGTATTAACTCACTCAGAAATTAAATGAAAATAGTTAATTTCCCAGAAAAGCACAGTATGAAACTTAGAACAATAATAAATATGAAAACTTACTTTGGTCTAAGACTTAATCACCCAGAAATGTACAGTACAATGACTTCATATTCACAAATTTGTTAAGATCATTACAACTGATGGCAGGAAGCATTTTATAGGTATTCCATAACAAATTCATTTTAAGGACACATCACAAAAGCTTGACTAAGTTTATATACTGATCCTCAGACTATAAACTTTCGTTAGTCTAAATAAAATATACAGAACCATTTTTCATCTGTTCACTTCAGCCTACATGATAGTTTATGAAATAGTACAAGTTACACAGGCTGATAATAAAATATGAACAATATAAACAATATATCATGTATATTTATTTATAAATATTAAAAAGTTATTAAAAAGGTTTCCTTTTCAGAAATAGAAAAAAAGTATATTATTTCCTTCCAATTTGAACAAAAGAAAGAAAAATACTAAGGAGAATTCTTTCAGAAAGATAAATAGCAGTGCCCCCAAGACTTGAAATGAACCCTTATAATAAGCACCAGACTACTAGCATAAGACTTTGGGGTTGTGAAAGGAGGAGATAAGAGAATCAGAGAATGTCAGGTTCAGAGAAAACCTTTAAGGACATCTACTAAGCCAATCATCCTTGTGAAGTCTGATTCCTCTCTACAACATCATGCCAAGTAATCATTAAGCTAACCTATTCTGATCAAGAGTTCACTGCTCACCAACACAGCCAATTCCCTCTTAGAACATTAGAAAGCTTTTCCTTATATTGTGCTAAAACATGCTTCTGTATCACTCTCACCCACTGGCCAACCTGAACAAGTCCAATTATTATTTTTTTTTTTTTTTTTGTATGTCTCCTATGGAATGAATCACCAAAAATACTGGTTAGTCTCGCTGAGTCTTCTCATTTACATCCACAGTCTTTCAACTACGTTCTTCAACTAACAATTCTAGTCTTAACAGAGTCCTGGTTAATATCCAGTTTGTTACTGTTTCTTGAAAAGCGGAGAACCCATAAAAACACCATTTTGCGAGGTATGGCCCAAACTGGAAAGAGCAAAGCAGAACTTACCTTTCCCATTCTAGGTACTACATATGTATTCCTTTAACCCAAGATTATACTCGCTGTTTTCATTGCTATGTCACACATGTTGATTCAAACTGGGCTTTATATAAAGTATAAAATCTTAGTTGTTAATTTACTCAATATATGTTTACAGAATGCTGCTACACGAATACCATATTATTAGGGGCAGTAAAAGAAATCAGTGAGACATAACTGAAACACCGAAGACCCTGGGCCCAAGTCCCAGTTTACCCAACTATAGCTGTGTGGCAAGAACACCTGTTAGACCTACTCAGTTTTCATAATAGAATAACTATC
Source organism: Leopardus geoffroyi (assembly GCF_018350155.1). NCBI lineage: Eukaryota > Metazoa > Chordata > Mammalia > Carnivora > Felidae > Leopardus > Leopardus geoffroyi. The sequence continues at coordinate 132,172,803 of NC_059331.1, read as the reverse complement.
TTGCTTGCTGGTCTCAGTTCTAAAGCATATGGATGGGCCTTTTGCCAGCAATTTAGAATACCAGCACTCCAGGTTATCTAGCTCCCTTCCAAATACCTACTGAGAGAAGAAATGTTTGGGAAAAATAGGTCCAAGACCTTACATACTCAATCCTTGGTTAATGTTGAATCACAAGAAAGCTATATATTAGGAACCCACCACATACCTTTCTAATCACCTTCAGTGAGTTGCATTTAATTGTTTGTCCTAATCTTTAACAGAAGAATGTTGTAAGAAGTAACCATGTTACTTATGTTTTAAACTGCATGGGAATGTTTTAAAACTGAGGATATTGCCCATTTTATTATTCAGAGTCCCTTTGACTCTTGGTTTTCTCTGAGGAATGGGATGCTTCTACATTCTGAAGGTAGAAATTATCAGAATAGTTTTATACATTTTTAAAAATAAGTTTTAGAGAAAGATCAGTCTATGAGAAATAATGGGAAAAATGCCATTTGATATATGCACAAATGGCAAGAAATATTTGTATTTTCTGTTTCATCAATAACTGAAAAAAGGATCCATAAGAGTAAGACAGGTAATTCTAACTGGGTCTTATTAAATATTTATTGTTAATTAAGTTAAAGATCATTATTCAATTGCCCTTATGTTTCCTCTTCTCAAATAATCAGCCTCCGTAACATTTTCCCCAATGAAAAAGGTTCTAAGATCAGGTAAACCTAAGAACTACCTTGAGAACTTGTTTTAGAAATTTGCATTTTTAAATAAACTACCTATGTAATTGGGAAGTGCACCACAGAACACATGTTGAGAATACTCTTCCAGGACCAATTTTTGGATCACTTTAATTAACTCTGCCACTCAGCCTCAGGCTCTCTGCTGTCTCTCTAGATCCCTTTTACAGCCTGGTGACCAAAGAAAGGTAGGTAGAGTATTCTCACCAAGGGTCCTCCTGCTAAAGCACAGCAGATAAAAGGAATAGGTCTTTGCTCTTATATAGCATACTACATTCTAGCATTGATAGGTATGCTTACACAAGCAGTGCTTCAATTATGACTGTCAGATTGAGGTCAACTAATTTTGACTATCCTGAGAAATGAGAGCTTAAAATGCATGAAAACAGGCCAAAATCACAATCAAACTAAACTGTGAAAAGCACTTATAGGTCTTTTTCCTCAATTGAACCAGTTGCAATCATTTTTTAAAATAACTTATTCTACTTTTAAAATAAAGAATTTTCCTTTGAAGGAAAAATCTGCCAACCTCCTTGAGTAAAATCTTCTTCCAGAAAGTAAGATCACTTTGTCATAATTTTTATGAAGAACTTTAATTCTAATAATACCACTTTCAGAATATCTACAGACAAGTAGCCTGTTGGCATAATGGGCTCATGGAATAGATTTATAAACAATCAAAATATTACAGGCAAGAGTAAAGAAACTTTATTGTTGCTCTCCAGCTCACCATTTCACAGACAAATAAATCATTCCATGACACAGCGACTGATGTTATACCATAAAGTTCCGTACCTGGACCATCTATATGATTTAGCAATAGAAATAGATTTAAAAACTACAAGTGACCAATCACAATATGTCAACTGAAAATTCACAGTAAATGTCTACATTAAAGGTTCAGGTACCCATTCAAGTTTCCAAGCTGACTTTACAGTCATCACTTCCCAGCTATTGCTTACTCTGAAAACTCTAGCCCTATATATTGTATCATGTATAAATTGACTCTAGATAAACAGCATTATCAAATGAACAACTTGAAATATTCAAAGCAGAAACTCAGGGTCTGAAAAATAAGTGATTTACTCAGAAAATTACTCAGATATAAATTTTATAAGTCTTTAGATTCAAGGGAAATCAAGCTAAGACCAAGTGGAGTATGATTCATTCTCCTATGTCATTTGCATTTGCTATCTGCTATTTTTTAATTTTATAAATTTCATGCTGTTTCCATGGTTACCAGCTCTTAATCATAGTGAACACCTGGTCTATACAGAGGAGTTAATATTTCCTTATGAACTGCACATACTAAATTGTTAATAATTTCTCTATACTTTGACAGTGACTAGTTTAAGTTTCTGACCTATAAGCAAAGATTTTCAAATGGTTCTTTTGACTTTCTTTTCTTTCTTTTTGAATTTTATATATTATATGGACTTCAGTGGTTTTGTGAGAGTTGAGATTTGCCAACACATCACAATCTATATTCTCTGACATGTAGTATCTATACCTAGGAGTAGGTATGTTTCTCATCCTGGTCAGACGTACTCTATTTAAAAAAAGTTTTTTTGTACATATTCATTAAATCTAAGCCAAAATCAGTTGACAAATGAGGCAAATACTGGTACTCACTCATTCACCAAACTAGGGCATGGAGAACAGTACACAAATACCTATAACTCCTCAGTGACTCACCATGGATAGGTTTCCTAAGCAACACTAGAACACCTTATTTCACAGAAAATTAAAATGGCATTTGATCCTGTGGACATTTCCATATAAAAGCATATGGGTTTGTACATCAACTAGACTTTAATTAGAAATTTTTTTAAAGCATATGTTCAATGATTAATAGTAAAGACTTTGTCAGATTTCCTAGGTTCATATCCTGACCCTACCATTCAGTAGTTATGTAACCTTGAATAAATAATTTAACTATGTCTCAGTTTCCTCATCTGTAACAGGGGATAATATAGTATCGGCTTCAGAGAATTATTTTAAGGAGTAAAATATTTCACTATTTTAAGAAATTAGATAATTTGTACAAATTCACAGAATAAGTAAGTGGAAAGATAAATTTGGAGCCATCCAATGGCCTCTCCTAAGACAATGCTCTTAATCAGTCCATTAGGATGAATAAAGTGCAATATAAAGAAATAATCTCACAACTTTTCAAAACTATAAAATTTGTCCCATCTAAGAATTCTTAATCTGCTCCTGGAAACCCGGCAGTGTAGGTAAAATTTGAATCTGTCAGTACCTGTGGGTGGGGTTCCTCTACTTCCCTGGACATCACAGATGTGTGTGTATAATTGATTCCCACTGATTACTGAGGTTCATTGGTGGAAGTGAGTGACACATCCATAATGGGCTCTAGATGGTGCATGGAACAATGGCATTTGCAGCTTGCCCATACACCTCTGTAAAATCCTGGCACCAGAGAGTTTAGCCTCAGCAGATGTTTTTTCTGCAGCAGCTGACCAGCTCTGTAAGGTCCAGTTTATCTCATCCTATTAACCTAATGATTAATTAGCTCTAATGTAATGATATCACTGATAAATGTCCTATTATGAATGTAAAATACTGACCAGCTCTGGGTTGGTCTTTTTTAATTATGAAGCTCCAATAAAATGCCTCTATTAACTTGGCTTAACTCAATTACTAGTAAGAAAATCTCAGTTTTTATGAATTCCCCGACACACATACCAATGACCGCAAAATCCTGATGTCAACTCATCCTCCTGCTTCTGATGGATCCCAGAAGTGCCTTCCTTCAGGGCCTACCAATGACTCACTTCCAATAGTTATAAAACCACTTCTCCATTCTTCTCTGAAACCATTTCTTGGTAACTACTGACTTGGTAAATTTTCCCCTCCACCACTCTATTTTAGTAAAGGATGGTATAGGCTTAGGTTCTCTTGAATTGAGAGACTAAATTCTGAATCTGATAACCCTAGATACTTAATGCTAAGGAGGAACTATACAGAAGTCTGAAGAAGCATTCAGACAGCTTGAGAGAGAAAATGGAATGTGGCAATGCTTCAGAAGAATTGTGGTTCATGTTGCTTCCAAATATGTTCACAGGGAGAACTTGTTGCTGGCAGATGCTGGGCACAGAAGAAGCTGCTCATCTCTCTAGCACTGCTAAGGAAATGATGGGTCTCTTTTAGAAGAAGGACTACATATGTATAACATGGCAGTTATTGTCCCGATCTATGATCTAGACAGAATATCTAAGTCTGAGTTACAGCTAGATAAAAATAGTTCATTAAGATGGTTTTTAGGCATGTTAAAAATCAAAAAGGAGGGGGGCGCCTGGGTGGCGCAGTCGGTTAAGCGTCCGACTTCAGCCAGGTCACGATCTCACGGTCCGTGAGTTCGAGCCCCGCATCAGGCTCTGGGCTGATGGCTCAGAGCCTGGAGCCTGTTTCCGATTCTGTGTCTCCCTCTCTCTCTGCCCTCCCCCGTTCATGCTCTGTCTCTCTCTGTCCCAAAAATAAATAAACGTTGAAAAAAAAAATTTTTTTTTTAAATAAATAAAAAAAAAAAAAGGAGGTTGGAGTCAAGGGAGTTGAAGATATTATTATATTTATTATATTCCAAAAATTAATCCCTGCCTCCACATCACTTAATACTAGTAATCCCTGGGCTTACATTTCAAATTACAGTGTCCCTCATAAACTAATGAAAACCATTTTTACAACCCTTGACTTATAAGTCAAAGACAAACTTTAAAAAGGAAGAAACATGATTTTTTGTAAGCTATTTGACAAAATAGAGCTCTTTCATCTGTGGACTAGAAGCAAATGAATTCTAAGCAGGAGTTACAAGGAGAATATTTGTCCTCTTCAGACAGTCGACCTTACTGAAGCTAAGGAAGTAAGGTAAAACATCTTGGTACCATGTTCAACCACTGTGTGAAGTTCCATTTCTCAGGCATAATATATGTCTTTCTGTCTGTCCTACAAGATCTGCAATTAATTATCCCATAACAATCTATCAAAAGTCATACATTCCTCTGAGCCCAGCGTCTCAATTATTATAATTCCCTTTTAGCAAAGCTTATAATGCTGCCTTTTACTTTGCTGTAATTTATGAGAAAAGCAGTACAGAATTACAGATTAGCTACTGTAATTGGAAACAGAATTCAAAACGAATTAAGAGTGTTTGCTTCTTTGTTTGTTGCATTTTGTTAAGGCTACCCTAGAGATCATTCCAGCCAAATGATTTCTTAAGGCTATTCGCCCATATCGAGACCCTCTTAAACATAATTTTAAAACTTCCGGAACTCAATATGATGAATTAATGATACAACACCACCTAGGTGGATAATATGTTTTAAACATAAACATAATCCCCAATGGGTATGAAATAGTTCAATAGAAAATGCCATCAGGGCAATAATTGGATATTTTTTTGAAACAACTACCACAGATTTAAAGTAGTAGGGGAATGTGTCTAATCAGTCCTCAATCCAAAACCTAGGGGGCCTAAAATGTGTCCGCATCCAAAGTTTCCACAGCCAACTTTTATTTATTATGTGCATCTGCAGAATAGCACATTCACAATAGAGAGAAACCACATCCTAGAGACCTCATATTTCATGGATGTAATTAACAGAAACTAGTAAGAAATTAAATAGTTAATATTCAGTGAGGGCTTACTACATGCCAGCTACTAATTCCAGGAATTAATTTATTTAATCTTCGTACAATACATATCAAGTAGTTACTATTATACCCAATTTTATGAATAAATAAGCTAGTAAGCAGCAGAGGTAGGATTCTAACCAAGCAGTCTGACCCCAGAGACCTTAACTCTTAACCACTAATCAGAGATATATAAATACAATTAAAGGAGGAATTGAGAAGTACTGATGTCTGGTCCGTTTTTCAGTCACTTTAAAAACATTTCATTTAATCCTCACACAACATATTTTGTGAAAGAAAACTGAGTCTCAGAGAGATTAAATAAATCCAAAATCCCAAATCCACAAAGCCACCAAGGGAAAAACTAGTATGTCTTGTACTATAGCATATTATCTCTCTGCAACTTTAAGACTAAACTGAGTGGCAGATATAAAGGCAGAAATCTCACTTCAATCTACATATCAGTGTTGTCATAAGAGAGTGACCACTGGAGCCTATCTGGCAGAGAGTTGGCTGGAAAAAGAAAAGAGTCTGTAAATAACCCAAAACATAAAACCAGCACACTTAGAGGAAGAAGTTCTAAATCATTAAGACACTGCGGTGCTAGTGTGTCTGTATATATGTTTGTGTGTGTGTGTGCGTGTGTATACACATAGACGTGTGTGTGTGAACTCTTTGTTGTTTTATTTCATTCTGCTCTCAACTACACCTTTCATTTTGTTCACGAAACCTGGAATGGTTCTCAACTAGGAACAGTATCCGTAACAAAAGAGTATTTGGCAATGTGTAAGGGCAGCTGGTTGTCCTGGTGCCTGGGTGATTCTACTGACATCTAATGGAAATGGGCTAGAGATGCTAAAGATCCTGAAATATTGTGTCTGCACAACAAAGCACTGTCCCACCAAAAATGCCAATACCATTCATCCAACATTAAGAAGTATTTAAAGGAAACATTTCAAGTATTGGGAAGGAAAAAATACACGATTCAGGTAGACTTAATCAACATTTGTTGTCAAGATCCTGATGCTCCTAGCGGATGGAGGAAGTAAGTAGGGGCCATTACAGACAGGTTCTTGAACAAAGTTGTTCCTGTTTTAGATGCTACTACATCTTATATATACATAAATGTAAATTCTTGTGAATAGTATCATGGAGGAAATACATAAGACTAAATTTTGAATGAAGACTCAAAGTAATCTCAGTCTAGATAATCAAGTATCTTCATACTTTAGCCCAAATGCAGACTTCCTACTTATAAGGTAGTTTCTACCATGAACAGTATAAAGGCAAGTAAATATTAATCAAATTACAGTCTTATACTAGCATCATTTATTCATTCACAAAATATCTCCTAATTATCTATCATGCTAGACACTGTTGTAGAAGCTGGGAACTCAGTAATAAATAATAGGACAGAAATATTTCCTGCCCTTCATGGAATTTTCACTTTCCTGTACTTGTTTACTTACTACATATATAAACAAATACATACATAATATAATTTCAGTTAGTGATAGGCACTATGAGGAAAAAATTAGGCAGGAAAGTGGACAGATTGGAATGGAAGAGATCGTTTTTGTGATGTGCTCAGGGAAGAGGGTGACATTTGAGCAGAAACTTGAACGACACTGAGAAAACAGCCATTAAAAAGTCGGTGGGGGGGGCGCCTGGGTGGCGCAGTCGGTTAAGCGTCCGACTTCAGCCAGGTCACGATCTCGCGGTCCGTGAGTTCGAGCCCCGCGTCAGGCTCTGGGCTGACGCTCAGAGCCTGGAGCCTGTTTCCGATTCTGTGTCTCCCTCTCTCTCTGCCCCTCCCCCGTTCATGCTCTGTCTCTCTCTCTGTCCCAAAAATAAATAAAACGTTGAAAAAAAAAAAAAAGTCGGTGGGAATTACTATTTAACATGGTACTGGAAGTCTTAGCCTCAGCATTCAGACAACAAAAAGAAATAAAAGACATCCAAATCAGCAAGGAAGAAGTCAAACTTTCACTATTTGCAGACAACATAATACTCTATGTAGAAAACCCAAAATCCTCCGCCAAATAATTACTAGAACTAATACATGAATTCGGCAAAGTTGCAGGATATAAATAAACATGCATAAATCTGTTGCATTTTATACACCAATAACGAAACAGCAGAAGAAAAAAAGGAATCGATCCCATTTGCAACTGCACCAAAAACAAGAAACCTAAGAATAAACCTAACTAAAGAGGTAAAAGATCTGTACTCTGAAAACTATATAACACTTATGAAAGTAATTGAAGAAGACACAAAGAAATGGAGAGGCATTCCATTCTCAAGGACTGGAAGAACATCGTTAAAATGTCTATACCACCCAAAGCAATCTACACATTTAATGCAATCCCCATCAAAATACCAACAGCATTTTTCACAGAGCTAAAACAAACAATCCTAAAATTTGTGTGGGAACCGCAAAAGACCCTGAAGAGCTAAAGCAATTCTGAAAAAGAAAAACAAAACTGGAAGCATCACGATTCCAGATTTCAACCCGTATTACAAGTCTGTAGTCATCAAGACAATATAGTACTGGCACAAAAACAGGCACACAGATCAGTAGAACAGAATAGAAAACCCAGAAATGGACTCACAACTATATGGTCAACTAATCTCTGACAAAGCAGGAAAGAATATCCAATGGAAAAAGATAGTCTCTTCAACAAATGGTGCTGGGAAAACTGAACAGCAACATGCAAAAGAATGAAACTGGAGTATTTTCTTATAAGTTCAAAATGGATTAAAGATCTAAATGTGAGACCTGAAACCACAAAAAATCTAGAAAAGAGCACAGGCAATAATTTCTCTGACATCAGTCATAGCAACTTTTTTCTAGATATGTCTCCTGAGGCAAGAGAAACAAAAGCAAAAATACTTTTGGGGTGCCTGGGTGGCGCAGTCAGTTAGGCGTCCGACTTCAGCCAGGTCACGATCTCGCGGTCCGTGAGTTCGAGCCCCGCATCAGGCTCTGGGCTGATGGCTCAGAGCCTGGAGCCTGTTTCCGATTCTGTGTCTCCCTCTCTCTCTGCCCCTCCCCCGTTCATGCTCTGTCTCTCTCTGTCCCAAAAATGAATAAACGTTGAAAAAAAAAAAAAGCAAAAATAAACTATTGGGACTACATTTAAATAAAAAGCTTTTGGGGGCACCTAGGTGGCTCAGTAGGTTAAGCATCTGACTCTTGATTTTGGCTCAGGTCATGGTCTCACAGTTTGTGGTTTCAAGCCCCGCTTCAGGTTCTGTGCTGACAGCGCAGGGCCTGCACAGGATTTCTCTCTTTCCCTCTCTCTCTGCCCCTCCCTCCACTCACACTCTATCTCTCTCTAAAGATAAATAAATAAACATTTAAAATAAAGAAATAAATAGCTTCTGTACAGCAAAGAAAACAATCAACAAAACTAAAAGGCAACCTATGGAATGGAAGAAGACATTAGCAAGTTACATATCTGATAAAGGGTTAGTAGCCAAAATCTATGAAGAACTTATCAAACTCAACACTCAAAAAGCAAATAATCCAGTGAAGAAATGGGCAGAAGACACGAACAGACACTTTTCCAAAGAAGACATCTAGATGGCTAACGGACACATGAAAAGATGCTCAACATCACTCATCATCAAGGAGATTCCAATCAAAACCATGATGAGATACCACCGCACACCTTTCAGAAGAGCTAGAATTAAAAGAAACAACAGGTATTGGCAAGGATGCAGAAAAAGAGGAACCCTCTTACACTGCTAGTGAGAATACAAACTGGTGCAGATACTCCAGAGAAAGTATGGAGGCTCCTCACAAAACTAAAAATAGAACTACCATATGATCCAGCAATTGCACCACTAGGTATTTACCCAAAGGATACAAAAGTACAGATTGGAAAGGGTACATGCACCCTGATGTTTATAGCAGCATTATCTACAATAGCCAAATTATGTAAAGAGCCCAAATGTCTATCATCTGATAAATGGATAAAGAAGATGTGGTATATACATACGGTGGAATATTACTTAGCCATCAAAAAGAATGAAACCTTGCCATTTGCAGTGAGGTGTATGGAGCTAGACCATATTATATTATGTGAATCAATACATAAGTCAATCAGAGAAAGACAAATACCATACGATTTCACTAGCCTGTGGAATTTAAGAAACAAAACAGATGAACATATGGGAAAGGGGAAAAAAAAGAGGAAAAAGGGAAACAAACCACAAGAGACCCCTACTGACAGAGAACTGAAGGGTTATAGAGGGCAGTGGGTGGGGGATGGGCTAGATGGGTGATGGGTATAAAAGAGGTCCCTTGTTATGATGAGCACTGGGTATTGTATGTAAGTGATGAATCACTGAATTGACTCCTGAAACCAATATTGCACTGTATGTTAACTAAACTTTAAATAAAAAGTAAAAAGAAAAAAAGAAAGAAACAAGGAAAATGCCCGTGAGAAAAATATTACTGGCAGAGACAACAGCAAGGGCAAATTCAATAGGAAATAACAAAGATGGCATATTTAAGAAAGAGCAAACAGATGAATGTGATTGAAATGGAATAAGCATGGGTGAGTGGTGGACTGACATCAGAAATGCAGAAAGAGGCAGAATGCATAGGGTTTTGTGAGCCTTGATAAAGAGTTTGCACTTCAGCTTAATGTGTTGGAACTGGAGAGTTTTAAGCAAAGGAATAAATTGATTTTTGTTTTTAATCACTAGAGTAGTAAGAAAAAACTGAGAACTAGAATACCATACGACTTTGATACTAGGATTGGAAAAAGGTCACAAAAGCATATATAGCAATTCGGGTATTAAACTGCCTGCCTGGGGTGGGTGAATGGTTAGGGAAATTTAACCAACTTTATTTAAAACTACTTGGGAGCACCTGGGTGGCTCAGTCAGTTGAGTATTTGACATCTGCTCACGTCACGATCTCACCGTAGGTGAGTTCAAAGCCCTCATCGGGCTGGCTGTTATCAATATGGAGCCTGCTTTGGATCTTCTCTCTCTCTCTCTCTCTCTCTCTCTCTCTCTCTCTCTCTCTGCCCTTCCCCCACTCATGCTCTCACTGTCAAAAATAAATAAAAACATTTATTTAAAAATTAATTAATTAGGGGTGCCAGTGTGGCTGAGTCAGTTGAGCATCCAACTTCGGCTCAGGTCATGATCTCACAGCTCATGGGTTCCAGCCCCACATCGGGTTCTGTGCTGACAGCTCGGAGTCCGGAGCCTGCTTCAGATTCTGTGTGTGTGTCTCTCTCTCTCTGCCCCTAACCCACTTGCATTCTGTTTCTGTCTCTCTCAAAAATAAACATTAAAAAAAATTTTTTTAAGTAATTAATTAATTAAAACTACTTAGGCCCAAAACACGGCTGCACAAACTTCTGCCACTTTTTCAGATGATTCAGGTCATTAAGTGACCTCTTAATATTTTAAAGAAAAAGCATTTTACCATCCACAGACTCTTGAAACTTAAAACCAAACCATTATCTTCAATGTTGACACATCTAGAAACAAGCCTGCAATAACACTAACTTTAAAATAGTCTGCTGACTTTAGGTAACTTTAACAGACATAAAAGGAAAAATAACATCCCCAAAATGTTCACACTAGAATACAAGAGAATATCTTGTAATATATTTCAAATATACTTGGTTAGAAAGGTACAAAACTAAAAGTTCAAAGCAAATGAGGCAAAGACAAAACTTTACTAAAACAATCAAGTTTAGAGAAGCAATGCTACCAATATTACTGTGTAGTTATCCTCAAACTTCTACTACGCAAGGGGCCTTGGTTTGGTTTATTTGGCACTTCTTGGTCTCATGAAACCTTGTTGGCACATGTATCTATTCAAATAATTATGATTAGCCCACTTCACTGCTGGGTTTGTGTTAGGAGACAGGAATATAAAGTTTTGCTGTAAGTTTAGAGAGATTGGTAACATTTATGAAAGAGCATAAGATGCAATACAAGATTACGTGCTAATTATGGGCACCGAGCTGAATGTACCTGCTACACCGGAGAGACTGATTTTCAGAACGCGGAGTGACTTCATCCCTAACACACATCATTAATAATTTACCATGTGACAGTGCCAAATAAATAGCCGAATCAGCAAATCAGAGTTCAGAAAACTGGATGACTAGAAAGTTTCATTTAAGGACTTCACAGGTACTAGCACTCAAGAGCATCTTTCAGAAAGGATTGACTTACATATGGAAACAATTCACTTACGGTTTAAAAGTAATAATTTCGTATCTTTTCATAAATGTTTGGGGGCAGCTAGGGTGGGTATCATAAAAACATAATTGAAAAGAATTATTAACATTCTTGAACTAATGGGGAAACTCAATCCTAGAACCTTCATAAATAATAGGTATCTTCCTATAAACCCTTTTTATTTTCCTAAACTTTTTTTTTCCCCTGCAAACGGTTTTAACATTTCCCAAAATGTCTAATTAAACGTGTTTTCCCCTCTTGATTAAAAAGAATTAACAAAACGTCATAAGGTACATTTGGAAGATGGTGACAGGGGATTCCCTGCTTCAAAATGTTGGAAGCCGCTAATTTAAAAGCGCCCGAAACCGATGACTCTGCTCGGGTGCTATTTCCCCGCTGTTGTGTCTCCATTTCAGTCTAAGAAAAGACATAACTATGTGTGTGTCTCGAAACCTTAGATAGGGTAAAAACCACCTACTGTCATTTCTTTATCACATTTTTGAGAGAACATTTGTACAAACCCACTAAACCACTTTACCAGTAAAACTCTGCGCCCTGGGAGGAACACCCGCAGGGGAGCTCCTCCTTGTCTCCGGTAGAGCGTGCTCGTCACTCCCTCAGCCAGTTACCGAGGAGCGCGCCGGCGCATCCTGGGAGACGTCGGCAGCGGGGATTGTGGGAAGTGTAGTTTGGAGACCCCGCCCTCCTCGCCATTCCTGTAATGGCTGCTTCCCGGAAGGTAATGTAGGAACTCGTCTCCAAAGGATACTTAGGGTTGCCTCAGTGTATTTGTAAAACAAGGATATTTGCACCTCTCCGGGACAAAGCAGGGGTTCTTTTTAGAATCTTAATATCAAATCCTGGCACAAACTTGCTCTGGGTTCGGTTTATTTTTAGCTTTTCCTGTGCCGGCGAACTGACCCAAGTTTAAGTCTAGTTCCCCTGCCTGAACAAACTGTTTCCTCTAGTTATTATCCATTCCTCTCTCTTCCGAACGACTTCCTCCTTCTGCACTGTGGCTGTATCTTTAAAAAATGATGATGATGATGATAATGATGATGATAATGATGGTGATGATTAATTCTTAAATCCTACCCTTTTGTGATACTAGGCTCTGTCACGTGGAACCTCTTAGCCTCAGCATCCGGAACTCCAGGAAGGGAGTATTTCGAATCAGATAGAATTATACATAAATACTTTCTTTGGTAAGTGTTACTAATTCCCCACAACTTCACAGACTTACATATTGCGTGACTTTTGCCAGATTTGTCTGCATTTCCTGGGTGGGAGAAATCCTAAGAAAATGTCATTTTTACTCAACATTTACCCAAAATACTAGGATATTTAAGTTTCCGAGTGTCTGGTGTGTTTTCTGTTTGTTCTTAATTACGTTCTGTTCAAGTTGCTTAGTTGATTTACACGAGGTTGGCATGATAGCATGTGGAAACATTACTGGAGTCAAGGAATTAGCATTGAAAGTGGGGATTAGCCTCAAATGACCTTCTTTAAACTGTTTTATAAACTTACCGGGTTTTTTTCTACCTTTAAAATGGGGAAATGGGTCTGAAATTTAAATTTAAAAGGTTATATGGATTATTTGTGTATTCATGCTGTCATTTGAAAAGGTGGAAAATTTTAATGATTCCTTTTTGTTTCCATGTTTGATTTCTAGAAACTTTCTGCCCTCAAGATCGAGATACCTGAAAATCCCAACATCATGGCTTCAGTTTCAGCACAGTTGTTCTTGGTCCTCATTTCACTGCTTTTGGTGCTGCCTGTTGTTGAAGCAGTAGAAGCTGGAGATGCAGTCGCTCTCTTGTTAGGCGTGGCTCTCGGCATTACAGGCATTTGTGCTTGTTTGGGGGTATATGCACGAAAGAGAAATGGACAAATGTGATTTTGACGGGCCTTCCGAATCAGACCTTGCCCAGAAAACCATTGTGAATTATTGAGGTTAAAAACTGATCTTTAGTGTCTGAAAGTTCCCAAGAAATAGGGTATTTTCACATTTTTAATTGTCTCCCTGTAAATGGAAGCAAACTGATATATGTTAAATGGGAAAAAAAAGTTTCCTTCACAACAAATAATGCACTGAAAAAAAGCAGTCTAAAAGTCCTATATGTTAGTTAGAAAGAGGCTCAAAGAAGTCAGATGACCTAAATTTACATATTATTTCAAAGTTTTGGAATTCTCAAAGTGCATGAGATAGGAAGAAGGAAACCCTTACCCAGAATCCTAGGAAATTGCCACTGCCTCCTGCATCACTGAGGAGACTTTTCTCCATATTTTTATTAGATTTTTGTTTTGTTATCTCCCAAGTTAGTATTGTACTTAGGTATCAAATACATCCAGAAATTAAAATTTTTATTTCTTTGGTTGGGAAGAGGTAAGAAAAATGTACTCAGTGTATCTAATGTTAAAATGGAGAAAATATTTAATGTAAAAAAATACTTTATATGGACATTTAAATGGAGAAGAGAGTTAATGTTAAAAACCTTTATATTAACTGAATAACATCTCTATAGTGAGAAGTACTATATTAAATACAAACCCATTATGTTGTAAGTTAATGTGTGATATTCATTTCTGTTTATTTCAGGCTGTCTTTACTTTCTGTGGACTTTTATGTCAGCTAGGTGACTTCCTTTAAGTGATCACACTAGCTTGTAGAGAATACTATCAATCATAAGTGAGAAATGGGCAGTATCAAGGTAGAAGTCCCTGTTTGAGACTCCACAGATACAAAAGGAAAATGTAATGGCCTATACTGGTTTATACAGTAACCAGATGAAGCATACCCTCTCTGATCATACTACTCAAAGTGTCCTCAAAGTAACAATATCACCTAGGGACTTGGTAGAAATGCTGAGTCTCAGACCCCATTCAGACCAATTGGATCAGAATGTGCATTTGTTTCAAGAGCCTAGAATAATTTGTATGCATATTCAAGTTTAAGAAGACTACTCTAACCTGCTTGAGTTCAAGAATCACCTGAAGGACTTGATAAAACTTTCAGATTCCCAAATCCTCCTAGTTGCATTGTAATTTGAGGCTGGAACCTGGAGTTCTCTGTTTAACAAAGGCCCTTGGTGATTCTTTTGATTCTGTAGATAGAGCCAATGCGGAATAATCTGAGTGAATCAAACTACTTTAGGGTCCTGAAAGCAGGTAATCAAGTTTTTACTAAAATAATGTATTATCCAATTTCTAGTTCTCCAGGTGACATTGGGAGCCTGAATTTTGATTGAAAACAGGCTGTAGCAACCTAAAACCCTCTTTATAGTGTGTTCCTGCAGATGAACTCACCTAACTTGCGTGAGGGATTGGGTAGAAGATACAAGGAGTGAGGGAAAGCCATGCTATAAAGACAGAAACTGAATGGATCTGTGTTTGTCGTAGCTGTTTTATTTTTTCACAAGGGAATGCACTAACGTTTTTTGTTTTGGTAAATTGGCAGTTACACATTGTGTAATTAATAGAACTTCAACATAGATTGTAAAACAGTTTGCCCTATGTCATAAACCAGCACACTGGTACTGATGTAGAGATGCTGCTGCTGCTGCTGCTGCTGCTGCTGCTGCTGCTGCTTTGTCTGAGCTTTTCCGTTGGCATTGGGAGAAATCAAACTTAAAGTACATTTGAAATCACAGTGCATTAGCCATTTAATCACCTCCAGGTACTATTTTTAAAACGATCAAAATACGACTGCAGGCAAATATTCTTTAATGAACATGTATTTCCAGAAGTGCCTAGAAGGAATTAAGAAACCATTTTCTTAGTTTTCCCTTAAAAAATAGAGAATTATGAGGTAGCATTCAGGAATTTTGATGGATATACTGAAGAGTACCTTCTCTATTTTTAGCTGCTTTTCTACCTAGGTTGGGTTATATGGGTTAGCCTGAAAAGAACGGAAACTTACAATGGCTCTTAACCTTTTTAGGGCCACCAACTCCATCGGGGATCTGATGAAAACTGGTCCTTTGCCTGGAAAAATGCACATACATGCTGGCATTTTTAGATTAATTTCAAGTAGTTCACAGAGCTGAAGCCCATCCAGAACTTCCAAATTAAAAATACGTGCTTGATGGGTTTTTTGTTTGTTTGTTGTTTTTTGAGTTTCTTTCAAATTCTGCAGTTTCTTGATTTGCTCTGATGGATAATAACTGCTGTGGAGCAGTTATAAGAAGAATGGGATTAATACATGTCCCCCAAGTGCCAGCATGATTTATAGATGTCTAGTAAATGCTCTGTGCATGTTAGTTCAGATAAGTTCAGTTACCAAGGCAGAAGACTAAGTTGAAATCAACAAGAAGTGCTGGTAACCCACCCATTTCTCTAATGCCAAACATCAGTGCATTTCTTGCATCTCTTCTTTCTGGCTGCTTTCCAGAATTTTTTTTCTCTGTTCATAGTTTTCAAAAGGTTGACGATGTGTCTTAGCATGAATACGTTTGGGTTTGTCCTGTTTGGGGTTGGCTCAGCTTCTTGAACCTATGGGTTTATGTCATTTCCCAAATGTAGATAATTTTCAGCCATTATTTTTACAAACAGTATTTCAGCCCCATGTACTTTATCTCCTTGACTCCAGCGACTCCAGTGACCCAGTAGTTAGATCTTTTGCTGCAGTCTCACTTGCCCTATAGCTTTTTTTCTTTTCAGTCTTTTTTCTCTGTTCAGACTGGGTAATTTCTAGCGTTCTATCCTCAAGTTCACAGATTGTGCCCATGTATTTTTTTAGTTCTAAGCTTTCCATTTAGTTTTCTTTGTAGCTTGTAATTCTTTGCTGAGACTTGCTATTTTTTTCATTTGTTTCAAGCATGTTTGTAATTGTTCTTTGGACTTTTACGATGGCTGCTTCAAAATCCTTATCAAGTAATGCTAACGTATGTGTCATTTCAGTATTGGCATTTGTTGATTGTCTTTTCCCTTCAAACTGAGATCTTCCTTGGAATGATGAGCGATTTTCCATTAATACCTGGACAATTTAGGTATGGTATTAAAAAGACTGGGTCATCTTTGAAGGTTGTATTTTAGCAGGTCTTCTCTGACCATGCTGCCTCAGAGCAGGGGACGTTGTTGCCTCAGTACTGCCACATAGAGGTAGAAGTCCAGGGACACCTCATTACTGCTCCACTTGTGCCCTCCCCTGACCCGGAAGGTGGGGTGCCATGTGGCTACTGGGTGGGAGTGAAAAGTCCAAACTTCCTCTGTGGTCTCCGCTGTCTCATGGCCATGTCTGAGCCCATTGACATTTCTGGGTTGCCAGCTTCAGAGTACCTAGTAAACTATGAGGAAAAAGAAAATCCAGAGAATTCACCACTAGGTCTGGCTCTGGTCCTGAGGTCCCTGGCTGGTCTGCCTTCTTTCTACCTTTCAGAATCTTCTTATGTTTGTCTTTTACACATAATGTCCAGGGTTTTTAGCTGTACAGTGGAAGAAATAGGAAAAAGGATGTCTACTACATCTTCCTGTAAGCAGAGGTCTCCTCAGTGCATATTTAAGAGTGAATTTTCTGGAGAGAGAAATGTCAGGTAAAGAATTGATTCAAGGTATTTCATTTAACAGACCTTTGTCCTGTGATCCACATCTGCCCTTCCCTCTTCACCCATCCAGCATATTATTTATTTTTGTCTTTACTCAATAAGCTCAATTAGAGAGTATGATGACAATCAAGAATGCAGGAGTACAGTTGAAGTTTGAAAAAAGTGATCTGTATCTATATTTTGTCTCAGCAATAAGAATGTGAGGGCAGCTTCTTGGAAAACTTATGTGATACCAAATGTACCAACTGAAGGAACCAGGTAGGCCCAGGAAATCTCAAAAGCTAAACATCACATGCACTTTTACCCTCTTAGGTTTTCTAAGCTCTGCAGAAGCTTGTCAAATGCCATTTCCAAATTTGGATGTAGGAAAGATGATGTAGCTATATAGCCTGAAGCACATAATAAAGGGAGAACTTTGAATACAAACCATCTCCCTTGCAAAGACTCAAATATTCTTTTTGGTGGTATCACAATATGCATGAAGAGCCTAAGCTCTGAAGTCCAACAGACATAGATAACCAGGCTCCATTACTTAAAATTTGATGTTGAGCAAGTCACTTTTAAATTTCTGTCTCTCTCTTTGTTAAATGGCGATAATAACACTTTCTACCTCATAGATAGATGAGGAATACATGAAGTAATAAATGCAAAAGACTTGACATGCTTGAGGTTATTATTATTGGTATTTGGAGATATTTTCTAGACATGGAAGGAATTAACTACTCAGTAAGCATCAATTTTGTATTTATATGTTAAAAGAGTTCTCTTTAGAAAGTTACATAAGCAAATCCCCTATTAAACAGTCACTATATATTTTGACCTTTTCCCTGAGTGTTCTCTTTATCATAATTGACTTCTACCATTATAGGCTTACAAACTGATGAAACTCAAAGACACCCGTGAAGAAAATTTGGCTTCCCTAAAGCTTCCCCAAATTTTGAAGAGAAAGAAAGAAAAAAAAATTGATTCTGTTTTAGTAATTCCTAACATGTTGACCATGGGTCTTTACTAATTGACACAAAAGCTTAGCAGTAACTGCTTGGTCATTTAAGAAGATTCAAGGACTTTTGGTTTTGCTTGTTCAGGAAAATAGATCTGGTCTATATTCCATCAGGAAAAGAACTCCGATAAATCTCATCTCCTTAGAAGTCATAAAGATAAAAGCAACATAGAATGTGTTCAATGTTTCCTATGGTAGGGAATAGAGCTGAAGCCCTGACTGAGACTTACTAATTCTAGACAGGATTTTTATTCTTAGGTGAGAACAGGGCCAAATCAATAAGTATGTGTATAAAATGGCATATTTAAAATTTTTCTAATTTTTAATAATTTAATTTTTCTAAATCATTTATGTGATTAAATAATAGACATCTAGCATCTAAATGCAAAAGACAGAAGACCAGAAAATCACAGAAGACATCTAGCATATAAATGCAAAATAAATAATAGATATCTAGCATCTAAATGCAAAAGACAGAAGACCACAAAAATGTGATTGCTGCAAAATACTAAAATGTGGTTTAATTTCTCATTGATGTATAATATCACAGCTATGATACCCCTCACATATTTCCACTGAATCTATTATATATGGGTGATCAAAATTTTGAAAATATTAGTTGGCACTTGATAATCTGAAATGAAATTATGAAATTTTATATACAAGAGGGTTCATTATTTTTAAAGGACTAATCATGTAGCACTTTGTTAAACACTGGGATTATAAATACCATATTTCTCAATATTAATCAAGATAATTATGCCCTGGATAAATGTGCATAAATCACTTAACAAAAGAATGTAAAAGCAGGCATGATCACCAAGAACAGAAACTATACCATAGTCTATTTCAGATGATTTGTCAGACCAGCCCTTTTCATTTTTCCACAAAAAATTACCAGAGCATTTCGATAGCAACATAAAACAATTCTGTGGGTCCTATAATGACATATGCCTGCTTCCACTCATTTAATCAACATTTTTCAAGACATCATCACTGCAATTTAGAGACAAAAAAAGTAACTACCAAGCAATTGACCTTGAGCCCATAATTTAACCTAGACAATTTCTTCATCTGTAACATTATTTGTGCAAACTCTAAAAAGGTTTCCTAGTGGTAGAATTCTGTAGCTCCATAAAGAGTTTTACTAATTTCAAAACTAATAAAGTGGAATGTGTTAAAAATATTGTAATTACCCATTTTAAGTCAGCAGCATGAGGAGCTGATTTTCCCTTTGAACTCCACTAAAAACCATAGTCTAGTCATTTGGTACAGTTTTGGATGTCAATTGAGTGAAGCGGGGGCAGCTCATTTTCTGTACTGAACAGTATGATTAGAGATTGTCTCAAGAAGGAAGAAGAAAAACAACCGTAGCCCTGCCACTCCCACTCACAGCAAAAAGCCCACATGCTAATTGATGTCGGCCTGGCAGTATCCAGAAACAAGCAACCTTGCAGTTTCGTGTACTCAGTCTTTTCTGGCACTACTGATGGGACTCCGCTAACAGCCACCGTCATCCCAGTGGCCAAGACAGACAGTTCAGAGGATGCTGAGCACCTCCCTCTCCCTCACACTCCACCTCCAGGCCATGTCTAGGTCTTATGGAATCATCTCCAAGTTGTGCCTGGGATTCACTCACTTCTCTCCATCCTCATGGCTCCTACCCAAGTTCAGACCACCATCACACAGGCACCCCAGCTGGTCTTTTGACCTCCCACTGTAACCCTCTGCGATCTCTTATAAACACAACTAGAACCCCAATTTCTCCGTCACCTACCTTACACTGTAGCTTTCAGCTGTATTGTTTTTCACTTCCTAGAAAGCATCATGTGTGTTCCCTCTCTCTCTCTCTCTTTCTCATTTTCCATACTTCCTCTACTTTATAGATCTACATGTTACTTCCTCTGCCTGGTGTAGTTTTCCCAAGTTCACCTGCCTCATTCCTACCTTCCTAGGTTTGAACAGCACTTCTTTAGGACCTCTTCCCTAACCCTTCCTGTCTGAAATACATATTCTACTGTGTGCTTACACAGCATTCTTTACATCCCTTATCAATAAGGCAGTCTGTATTTGAATCTCTGTTTGCTTGTTTTTATCTCAACCAACTTCAGCCCCATCTTGGTATTCTAAGCTCTTGAGGTCAGAGACTGAATTACTGACTATTATATTCCTGGATTTTAGAACAATGCCTGGCATATAGAAATTACTGCTCACTCAATCTTTTATAGAATGAATATGTGAAACAGAGTTAATGTAGCAAATGTATTCTGGACCCAGCCCAGAATACACAGTGGATCCTAGCATCCTTTCACTAACCCTATATGTGCCCTTACTGTACTCAGTACAGCTATTCCAACCTTTCAGATTTATATGGGCTAGGTCTGAAATTCAATGCAAGATTTTATCATTTTCTTGGACATCTAATAATTATAGAATATGATTTTAATAAGTATTAACATGTATTCTAGTTAGCTGATTTGAATGATTATATACACTATTTATAAAAGCTTGCATTGTGTATGCATATTTAATGCTTTGTTATTTAGAAATGATCTACCATTCTGAAACACAGGATGATCCTCTCCTTCATCTCCTTCTCATTCTCTTACTCATGCTATACTCCAGTAACACCAGACTGCCTGAAATCAAATGCTTTGCCATACCTCCGTGTTCATCTTTCATTTGCTTTATAAAGAAGCCTTTCCCCAAGAAAGCCATTCCCCAAAGAAGTTAATGATATCTATCCTCCAGAATCCACAGTGTATTGTTTATACCTGTAGTAATGTATTTCATGCAACCTTGTTTTATAGTTATTTAGATACTTATTATCCCTTTTATACCACTACCCCTACTACCCTTTCCCTTCCATCCACCTATCCTCCATCACCTATATCTTAATCTTAAAATCAAGATTGTGTCTTTTAATTAGTGCAAGTACTCACACACCCTGTCCATGCTGTTAGATGTTTCAGTGGATACCTGTTTCTGTATTTGTGGATTGAATTCAGTTCCTAAAAACTCCAGAAGAACACATCAATATAGTAGCATTGAATAAACAGGTCTATATGCTGATGGAGATATAATATTGAAGATAATATTATTGCTTTTTTTTAATGTTTTTATTTATTTTTGAGACAGAGCATGAACAAGGGAGGGGCAGAGAAAGAGGGAGACACAGAATCCAAAGCAGTCTCCAGGCTCTGAGCTGTCAGCACAGAGCCTGATGTGGGGCTTGAACTTCCAGACAATGAGATCATGACCTGAAGTCGGACGCTTAACCTACTGAGCCACACAGGCACCCCTATTATTGCTTTTTAATAACACTATCAGTATGGAGTTTTCCTTTTTTTTTTTTTTTTTTAATGTTTATTCATTTTTGAGAGAGAGAGAGGCAGAGAGAGAGGGAGACAGAGGATCTGAAGCAGGCTTCACACTGTCAGCACAGAGCCCATCGCAGGGATGGAACTCAAACCATGAGATAACTACCTGAGCCAAAGTCAGATGCTTAACCGACTGAGCCACCTGCCTCAAACACTATCTTTCAGAAAGCAGTTGGCAATTCATATTTACTCTAAATGTCATCCATTGAAAAACATCCAATGTGAAGCAAGCACAAGACAGTTGTCAAACACTGTAGTTCTTAGATGATGCTATAGGTGATATTAGGTGACAGGTGATGTTAGATGACATGTGATGTCAAAGCCTGCATTTCATTCAGGTGAAAAAGCTTAATCAGAAAAAAATTTAAGAAGAGGAGAAAAGAGGTTGTGTGTATTAGAGAGGAGGGAAGATGGCGGCGTAGGAGGACGCTGGGCTCACCGCGCGTCCTGCTGATCACTTAGATTCCACCTACACCTGCCTAAATAACCCAGAAAACCGCCAGAGGATTAGCAGAACGGAGTCGCCGGAGCCAAGCGCAGACGAGAGGCCCACGGAAGAGGGTAGGAAGGGCGGCGAGGCGGTGCGCGCTCCACGGACTGGCGGGAGGGAGCCGGGGCGGAGGGGCGGCTCGCCGGCCAAGCAGAACCCCCGAGTCTGGCGGGCAAAAGCGGAGGGGCCTGACGGACTGTGTTCCGACAGCAAGCGCGACTTAGCATCTGGGAGGTCATAAGTTAACAGCTCTGCTCAGAAAGCGGGAAGGCTGGAGGACAAAGGGAGGGAGAGCTGCTGAGCCCCCGGACGACAGAGCTCAGTTTGGTGGGGAACAAAGGCGCTCGCCAGCGCCATCTCCCCCGCCCATCCCCCAGCCAAAATCCCAAAGAGAACCAGTTCCTGCCAGGGAACGTCCTCGCTCCGCGCAAACACCCAACTCTGTGCTTCTGCGGAGCCAAAACTCCGGCAGCGATCTGACTCCCTCCCGCTGCCACAGGGCCCCTCCTGAAGTGGATTACCTAAGGAGAAGCGAGCTAAGCCTGCCCCTCCTGCCCCCGTGCACCTTGCCTACCCCAGCTAATACGCCAGATCCCCAGCATCACAAGCCTGGCAGTGTGCAAGTAGCCCAGACGGGCCACGCCACCCCACAGTGAATCCCGCCCCTAGGAGAGGGGAAGAGAAGGCACACACCAGTCTGACTGTGGCCCCAGCAGTGGGCCGGGGGCAGACATCAGGTCTGACTGTGACTCCGCCCACCAACTCCAGTTATACACCACAGCACAGGGGAAGTGCCCTGCAGGTCCTCACCACGCCAGGGACTATCCAAAATGACCAAGCGGAAGAATTCCCCTCAGAAGAATCTCCAGGAAATAACAACAGCTAATGAGCTGATCAAAAAGGATTTAAATAATATAACAGAAAGTGAATTTAGAATAATAGTCATAAAATTAATCGCTCGGCTTGAAAACAGTATAGAGGACAGCAGAGAATCTCTTGCTACAGAGATCAAGGGACTAAGGAACAGTCACGAGGAGCTGAAAAACGCTTTAAATGAAATGCAAAACAAAATGGAAACCACCACAGCTCGGATTGAAGAGGCAGAGGAGAGAATAGGTGAACTAGAAGATAAAGTTATGGAAAAAGAGGAAGCTGAGAAAAAGAGAGATAAAAAAATCCAGGAGTATGAGGGGAAAATTAGAGAACTAAGTGATACACTAAAAAGAAATAATATACGCATAATTGGTATCCCAGAGGAGGAAGAGAGAGGGAAAGGTGCTGAAGGGGTACTTGAAGAAATAATAGCTGAGAACTTCCCTGAACTGGGGAAGGAAAAAGGCATTGAAATCCAAGAGGCACAGACTACTCCCTTCAGACGTAACTTGAATCGATCTTCTGCACGACATATCATAGTGAAACTGGCAAAATACAAGGATAAAGAGAAAATTCTGAAAGCAGCAAGGGGTAAACGTGCCCTCACATAT
Source organism: Leopardus geoffroyi (assembly GCF_018350155.1). Taxonomy (NCBI): domain Eukaryota; kingdom Metazoa; phylum Chordata; class Mammalia; order Carnivora; family Felidae; genus Leopardus; species Leopardus geoffroyi. The sequence goes on along the minus strand of NC_059331.1, from coordinate 132,149,306 downwards.
AAAGGGAGACCTATAAGACTCGTGACTGATCTCTCTTTTGAAACTTGGCAGGCCAGAAAGAATTGGCACGAGATTTTCAGTGTGCTAGACAGAAAAAATATGCAGCCGAGAATCCTTTATCCAGCAAGTCTGTCATTTAGAATAGAAGGAGAGATAAAGGTCTTCCCAAACAAACAAAAACTGAAGGAATTTGTCACCACTAAACCAGCCCTACAAGAGATCCTAAGGGGGATCCTGTGAGACAAAGTACCAGAGACAACACTACAAGCATAAAACATACAGACATCACAATGACTCTAAACCCGTATCTTTCTATAATAACACTGAATGTAAATGGATTAAATGCACCGACCAAAAGACATAGGGTATCAGAATGGATAAAAAAACAAGACCCATCTATTTGCTGTCTACAAGAGACTCATTTTAGACCTGAGGACACCTTTAGATTGAGAGTGAGGGGATGGAGAACTATTTATCATGCTACTGGAAGCCAAAAGAAAGCTGGAGTAGCCATACTTATATCAGACAAACTAGACTTTAAATTAAAGGCTGTAACAAGAGATGAAGAAGGACATTATATAATAGTTACAGGGTCTATTCATCAGGAAGAGCTAACAATTATAAATGTCTATGCGCCGAATACCGGAGCCCCCAAATACATAAAACAACTACTCATAAACATAAGCAACCTTATTGATAAGAATGTGGTAATTGCAGGGGACTTTAACACCCCACTTACAGAAATGGATAGATCATCTAGACACACGGTCAGTAAAGAAACAAGGGCCCTGAATGAGACATTGGATCAGATGGACTTGACAGATACATTTAGAACTCTGCATCCCAAAGCAACAGAATATACTTTCTTCTCGAGTGCACATGGAACATTCTCCAAGATAGATCATATACTGGGTCACAAAACAGCCCTTCATAAGTTTACCAGAATCGAAATTATACCATGCATACTTTCAGACCACAATGCTATGAAGCTTGAAATCAACCACAGAAAAAAGTCTGGAAAACCTCCAAAAGCATGGAGGTTAAAGAACACCCTACTAACGAATGAGTGGGTCAACCAGGCAATTAGAGAAGAAATTAAAAAATATATGGAAACAAACGAAAATGAAAATACAACAATCCAAACGCTTTGGGACGCAGCGAAGGCAGTCCTGAGAGGACAATACATTGCAATCCAGGCCTATCTCAAGAAACAAGAAAAATCCCAAATACAAAATCTAACAGCACACCTAAAGGAAATAGAAGCAGAACAGCAAAGACACCCCAAACCCAGCAGAAGAAGAGAAATAATAAAGATCAGAGCAGAAATAAACAATATAGAGTCTAAAAAAACCTGTAGAGCAGATCAACGAAACCAAGAGTTGGTTTTTTGAAAAAATAAACAAAATTGACAAACCTCTAGCCAGGCTTCTCAAAAAGAAAAGGGAGATGACCCAAATAGATAAAATCATGAATGAAAATGGAATGATTACAACCAATCCCTCAGAGATACAAACAATTATCAGGGAATACTATGAAAAATTATATGCCAACAAATTGGACAACCTGGAAGAAATGGACAAATTCCTGAACACCCACACTCTTCCAAAACTCAATCAGGAGGAAATAGAAAGCTTGAACAGACCCATAACCAGCGAAGAAATTGAATCGGTTATCAAAAATCTCCCAACAAATAAGAGTCCAGGACCAGATGGCTTCCCAGGGGAGTTCTACCAGACGTTTAAAGCAGAGATAATACCTATCCTTCTCAAGCTATTCCAAGAAATAGAAAGGGAAGGAAAACTTCCAGACTCATTCTATGAAGCCAGTATTACTTTGATTCCTAAACCAGACAGAGACCCAGTAAAAAAAGAGAACTACCGGCCAATATCCCTGATGAATATGGATGCAAAAATTCTCAATAAGATACTAGCAAATCGAATTCAACGGCATATAAAAAGAATTATCCACCATGATCAAGTGGGATTCATTCCTGGGATGCAGGGCTGGTTCAACATTCGCAAATCAATCAACGTGATACATCACATTAACAAAAAAAAAGAGAAGAACCATATGATCCTGTCAATCGATGCAGAAAAGGCCTTTGACAAAATCCAGCACCCTTTCTTAATAAAAACCCTTGAGAGAGTCGGGATAGAAGGAACATACTTAAAGATCATAAAAGCCATTTATGAAAAGCCCACAGCTAACATCATCCTCAATGGGGAAAAACTGAGAGCTTTTTCCCTGAGATTAGGAACAAGACAGGGATGCCCACTCTCACCGCTATTGTTTAATATAGTGCTGGAAGTTCTAGCATCAGCAATCAGACAACAAAAGGAAATCTAAGGCATCAAAATTGGCAAAGATGAAGTCAAGCTTTCGCTTTTTGCAGATGACATGATATTATACATGGAAAATCCGATAGACTCCACCAAAAGTCTGCTAGAATTGATACATGAATTCAGCAAAGTCGCAGGATACAAAATCAATGTACAGAAATCAGTTGCATTCTTATACACTAACAATGAAGCAACAGAAAGACAAATAAAGAAACTGATCCCATTCACAATTGCACCAAGAAGCATAAAATACCTAGGAATAAATCTAACCAAAGATGTAAAGGATCTGTATGCTGAAAACTATAGAAAGCTTATGAAGGAAATTGAAGAAGATTTAAAGAAATGGAAAGACATTCCCTGCTCATGGATTGGAAAAATAAATATTGTCAAAATGTCAATACTACCCAAAGCTATCTACACATTCAATGCAATCCCAATCAAAATTGCACCAGCATTCTTCTCGAAACTAGAACAAGCAATCCTAAAATTCATATGGAACCACAAAAGGCCCCGAATAGCCAAAGGAATTTTGAAGAAGACCAAAGCAGGAGGCATCACAATCCCAGACTTTAGCCTCTACTACAAAGCTGTAATCATCAAGACAGCATGGTATTGGCACAAAAACAGACACATAGACCAATGGAATAGAATAGAAACCCCAGAACTAGACCCACAAACGTATGGCCAACTCATCTTTGACAAAGCAGGAAAGAACATCCGATGGAAAAAAGACAGCCTCTTTAACAAATGGTGCTGGGAGAACTGGACAGCAACATGCAGAAAGTTGAAACTAGACCACTTTCTCACACCATTCACAAAAAATAAACTCAAAATGGATAAAGGACCTGAATGTGAGACAGGAAACCATCAAAACCTTAGAGGAGAAAGCAGGAAAAGACCTCTCTGACCTCAGCCGTAGCAATCTCTTACTCGACACATCCCCAAAGGCAAGGGAATTAAAAGCAAAAGTGAATTACTGGGACCTTATGAAGATAAAAAGCTTCTGCACAGCAAAGGAAACAACCAACAAAACTAAAAGGCAACCAACGGAGTGGGAAAAGATATTTGCAAATGACATATCGGACAAAGGGCTAGTATCCAAAATCTATAAAGAGCTCACCAAACTCCACACCCGAAAAACAAATAACCCAGTGAAGAAATGGGCAGAAAACATGAATAGACACTTCTCTAAAGAAGACATCCGGATGGCCAACAGGCACATGAAAAGATGTTCAGCGTCGCTCCTTATCAGGGAAATACAAATCAAAACCACACTCAGGTATCACCTCACGCCAGTCAGAGTGGCCAAAATGAACAAATCAGGAGACTCTAGATGCTGGAGAGGATGTGGAGAAACGGGAATGCTCTTGCACTGTTGGTGGGAATGCAAATTGGTGCAGCCGCTCTGGAAAGCAGTGTGGAGGTTCCTCAGAAAATTAAAAATAGAACTACCCTATGACCCAGCAATAGCACTGCTAGGAATTTATCCAAGGGATACAGGAGTACTGATGCATAGGGGCACTTGTACCCCAATGTTCATAGCAGCACTCTCAACAATAGCCAAATTATGGAAAGAGCCTAAATGTCCATCAACTGATGAATGGATAAAGAAATTGTGGTTTATATACAGAATGGAATACTACGTGGCAATGAGAAAAAATGAAATATGGCCTTTTGTAGCAACGTGGATGGAACTGGAGAGTGTGATGCTAAGTGAAATAAGCCGTACAGAGAAAGACAGATACCATATGGTTTCACTCTTATGTGGATCCTGAGAAACTTAACAGAAACCCATGGGGGAGGGGGAGGAAAAAAGAAAAAAAGAGGTTAGAGTGGGAGAGAGCCAAAGCATAAGAGACTGTTAAAAACTGAGAACAAACTGAGGGTTGATGGGGGGTGGGAGGGAAGAGAGGGTGGGTGATGGGTATTGAGGAGGGCACCTTTTGGGATGAGCACTGGGTGTTGTATGGAAACCAATTTGACAATAAATTTCATATAATAAAAAAAAAAAAAAAAAAAGAAGAGGAGAAAAGAGACCTGGAGCCCCAAGTCCTTCTACGTTTCCAAAGAAAACTCTCAAATAAAGAGCTCCAAATAGGGTCCCACTTCTGGTCCTTAGTCATGGCAAGTGGACTGTCACATAGCCACTCCATAATTCCACCCTGCTGTTCTGCTGGATCTTTCACTCAGGTCCTATGACTTTCCACTTCTGAAGAGTAAATCAATTCAGTACCAGGTGTGACGAAAGTACAAAGAAACAACAAAAATCATCTTTTTTAATATCCACTTGTTAATCCAAATATTTGGGCCTCTGTAAAATAGTTCTCTTAGGAAAATGTGGACATAATTTTATTTTTGCTGCTATTTTTCAAAGCACATTTGGTATTCATATTTGGCCCATGACTTGCTCCTTCAAATAGCCCCAGTGAAGAGAAGACTTCATCATTGAACTTTTGGTTTTAGAAATGAACCAGAAGTAAATCACAGCTGAGCCCTGTGTATGAATAAGCAAGGTGACCAGAAATAGAAAGAACAACCACTTGGTGAGCTAATTCTCAAATTGTATGAGAGCTCTGTGCTCTTGCATTTTACAGATGAAGACACAAAAGCTTGACCTAGGGAGGTCAAGTTACTTGGAAAGTAGTTATACAGTTTGATAAAATGAATGACAAGTGACTTCAAAGTAAAAAATTTTTTCTGCAACTTATAAACCAAATTATTGGGTTATTACACAATGTAATGTACCACTTTTTTGACTAAAGAAATTATGAATAGCATTAAATAATGATATAGCATGATAACAAAATGACCCATACTTCACCTGCCCTCAAAGTAGAAAACTACTTTCACTTTTTTTGCAGGTCACCTTCCACAGGCATAAATTTAAGAGAACTAGAATAAATCATACATACCATTTTTCCAGGTTTTTTTTGTTTAACTTTTAAGTATTTCATGTATATTTTAACAACCAAATAATATTCCATCCCATGTACTTGTCATCACTTATTCAAAATCTATTCCTTTAGGGGCGCTTGGGTGGCTCAATCAGTTGAGCATCCGACTTTGACTTAGGTCATGATCTTGTGGTCCATGAGTTTGAGCCCCATGTCGGGCCCTGTGCTGTCAGCACAGAGCCTGAAGCCTGCTTCGGATTCTGTGTCACCCTCTCTCTCTGCCCCTCCCCCGCTCACACTCTGTCCCCCCCCCTCTCTCTCTCAAACATAAATAAACATCAAAAAAGATTTTTTTACATCTATTCCCTTAATAATGCTGGACCTATCAGTGGTTTCCAACATCTTGCCGTTATTGGTAACACCAGACTGTAATAAGCAAAATAAGTCATTCTTAACAAGTGCCAAATAGACATTCATGTCCTTTGAACCTATGGTTCCAACTTAGAAATTAAATTTTAAATATTAATTTTCATATTATAATTCGGCAGACATAAATATGTACACAAACATATTTATAAAGTATCTGTTGTCCTGAACCTCTAAAGAAGCCATGTTTTCCAAACTGGAGGGTAATTAAGGTTACTATGCAGTAACCTACTAGAAATGCTAGAGGTCTAGGATTATAAAAGGCTTTGAAATCTAGGTGTAGAAAGGAAGGTTTCTATCCAGGGAAAGAAGATGACAAATCTCTTTTAGAGAAAAGGCTCAGAGTCACTGTACACCTTCATGATAAGTAGTCGAAAAATGGGAGCATATGAAGTGAAAGTAAAAATCATCATATGTTCTTGAGTATTCATTTTCAAAAGTATTCTTATGGTTTTCATAATTGAAAGTAAGCATTACTTGTCCAATGACCCCCTACACTTATTATTATTAGTGATCAGTAATAATGATAGTTATCGAGAAATCTTATTAATTTAATTGTTGTTACAATAATAAGCACCAAACCACACAGTGAAGTGTTTCTTTCCTCGGTGCTGTTGCTACATGACAGAAGTATATGAAGAAGTTTATGAAAACACAGCTCAGAAAGGCTGTGTGATATAGTGAAAAGAACACTCAACAAAGAGTCAAAGGTAAGGATCCTAGTTCTGGCTACACGGCAAACAGGTTATAGGGCCCTGGGCAAATCACTTACAAATTCACCTGAGTCTCATTTTCTCAATCTGTAAAGGAAAACACAAATGAGTAGAGGGGCGCCTGGGTGGCTCAGTCGGTTAAGTGTCCAACTTTGGCTCAGGTCATGATCTCATGGTCCGTGAGTTTGATCCCCACGTCGGGCTCCGTGCTGCCAGCTCAGAGCCTGGAGCCTGTTTCAGATTCTGTGTCTCCCTCTCTCTCCGACCCTCCCCCGTTCATGCTCTGTCTCAAAAGTAAATAAACGTTAAAAAAATTTAAAAAAAAAAACACAAAAACAAATGAGTAGAAATGGTCTACTGAACACACCTATTCCACTTACAGGCATTTCAAACAAGAATTCCTCTTTGATGAAGGATGTGCAAGGTAAAGTAAGCCTTGGCAAGCAGGGTACCCAGAAGTGGGGCCAGCCTTGAATGGACAGAAGTAGGCCCTTGACAGATGACATTACTTATGGAAAGACAGCAGGAAACACCCAAAACCAAAATGCCTATGGGCTATACTCTCTTCAGTATTTTTGTGATATCTGCAATTCCACTGTTAATGGTGCCTCTTCTAGGTCTTGAAGACTTCCTCTGTTCAATGTTAATATGACTTGCTGTCTGCCCCTTAAACTAAAAAGAAGAACCTCAAAATGGGAGTCCAAATTGGGATTAGACTATTGAGATTGGGACTAGGAAGAGGACGTGGGTAAAATTTCCTGGGGAAGAGGACAAGGGTGGTCAATGCTCCCAAATACATAGACAGTTAAACTGTATGACTGAGGTTTGGATCTGCTTAAAAGAATGTCTAATTTTTTGCCTTACAGTCCATTAAATTAATCATGTCAACCTAATAGCAACAGTCTTAAAGCAGAAAATTTGTCTTTTTATTTTGTATTATTCTTGAACAACCAAGATAAAGCATATAACACAATACACATTCAATACACATTTCTAGGTTGACTTAAGGACTCTGTCCACAAACAAACAAACAAACAAACAAAAATCCAAATGGTTTAAATGACAAAATAAAGTATTTTATAGGAAAAAATATAATCTACTTTGGTAGCCTGACAAAAACCAAGTAGAATCAAATTAAATTCCAATTAGTAGCATCACCATAAAAATATGAAATCAAAGCAAGAGAAGAGCACTGCATGATTTTATACTATGATGGCTGTTTCCAATTTGTATGTTTTATTTTTCTATATAATATTGGCATAAAATTGTCAGTGTAGTGGTTTAAGTGAATGGCAGCACTCCTATCCCAAAGAAGAGGTTCCCCTCCCACCAAGAGCTTGACAAGAGAACCTACACCTCAGTGTACTCAAATGACAGGGCTTAAAAAATAAAAGAAGGCAGGAAGGAAGCAAGGGAGGAAGAAAGGAAAAAAATTATTCTGTTTAAGGGAATCCATTTTAAAGACCTTTTAGTACAATGAAGAATTGTATGGGTAAAATGAATTTTCACTTATATTTTTATTTTTAATAAAAGCAAGAAATAAAAGATACAAGCTTGGTCCAATTAGGAGCCTATTGCATTGGTTTTAGGAAGAGATGCTAATTGTTTTGTCAAGGGAGACATAGGGAAGGGCTGAGAATGGCTGGATCATTTTCCTCCTACCTCTCTGCTATTCCTTTACCATCTTCTTAACTGGTTTCTCTTGCTCTTCTGATATCTTAATGTTCATTCATTCTTCAAGTTTCAGATGTTGGCCTTCTCTTCATACTCTTTCTTAGAGAATTCCTCTGTCTCCACACTACTTCTGCCTGTTTTGGCCCCACGGTTTCCATTATGAGCAGACAACTGCCATATGACTTCTCATGTTCCAATTCAAGACCAACTAGCACTTATAAATGATGCCATGTGAATGGCTGTCACCTCATGTTCATTTGGTAAAATTAAACTCCTCCTCCTCCTCTCAAAACTGAATGCCTTGTCTGATTTCTCCTGTGTGTGTGTATGTGTGTGTGTGTGTGTCCATCAATCCACTTGCCAGCCAAGCTTGAATTTGTTCTATTCGCATAACCAGGCAATAATTTTGGCCTACCTTGGTTCTTTCTTATCACAGTTCTTTCTACTGACTGTTCTATCACTCTAGTACTCATGCCTGGACTTATTTTTCATAAATTCAAACATTTTCGAATTGCAAGTCTCTGGCTTCATCAGCCTGTCAGGGAGAAAAAAAAATGGGAGTGGGGATATGAAATAAATCAGTATTTTTCAGCTGTATTAATTAGGCCCCTACACTCCACAGGGTGGCCTTTGCAGCTGCCGAATCAAACTATAAAAGACCAACAGAGTATGGCTCCAGTCCCCAGACCCACTTTTCCCACAGTAGCTCCATCACTGTCTGTTTCATGTATGAATTTCAAGTATGATCTCTTCTGAAAAAAACTTGTAACATTACCTTAAGAAAAATAAGTTTGAAAGCCAGTTAGGTGACATTTTTAAGATCCTCAACTCTAAAGTTCAAATCCTATGGAATCTGTTAATGTAATTATTAATATAGTATTAAAGAAACTCCTAGTTTAGGCTCCTACTTATCTTTAGATCAATTCTGGCTCTGGTAACCTGAAGAATTTGAATGCATTTAGGATAAAAACATAGAAATTATTCTGGGTTTCCTAGCAGTCAACAGGAGAATGTAGTAAGCCGAAAAGAGCCCACAGCATCTGTGATAAAGCAGGGGAATGCCTCGGGGTGCCTGGGTGGCTGAGTCCATTAAGTGTCTGACTTCAGATCAGGTCATGATCTCAGAGTTTATGAGTTCAAGCCCTGCATGGGGCTCTCTGCTGACATCTCAGAGCTCAGAGCCTGGAGCCTGCTTCGGATTCTGTGTCTCCCTCTTTCTCTGCCCCTGCCCCACTCATGCTCTCTCTGTCTCTCTCTCTCTCTCTCTCTCTCTCTCTCAAAAATAAATAAACATTAAAAAATTGTTAAAAATTTTAAAAAAGAAAAGTAGGGGAATGTCCCTAAAACAATACTTTCTGAAGTCCTTAGGATCCCAGCCTTCTTCCCAGACTGAAGCACATTATGATGATATGCTTTTGAGCCCATCTGTATTTCATCTGTACATAAAAAGAGGGAGTTTGCAGGCTCCTATGTCTTTGCAGATTCAAACTTTTTGGCTTTTTCTTTCTGTTTTATGCCCCCTTTGCAACAGTAAATAAACAAATAGTGTTTAACATGTGCTTCCCTGGAGAATGAAAGCAGCTGGCCTGGCCGTCAAGGTGTGGGAGATGAGACGCAGTACAATGGGTTCTGTTATTTCAGTTTGGAGACCAGCTGCTGAGACAACCATGCAGGAGGGGTGCCTCAGAGCCACACTTTACACACAAAGCAGCAAAGTCTTTATCCCAGCTTCAAGTCTTGGCAATTGATTTTTCTCTTCAAGTCTGCTCACCAACTTGACGTTTAAGCACCTGATTAACTTCAAGCATGAGGATTCACTTCTCCAGACTTATTATTCTTATCTCTATACAAAGGATTTAGGCCTAATGGCTCAGACCTGGTTTGAGCCCTGAAAGTGTGGCTAGTCTGAATTGAGATACCAAAATACACACTGGATTTGGAAGACTTAGTGAGAAAAAATATATATATCTCCTTAATATTTTTGTATTGATTATGTGTTGACTTACGTTTTGGATATTATTTTAGATCCACTGGTTTAAATTAAATGTATTGTTAAAATTAGTTTTACTTGTTTCTTTTTACTTTTATATTTTGGCTACTGGAAAATTTTAAATTACATATGTGGCTCACATTAAATACCTATAAAGAGACTGGTTTAGACTCTAAAGGCACTGTGGTATACTGAGAGTGCCTAAGACCTACTGGCAAAAAAAAAAAAAAATCGAAATCAAGTTTCTGATTTTACCACTTCCTGAGGTAAGTCACTCAAGAACAAATCCCAACTTTTCCATTGACCTCAGACAAGTTATTAGATCTCTCTGTGCCTCAAGTTTTTTTCATCAGTAAAATGAATCCTAATACCTACCTTACGATGTTTTATAGAAATCAAATAAGTTAATAAATGCGAAGAACAATACCTGTAACATTATAAGCACCATATAACTATTAATTACTCATATCTCTAAACTTGTTTTTTTATTACCTTAAGAGAAGGATAGATACTTCACAGAATGAAATTAGAATCTGCTCTAATTGTGTATTTAAAATTAATTTAGGGGCTCCTGGGTGGCTCAATTGGTTGGGTGTCCGACTTAGGCTAAGGTCATGATCTCGCAGCTTATGAGTTTGAGCCCCATGTCAGGCTCTGTGCTGACAGCTCAGAGCCTGGAGCCTGCTTTGAATTCTGTGTCTCCCTTTCTCTCTGCCCCAATGCACTAACATTCTGTCTCTGTCTCTCTCAAAAATAAATAAACATAAAAAAATTTTTTTAATAAAATTACTTTATAAATCATAAAAACTGGGTAAATATTAGTAACTGCTCAGCTCTAAAAGTCATTAAATCTATGCACACCTGAAAAAAAAAATTAAAAAAAAAAAAAAGGGGGCGCCTGGGTGGCGCAGTCGGTTAAGCGTCCGACTTCAGCCAGGTCACGATCTCACAGTCCGTGAGTTCGAGCCCCGCGTCGGGCTCTGGGCTGATGGCTCAGAGCCTGGAGCCTGTTTCCGATTCTGTGTCTCCCTCTCTCTCTGCCCCTCCCCCGTTCATGCTCTGTCTCTCTCTGTCCCAAAAATAAATAAACGTTGAAAAAAAAAAAAATTAAAATCTATGCACACCTGATAGTGATGACACAGTTTCAGTTCTCCAGGGTAAATATGAGTTCAACATTCATACCCCTTCATCCTAAATTGTCAGTAGGTTGGCCTACTGTGCATATTTTTGTATCTTATTAAGATTATGCTGAGAATGACCTTTTAGTAAAACATCAGAAGAGCTCAGGATTGATGCCAACTTTATTCTCAAAGTCATGTTTACACACATATATCAGGGCATTTAACTTGCTCTCTCAATAATTTTGATACTGCAGAGTTTCTAAGTTGACATGAGACTTTCCAGAATATACTTGTACTTCAGAAGTATTTGAGGGTTCCTGTGTGGCTCAGTTGGTTAAGTGACCAATTCTTGATTTTGGCTCAGGTCATGATCTCCTGGTTTGTGAGTTCAAGCCCCATGTCAGGCTCTGCGCTGATTCAAGGAGCCTGCCTGGGGTTCTCTCTCTCCCCCTCTCTCTGTCCCTTCCCCTGCTTGCTCTCTCGCTCTCTCTCTCTCTCAAAATAAACAAAAACATTTGCTTAAAAAAAGAAGTATTTGAACATAGTGCAAGAAAAGATTTCAGGCACAATATATGGCACAACTCCTGAGGATAAGGAAGAGATTATTTTTTTTAATTTCTTTTCAAAATACCATGCATACTTGGAGACTTATTGGAATAATAGATGTAAAAGAAAAAGCATTTAATTCTTAGGATGATTTTTTTCAATGAAAACATTTTTTTCATTTATTTCACTAATAGTTACTAAGTGTCTATTATGTTCTGGGCACTGTTCTAGGTACCAGGGACATAAAGATAATCAACATAGACAGAAAGTTTGCCTTCATGAGGGTATGCGGTAACAAAATTATTGAGAAAGCAAGTTAAATATCAAACATATGTGTATATATAACAAAGTTAGATGGTTATATTCGTACGCATCAATCCTGAGCTTTTTTACTTTTTACTAAAACATCATTTTGAACTTAGTCTGCAAGTAGAATAAAAAATTCAGTCCATCTCTTCACTAAGTGTTGGTGTCTGTATGATCTTCTGCAGTAATAAGACTCATCATGAAACCCCAGCAAGAATCTCACCTATTCAATGCCAGATGGCAGAAAAGCAAACCGTTTATAGAGCAGATTACAAGTAGGCTATATACAAAAGTGCTGTCTCCACATGATTCCTAGGCTTTCAACCAAGTGCCAAGGATTTATGTGCTTAATTCCCATTAGAATTTATGAGAATTAATAGAGCATGAATGGGAAAAAAAAGATCCTTAACTGAAAAGTAAAATCTTGAAGATCTTCAAGATAAAAGTTCAAATTTTGCACATATTTTTGATAAGAGTCTTTTGAAGTTAAATTTTAGAACTGTTTAGATTGTAAGTGGGGGACAGATTAGGCATGTGCTGATTTGGCTTAACGGAGGTGCAATATTGGAAAGGTGCAGTGGAAAACATTCCCTGGGCTGGGATTCTACAGGCCAACTAGGTTTTAGTCTCTAGCTCAAGAACTTATAAACTTTCTGGGTGCAGAAGGGCCAATGTACATGAACGTGTTTTGTATAATGGTAAGCAGAAAATACTCCAGAGCCTGTATCCAGGACATATCTGAATGAGTAAATACCTAATTGATGGAGAATTTTTAATTTCATATGATAGAGTTGTTGTTTTTAATTAACTGACTAGATTTACTGTGAAAGAAATGAAAGAAACCCATGATTCCCTTGAAAGAAACCTGCTAAAAAAAAAAACAAAAACAAAAAACAAAAAACAAAACAAAACAAAACAAAACAAAAACTGGAGCTTAAAAAGAGCCAAGGTTGTCAAGGGATTTAATATCAGCCAGACAAAATGACAGCAGTCCTGCCCTTGTATACCGGCAACATGACAGTAACTAAAGCAGACACTACACTAGCTAATACCACCAGAAATTGCTACATTAAGAATTCTCACAGGAAAACAAATTATTTCCCTGGAGGCTTACTACTGGTCTTCATCCCTCCAGCTTATTTAAGACAACTGCTTGCCCAAACAATCAGCAACTACTTCTCAAAATGTTAGAATCATACCTCTATTCTACAGTTTTAATTGGGATTAGATGATATGAAATCCATAGTCAAAAAATATTTCAAGTATTAGAATTCTTGGCATAGAAACACTTCCACATCCACCTCTTAAGCCTGTTCACCGGCCCAACTCTATGCAGCACAGTAACATTCCAAGAGATGATGGGTAATAGCCAGAAGTACAAATTATAGAGTTTGTAGATGTAAGGTATGTTGTATTTTGAATCTTTATAAACAAGGCTCACATGTGTCATAATACATGCATACAACAGTATTCCTTATACTCCATGGAAATGCTTAATGATCCCTCAACAATACTCACGCCAGAAAACAACTGCTGTAAATCACATACCAACTGCCAATACAAAACTCCATAATTCTAGATCAGGTAAAGGAGAAAGGCAATCCTGACCAGGTTCTTCTACACAGTGAAATTGTGTACACCCAGCCCTAGTCATCACTGCCTTCTGAAAATGAGCTACCGTCCTGTTTCAAGTTGTTGGAATCATTGTCCTATGTCCTCCTTGTTCCAGAGATTACAAACTCTATCATCAGCTCTGGCCTTTGTTCAAGCTAAGAGGACTTAAAGAGTGATTTGGCTCGTAGCTTTTTTATTGTATTCAATTAGTAAGATGAATCTGCACTATTTGATACAAGAACTTCTTATATTCAGCTCTAATTTATGCTTGGTAAAGAAGGGAAAGAAATACCTTCTAAAAAGAAGACAAAAAGCAAGGAATATAATCCAGATTTTTACCTAAGAGTAACATCATCCTTGTGAAGTATTTTTCCAAGTAGCTAACTGGCCAGTTTCTATTTCAACCCCTTTCCTGTTTGTCCTACAGATAATTGTGAATAGCCCATAGGCAAAACTAGAGCAGAGGGTATTCATCATTTAAGATTTTCTTTTTTATATTATTGAGCTTTTTTACTTCTGTACTGATAAATGAGTTTCAATTTTGTTTTCAGCATATACCACCCTTTTGGCTATTAAAAAACTAATTATCAGAAGTCCTAAGCCAGATAAAAGCTGCAGATATTATGTCACATACCTGAGCACCAGGTTAGGGACTCAAAGCATAAAATATCTGCCCTCGGCTTACAATCTGCATGGGAGTCATTAAGTTACTAGAAACTGGTCTGAAACTACTGAATAGTAAGCCAAATAAGGAATCATGTAAATGCTAATGTAATAAAGCTAAGAAGCAAACAAAATTCCCACAAATCCAGAGTAAATCCTTGGCCAAGAAAACTTTCTGCCCATAACATAAATAATTATCCCAAGCTTATTAAATTAAGAAAAAAATAAGAGTTCACTTGGAGCCTGTGTAATTGTTTTTTATTTCATTTTCTTTTATATCCTCCTCATAGTGCCCAACACGCACTCTTTATGTGGTAGATTTATAATCACACATTCAAACAAAAATGTGTGGAGTGCCCTCTCTGTGCCCGGTTCTGTTTGGGCACCAGGGAGGAACAGGGCAAACAAAATAAGACAACGTCTGTATTCTCGCAGGGTTCATATTCCAGCTGAGACTAAGAGTTTGCTAGGTGACTGAAATAATGTTGCCCCAGAACTTATTCTTAAATCCTTTTTCATGTAAAATCAGGCAGATAATATCACACTTTTACTCTCAACAAGTGTTAACCAAGTTTAACTAGTGACCATATTTTTGAGATATAGGAATTTTGTTTTGTCTTTTGAAGGATTACTCTGTAAAGAGAAAATTATGAAGTTTAAAGAATTAGGAGAAATGAAAGTAGAAGAGCTAACCAGAAAATCAGAATGCAGGACTGGACAGTTAATATGGGAAGCTCTTAAATTAGAATTTAAATTAACATTCTTTACTTTCAGCCATGTTTTAATTATGCCCATTTGTCAAAAAGCTAAACACCACAAAAGCTTAAATAACCATAATCTGCTCATGTTATCATATAACTGGTGCTCATAATAATTGTCTTAATGCACTGTAAGACTGAAGTAACCTCTGAATAATCAAAGAAAAAATGTCCTATATGTCCTGAGTTTTAAAAATTATATTGCATTTTTATTTCGTGAAAATTTACAATCCACGTAAAATATGTATGACTCTCCATTAACCTGAATATTAAATTAAATTTTCCATTCCTTAATCATTTTACCAACACTTACTTTGCCTTCCCATCTCTTCCCAATACATATACACACACGCAATCATACACACACTCATACACACACACACACACACACACACACACACACACACACACCACCCACTCTCAAGCCACACCCACACAGGTCACCTTACTTTTTTCATAGTTAAGACTGACTTCATTTAAAAAAAATAAAGGTAAAAGGTAATGAGATTCTTTCAAATATTTTAATAGACCAAGGCTTTTGATAAAAGCACTGAAGTTTTACCACACATTAGTAGGGAAACTTGCATTTGCTGTGTTCATTCACAGTATCATATTTAAATAATGTATAATAGAAGAAGAGTTTTAAAGACTTCTAGAAGAAGGAGGCATGCTATACTTACTTAAATAACTATCACTTGGTTCTTAAAACATCAAGGGAATTCATTAAAATCTTTACCATCAAGATACTGCTGTCATTAATAGCAAAATATTTCTTTTTTTTTTTTTTTTCAATGTTTATTTATTTTTGGGACAGAGAGAGACAGAGCATGAACGGGGGAGGGGCAGAGAGAGAGGGAGACACAGAATCGGAAACAGGCTCCAGGCTCTGAACCATCAGCCCAGAGCCCGACGCGGGGCTCGAACTCACGGCCCGCGAGATCGTGACCTGGCTGAAGTCGGACGCTTAACCGACTGCGCCACCCAGGCGCCCCAATAGCAAAATATTTCTTAGCCTGACTTTATAAATCTTTAAGTCTGCACCCCTCATTTATTAATCCCTTGAGTCTATGACACTTCTCAGTTTTTCTGTTTCTGATTCTTCCATGTACCTTCCTGTTTCTTAAATGCAGGCATTCCCTTCATTTTTCAGTTTTCTGAGAGGAAGGAGAATGGGCATGTGGGTTGTTTTGTTTGTTTGTTTGTTTGTTTTTGGTTTCTTGTTTTTTTGATCTATTTACCTCAACCTTCTCTCTCAACAATATATTCCTTGGCAATGTCGCCCAACACTTACCCTAGCTCTACCATCATCTCTGGGTACTTCCTAAAGTTGGGCTCTTCACTTCCAACCACATATATGACAACAATACTTGAATGTTCCACCAGCATTTCACATTCAATATGTCTAAAATTAACTCAGAATCTTCCCTACCAAACCAATGCTCTCTTTTTTAACTTATGCTCTCCCAGTTAATGGTGTCTCCTCCCAGCTCCCCAAGCTCCAGACCTTAGATTACTTTGCAATCTCCTTTGCTTCTCTTTATTTAATCACTTGATTAATATATATATTAATTAATATATTAATTATATATATATTAATTAATATATTAATTATATATATATATATGGCTTCTACTTCCTCTTAACAATCAGATCCACCCCTTTGTTTCTGTTCATCCCACACCCTCCGCTTGTACCATCAGGCTTTCCCTACATTGATGCAACTACCTGCACACAGGTCTTATCTTTTGATTTTTCATTTCTTGCAAGATCTTGCACTATGAGTCCTACAGAGTAGAACCTCAATAAATATTTGTTAAACGAATTCAATAAAGGAATACATTTTCAGAAAGAAGGGAATGGTCAGCATAAAGGTCAGAGAAGGTAAATCACTAGATTTTTAAAAGCCTGGATCTTAAATTAAAGAGAAGGTCTTAGAGATGCTAGCCTTAGAATTAAAAATGAATTATATTAACACTTTGAAACCTGTTTTGTGACAGAGTAGAGAGAAAAATCTAACAAATGAACTTTTTAGCATTTTGGAAAGGAACATGCCAGATTCTTAATCTTTATAAAACTCATTAAAATTCTGAAGAAATCTCACTGTTTGAGGTGTTCACCATTACAGTGATTCTTAACTCCCGAGGCATGATTTTTAATCTGGCAGTTTTGGGGTCTAGAGTATTCTTTCAGTATTTTAAAATCTTGCAGTTTTGGGGTCTAGAGTATTCTTTCACGATGTTGTTCCCCAAGTAGGTGGAGCACAGAGCCCTTGAAACCCTGTTACTTAGGTGTCTCTATGAAAAAGGTCAATTTTTGCCACAGACTAGGAGGTGAAACCCATTATCAAAAGTAAATACATAATCTCCCTTTCTGTTGGTCACTTTTTCCAGGTTAGTGAATTTTTTTTTTATAATATATGAAATTTATTGTCAAATTGGTTTCCATACAACACCCAGTGCTCATCCCAAAAGGTGCCCTCCTCAATATTCATCACCCACCCTCCCCTCCCTCCCACCCCCCATCAACCCTCAGTTTGTTCTCAGTTTTTAACAGTCTCTTATGCTTTGGCTCTCTCCCACTCTAACCTCTTTTTTTTTTTTTTTTCCTTCCCCTCCCCCATGGGTTTCTGTTAAGTTTCTCAGGATCCACATAAGAGTGAAACCATATGGTATCTGTCTTTCTCTGTATGGCTTATTTCACTTAGTATCGGTTAGTGAATTTTTTAAATAAGTTCTTAGAAAATGTTTTTATGTAAGTCCCTAATGGGAGCCTTTCTTATCAAAATAACTTCCAGAACATTTATAAAAAGTCTCTTTTTCATGCATAGTTTTAGATTTTGGTATGAATTGAGAGTACCAGAGGTACATGTTTTTGAAGTTTTAAAGAAAAGCTTTCAGTTTAAATGAATGATTAAAAAATCTTTTCTTAGAACATTTTATCCTAGCCTAACTTCTCTGCATTTGTCAAGGACTGGTTACTCCCTGACACACTTTTTTACATAAACAATGCGTGGAACAAAAATACCATATTTGCCCATCATGAGATGTGCATCACTTGGAAAGATCTGATGTGTCTGTCTAATTTTGAGATAATCGGTGCTTTAAATAAAATTGGGTGTATTTATTATAAGAACTAAATTAAGCAAATTACATTGGTCTTCCTAATGCACTGATCAATTAGAGTTAATGTAATATGCCAAGAACTTGAAAACCTTTAGACTCCTTCAAACCCAGGTGTATAATATTTCGCTGTGGTTTGTTCTGTCCCTTTACTCCTAACGTTACCATTTTTCTAGGTTTGGTGATGTAAGAAATGAAAACAAAATTAGCTAAGAACAAGTAAGGTTATAATCTGACCCATTTGAAGCAACAGCTTTACATTTAAGAATTTATAGATGATATGAAATTTTGTCAGCTGTTAAATACATTTTTAAAAATTCCTATTGATTGAAGATGCAGACTTCCATGTTTTCTCCAGTGGAGTTAATGAACTGAATGGAAAATATCTCATTAATATCTTGAGCCCCCTTGTGAGGCAAGAAAATGACACTCTCATCTAACAGCTGGAAAAGCTGAAGAATTAGTGGATGAAACTGCTCTCAATTGCAAAGGAAAATAATAGTTCTAATACCATACCCTGAGATGTAGATATGAAAGAATATTGCATACACACATACTCCCTCTCTTATTTTTAAGGAATCAATACCTGCATCTTAAAGTCTGAAGATAGTTAAACCCTTGGACCTTGGCCCTATACCTTTTGGCAGAGTAAATTATTGCCTCATGGCCTGGCAGTGCAGTTGCCCTTTTAATTTACTTTTAAATAGCTTTTCCCTAATCCATAACTAAGATCTGGCCAATCATGAATCTTCAGTAAACTTTTTAAAAATGTCTTATTCTAAAGATATTTTAACTGTAAAATTTCAGGAAATAATAACTCTTTGCAAGGTACATTGAGACACTAATCGGGAAGTAAAACAGAACAAATTTGCTTTGATTTGTAGTTTCACAAAAATGAATTTGACATTTCACTTAAAATTTGCAAACCATCATGTAGTTTTGCACTCTTCTGAATTTATTTGTTTTGCAAAAAAGTGGAATGTTTCACTTGAATGGAAATGCCCTTAAGTTACTTCCAGTATTGCTGTAGGGTTGATTTTTCTAGGTTAAGGGAATGCAAAAGTTAGGTGTTTTATATTCCCTCTTTTTTTTATCTTTTTAAACAAATCATTATCTTTTTTTCTTAAATGGGTTTAGGACATCCCCAAACAAATCAGGAAAATGTAACATCATTTCACTATTACCAACATAGGGCTTTGTGTAATGACTGTGACACCATGACAGTGAAGTATTCATTTTTAAGCTTTAAACAGAGAAGGCTTTACCTCAGTGTGTCCAATAGAAATACAATATGTAAATTAACCCATATTATCTGTATGCTGATTGGCTTGAGTTCCCCCGAATGTCACAATCTCACCACCCAGCAATGAGGTATTTTACTGCTGTCTGGAGATCAAATTATTACTGTAGAGAAGGTCTTTATTTTTCTGTTTCATTAACAGATTATTATAAAGCAATAAGCAAGCGGGAGGAGAAGCAGACGTTTCACACTGGGAATTGATGAAAGCATATCTGTTCGTTTTTTGGAGGTGGGGAGTTGTTTAAAATCTTATAACACCCCCACAAACAAAACTCTTCGGAAATGGTAAAATAAGGAAATGCATGATTCCAGAGACATCCCTAAGCACTCAGTTGTCAGGCTATGTGGTGCCTTGTGATATCATCGGACCTTTTGGATGGGTGTAAGTTTTATGAATTCGTTATATTCCTAGTATTTTTCTTCTGTAAAAACAAAGGGGGAGGGAAAGGAAACTCACACACACAACTGCTTTGACATTACCAATGTATCGGTCAGCAGTACTTGCAAGAAAGAAAAAGAAAGGCTGTTGCTCGGTGGGGTGGAATGCAAGGAATAGTCACTTAAAATTTTTGTAAGCCTGATTCTATCATCATATTCGTTATGGTAAAATGCATGTAAATAATTTTGCAGTTGTCCTCTGAACTTAGCTTCTCCCTACTTAACACATATTTGCGTGCATTTGAGAATAGAGGATGACTAACAAAGACAGGGCTGCCCCTAACCTGCTTTCTTCCCTCCTTCCCCATTGACAAGATTTTTCTTGACTGCGCTTTTAAAAATATATATATTTAATTTCTATTTTTTCTTTCTTTCTTTCTTTCCTTCTTTTTTTCTCCCAGCTAACCTGCAAATGCAAAGGTCAGCTGAGGAAATCATTAAAGAGGAATTCTAAAAGAAGCTTCCAAAGCGTTGGACCACCCTAAAAGAGAAAGGAAGGAAATGTTCGGGGAAGGCTAGGGCTCCGGGTAGCTGAAGAAGGGGGCGAGCGCCCCCGACACCGTGGCTTCTCCCGTCGCTGCCCTAAGGGAGCAGGGTGGGCCTGAGGTCCTGAACAAGCCTTTCCAAGCCCCCACTTCAAATGTGGGGAGGGAAAAGTTCAGAAGCAGCCACAAGGGGACAAAAGCCTCATTTTGCCAGTTCAATAGGACAGGACATCCAATAAACAGGGCCAGCTCTGGAAACGGGTCGAGGCTCCCGTTAGCTCCACAGAGCCCGAAGCAGCCCCTGCCGCCGCCCTCGCCGCCCTCGCCGCCGCCGCCGCCGCCGCCGCCGCCGCCGCGGCCCCTGCGTTACTGGGGGAGACGGTGCCGCTGCGACAGGGGAGGACGCGGCTGGAGCTCAAGGAGGCTCCAGCGCGCAGGCGCCGCCGAGCCCTGCCTGGATGCTCAGTCAAGGCACTAAGGCAAAAAAAAAAATCAGCAATTTATAGAAAGAAGAAGCTATAGTCTGTCGGGATATCCAACACCAACAGGTAGGAGGATATACTCTCGGTTAAGTTTGGGGGGAGGGGGGCGCACAGTGTTGATGAAACTGCAGGTTCACCGGCACCGAGCCCTCCCTGAGGTTTTTTGTTTTTTGTTTTTTTGACAATAAACTGCATAATGGAAGTACATTCAGACAATGCATCTTCAGTAGGGCTTATTGAGAGCTCCATTTCTGGAAAGCGTTGCAAGACTGAGGAATATCAGACTGCGAATCACCGGGAACAGTTCCCTTGCAGCACAGAAGCAATCTCTCTCCCCATCTTCGCGTATGTAATGCATGTCTCTCTCCCCCTCCCCCTCCTCCACCCCACATTATAAATCCAGGGGTGGCGGATTTCAGGTTTCGTAATGTTGCATGATGTGATCGGTATTTACCCGGGGATGTACCGGTGGGGAAATTAAAATCATCGAACGCAGTTTTGCCTGGGCTTCCATCAGCATATTCCGGGCTAGTGAGAAGTGGCAAAGGGAACATGCTTCTTGGGAATAACAGAGGAAGCCTATTTTCCTGGTGTGGCTCTCAGGCACCTAGGAGACAATGTGCATTTTGTTTGAAAATGAAGCCACTTGCGATTTGCCACAAAGATTATCAGTGTAAATAGGAAAGGCTTAATTGCCCAAGAAATACAGGTTCATGTTAAATTTATTTGAATCCAGGCAGCCAAGGTTTACAAATGGAAGTGCATTATTCCTCTGGGTGTGTTTCCCTGGCCAATATTTACATTAACCATTTTTAATAATCATGTGGGTTTAAAAGAGAAAAGATTTACCAAAAATGGGGGGTAGGGTGTGGAGGAAAAGACAAAAGATTAAATCACATCAAATCCTGGATAAGTTCCTGTTAATTTCGAAATCTAGTGTTGAAATTATGCTTTAAGATGAATCAACAAATACTCTTACAATGTGCAGCATGAATAGTGGCACTTGAGTTAAAAGACATATTTTGCAAGGGCTCTTTGGATCCATATCAGCAGAAAAGATGCCTGTAAAACACTGACAGATACTAACAGAACTCAAATAAATGTAGGTATTCTCATCTCTGTCTCCTATTAGCAATCTTGTAGATTCCATTGCAACATTAGTGATTAATTCCTGGACTGGCATATTTTATGATTGTGGAACATTTTATTCCTTCTGTCTTAAAGGTACCCAATCAAATTTATGTTCTCCAAAATGGGGACATTTTTAAATTCATCTAGTTCAGAAAACTAAACAAGCCAATTCTCTGAAATCTCAAGCAAAAATAGTTACTAAAGCAAATAATATTATTCAAAATTAAAACTTTATTTGCTTCCCCATAAATGAACAGCTTTGTGTTAGCACTGCCTGACATCATTACTTGTTAACTTAAGAACTGATAGCTCATTTTTTTTCCAGATATTCTGATGGCAAATCAAATGGAAGAAAAGAGGAAGCATGACTGCAGATCGCATCAATTCTCTTTGTGGATTACATTTTCAGTAAAATGTATGGATCTATCTTTTCCTTGTTCTTATATCTAGATCATGAGACTTGACTGAGGCTGTATCTTTATCCTCCATCCATCTATGGCGAACTATAGCCATGCAGCTGACAACATTTTGCAAAATCTCTCTCCTCTAACAGCCTTTCTGAAACTGACTTCCTTGGGTTTCATAATAGGAGTCAGCGTGGTGGGCAACCTTCTGATCTCCATTTTGCTAGTGAAAGATAAGACCTTGCATAGAGCACCTTACTACTTCCTGTTGGATCTTTGCTGTTCAGATATCCTCAGATCTGCAATTTGTTTCCCATTTGTATTCAACTCGGTCAAAAATGGCTCTACCTGGACTTATGGGACTCTGACTTGCAAAGTGATTGCCTTTCTGGGGGTTTTGTCCTGTTTCCACACTGCTTTCATGCTCTTCTGCATCAGCGTCACCAGATACTTAGCTATCGCCCATCACCGCTTCTATACAAAGAGGCTGACCTTTTGGACGTGTCTGGCTGTGATCTGCATGGTGTGGACTCTGTCTGTGGCCATGGCATTCCCCCCAGTTTTAGATGTGGGCACTTACTCATTCATTAGGGAGGAAGATCAATGTACCTTCCAACACCGCTCCTTCAGGGCTAATGATTCCTTAGGATTTATGCTGCTCCTTGCTCTCATCCTCCTAGCCACACAGCTTGTCTACCTCAAGCTGATATTTTTTGTCCACGACAGAAGGAAAATGAAGCCAGTCCAGTTTGTAGCAGCAGTCAGCCAGAACTGGACTTTTCATGGCCCTGGAGCCAGTGGCCAGGCAGCTGCCAATTGGCTAGCAGGATTTGGAAGGGGTCCCACACCACCCACCTTGCTGGGCATCAGGCAAAATGCAAACACCACGGGCAGAAGAAGGCTCTTGGTCTTAGATGAGTTCAAAATGGAGAAAAGAATCAGCAGAATGTTCTATATAATGACTTTTCTCTTCCTAACCTTGTGGGGCCCATACCTGGTGGCCTGTTATTGGAGAGTTTTTGCAAGAGGGCCTGTAGTACCAGGGGGATTTCTAACAGCCGCTGTCTGGATGAGTTTTGCCCAAGCAGGAATCAATCCTTTTGTCTGCATTTTCTCCAACAGGGAGCTGAGGCGCTGTTTCAGCACAACCCTTCTTTACTGCAGAAAATCCAGGTTACCAAGGGAACCTTACTGTGTTATATGAAGGAGCATCTGGAAATCTTTAGCCTTGTGAAACACTAACCTTCTCTGCTAAGCAATTGTGGCCTGTAGCCATATCTTGAGAAGAAAATCAAGAAGGGGATCAGCAATTATAAGGATTTGGGCAACATTCTGCAGTCTTTGCAATAGTTCACCTATAATCCTATTTTAAATCTCAGAGTGATCCTGCTGACTGCCGGCGAAGGTTTGTAATTAAGAAAGGACTGAACCACTGCCCTAAGTTTCTTTACGTGGTTGAAAACTAGATAATGAAAGTAGCAGGTGCTAAGTATCAGTGCTAAATGCTGTGTATATCACTACTTATGAAAAAAAAACATCAAAAAAAAAACCAATTAGCATTGGACATCTTAATAAATTAAGTTGACATGAGGTAAATGTGTTGATAAAAACTAATTTTAGAAGTTTGAAGACTTTAAAACATTTCATACTATTATTGTTTTGCAAAGACTAAAATATTTGGGGACTTAAAGTACTGTAATCCACTAAAGACGTGCCATGAATTATTGGATTATCACACTTTTAAAAATTCGCCTTGTAAGTTTTGGGGAGCATTCCAAAGCAGTATATTGGTTCCAATTAGAGTTTACTCTTTTTTTTTTTTTTTGTATTAATACATTACTATTTCTAAATGCCACTTTCCTTACCTACTAGTGAAATTGCTAGCATTGAACTGTACTATGTGGTTTTGGTTGATTTGGTATAAAGTTTTTCCAATTCATTTATATTTTACAAATGCTAGATATTGGTCTGGGAGGCAACATTAATGGTACCAGCTGGTCACAACTGAACAGTTTTAATAATGCAGAATAAACACATGTTGCCTTAAAGGGTTATCTAGTATCTTTCATCTTATTTAGCATTGGAGCAAATAGTCAAGGGAAATCGAATTAGTAACTGGTCATGGTCATGCAACTGGAAGTGCATGGACGATCATTTAATACTCTTTTTCCTTTTTCCTCACATGGTTTGAAAATTAAGGTGCACATCACTGGGATAATGAGATTTTCTTCCGAGGTGTGCTACCCATTCTAGTGTGTTCTAAGAAGCGGGCAGTTGATGTATGTTTATATTTTGAGTCAGCTGTCAAGGGGAGACCACAGCCTTAGTATGACATCCTGCACAATTTGTGAAGCGTTTATTCTACCGAAGGCACAGTCTTGTTTCTACTTTCTGCACATTCAGTGTATTGGTCGTTTAAATTATTTCAGTTTTAACTTGTGAAAGCTTATAATATGATTTCTGGTATTTTAGAAATACATTAGAGTCTGTGAGTCTCATTCTTTAAGATACAGATGTGTGAATTTCAATATAAAGTTGCATTTGCCAAAATTTACCCGTGTAGCCTGTTACTTTCCTTGGGATAAATTTTACATTTTTGGCAATTAACAATTTCTTTTGACCTGGGAGGCAAGCACAAACTAGGAAGGCTAGCTTTATTATGGTTTTGCTTTTTGATTTTTGTAGCTATTATATTTTTGAACTGGAAATGCATGAGTAATAGGGAGCATAAAGCTGATAAACTGACAAATAGTATTATCTACAAAAGCATTATTTGATAGTTTATCGTGATTACCCTCTATTTATTCTTATAAGGCAGTAATATTTAGAAATATATACCTGCTTAGTTGATTGGTTCATAATTTGAATATAAAAATATCACATTTTAATTTGGATCATAGGAGAAATTTTGGGTTCTAAATATATAACATCTAAGAAGAATAGCTTACGATAACATTATGACAAAACCAGAAAACTTATTGTTTTTGTTTTCCATTGTTTTCATTTGTTTGTTTTTGTTTTTGTTTTTGCCTTTTGGTACTTGAAAAATAAGATTAGGAATCTAATGGAATATAATTCTTTATTGCTACAGTACTTCTGTAAAGAGAATATCAATATAAATATAAATAAGGAAAAATAAATCACTGGAATGTCTCAATGATATATGCAACTATTCAGTTTTGCTCATATAAGGACAGCTCAAGCCATGATTTAGCAAGCACTGTGTTTGACCTCATTTTACTTTATACCAAAGTTGGTCAGATTGAGACAAAGTTTAATGTACAACAGTGAGTTGAATCTAGCAATAAAGGCCCCTCGTTGGTACTAAAATCATTATCCAAAATACAGTAAAGGAATGTTATCAAAAGATATTCTGATAACATTATGTTTCCAACTCAAAATAATTTATAGTAGAAGCATAATTACAATGATTGTATTTATAGAGAACTTTGCTTACGGGGTCAGATATCACCAGCAATCAGTAAAACAGTCAGCAATTGTCCTGCAGCCAGAGATCAGGTTTTATTACTACTTGCCTCCATAACATAGACAAGAAAACTGAGGCATATATTAAAGGTGGGGGATTGAAGAGTCAAGAGCAAGAGCCGAGTGAGATTGCCTGACTCCACCTAGATATTTGGAATAACAGATTCCAACCCCTTTGGTAAGTGATCAGTGAATAGTACAGAACCATAGTGACTTTCATTTGAGCCTACTTTTGACTAACTTGGCATTTCAAGTCAAGGGGCAAGCAGTAGGTGAGATACATCCCCAGTTAATCAAGGCCATTCGTAAGTCAATGAGCAATGGCAGCAGTCATATAAAAAGTCTGCTTCAGTAGTATCTTAATGACCAAATCACATTATCTATTTTGGCACCCATTCCAATATTCAATACTTAAAAATGGTTGGTAACTAATCCAACTTGAAAATATTACTAATCTTCTTCAACCCCTAAAAATATTCCCACTGGGGAGTTCAACTTCCCTGTGAGAAAGGCTCATTATCAATAATAATGTGTCCCTCTTGGACTAATCACGTCTGAGCTGACAGTCTTTAAATTGTTTTCCTTAATAGTGGTGATATGTTTGCATGAATGTGTCTATACTACCTCATCTGGTTCCTTTGGTGCACAGTGGATTTATTTGTGAGAAGCCTGGTTGGAACCAGGCATTCAGTCTGTGACTGTGGAATCCTATGCAGATATTAACTGAGACAGAAGGAGGTGAGTAACTTGCCCAGTTTTCTACAGAGGCCCCATTTAAATAACATAAAATTAACCAAAGTAATTAGAAAAAAATTATTTGTAGGACAGCCTATTGACTGAATCACCTTCAAGTGTTAGCTGGATGGATTTCAACACCAGCATTTTTCACAGGTTAGCTGATTTGTCATTGCTCACACACGGATATGGCTACTTATCCATTTACCTCTACTTCCATGAATGCTACCTGAATTGCTTATTAATTTATTTATTCATTCAACAAATATGTATTGGACACTGGGCGTGGTGCTGGGAGCACAGTGGAAAACAAGACAGAACAGTCTCTCATGAAGATTTCTTAGTCTAGTGGGAACAATTAAACATGTAGTACCAACAAGTTACAAGTGTTACGATAGTAATCATTTCTAAGATGGACTTGGTATTAATGGCCATTAATAGACTGTTCTCCATTTTTCCTTCAGTGCCTTACCTCCTATCTTTTCCCAGTATTCCTTGGGATCTTTTATATATCATATTCCCTCTATTCAGAGGGAACCTCCTGTTCTGCTCACACTTCATTTAGATGAACCACCATGTTACTTTGGGAACCTGAGTTCCCACGTTTTTAATGCCAAATACACAAAATAACGGCAAAACCTGAGTGTTAAAGTTACTCCTATGTCCTGACTGTCCACTTCCGCAAGTGAGATATTTCAGTTCCTTCAAGAAACATGGAGGTGTCTTTTCTTACATGCTCATACCTTCCCACAAGGTAGCTATGAGAATGCCTGGGTAAAGTGTCATCACAGAAGGCGCTAAGAAGCCAATTCCTGGGGCTCTCCCATGGTGCTCAAGCAACGATGGGAATAACCTGTGAAACAGGGTATATATTCTTTATTGTTAAAGCATGCCACTGCGAAGTTTCTAATGCTCCTTATTGTAGATACCATAAAACTCCCTAACCCCATAATCTGAAAAGTTTGTTTGGCCTCCAAAAGTTATTTCTATTGCAAATACAATTAAACATAATTACAATTATAGAGACCTATTTCTTTTCAGCTAAGCCATGTAATAGTGAGTTGTGTTGTTATGAGGATTACTGTAGGACAGTTTGTAAATAGAACCAAAACTTCTTCTGTGTATTCACCATTAGATAAATTTATTTTGTTCCAGTTTTTTTTTTACTCTACAGTTTTATTTAAAGAAAAACACACACACACAAACAGTTTATATGAATTCCATATTTAAAAAGAAAGGAAAGAAAAGAAGATGATAAATGGTAATGTTTCAAATACTGGTTAAACACATTAATTAAGGTAGATGGTTGCCACAATTGTGGGTTATTTGCAATTCCAAAATCTTGTGAGTTTGTTTTTCTATGTAAAAATACATCATTTTCATGTTTGTTAATATTATCTTCTAAATGTTTTGAATGGAAATTGCAGGGTCTACCAGGATAATTGTTTATTGCTGACTTTTTTATTGTTGTTATCAAATCTGGGCATGCTAGTGTTCTGTAACTTCCCCCAATTCCCTCAGAAACTCTTTTTTAAACCATATTAAAATGATAGAAATGCTTAATTTTGAGGCACAGGTTCATAATTAGCCTAAATAGTGGTTAAAATGAAGATATTATTTGTAGATGACTGGGATTATTTTTGCCATAAGTCAAACAGTCATATAAGTTAAAGGTTTATTGAGAACTCGGGCAACAGAGGGAGAATGGTTTTTTGTTTTTATTTATTTATGTGTTTTGGCTAACTGCCTTATACTGCAATGTAACAGGTTCTAAAAAATGTATTAAGACCAAGAGGCTTTAACTTTATAAAAGGCCTTATTATATAAATAAGGCCTAGTTTTTAAAATGGAGAAGGAGCTTTTATATCATCTCCTTTCTCCAAAGAGATGATGTCCATTAGCTGCTCAAACCTTTTGGGTTAAAAGGCTTTTAAGCCAGTTTTCCTCCCACCAGATCATGAAGTTAATACAAGGGCTGGAGTCCTATAAAAGCCCCGGAAGAAAGCAAAGAGAATATGTTTTCCTCTCAGCAATTGTAGAAAAAGGCCTCAAAAAAAGCTACAGGTGGTTTGGGGCTTGGAATTACTCACACTTGACATTCACAACCAGCCCATAATTCCTTCTGATGCCACTGGACAACATTACCCTCTGAAAGACATAAGTTTTTCAAGGTTAACTTGGAAGTGGAAAGCGTTCTTTTTTTTTTTTCCTCTGTTTGCTTGGAAAATAATAGATTCTTGACACAAAAATTAAAATTTATGCTGTAATGCACGTCTTGGTTTATGGGGTTTTGAATAGACAATAAAATAACATTTAACTTATACAGGTTTTCAGGATTATGGGATGAGGAAGTATTATAATACTTTGAAAAATCTATTATAATATTAAAAAACTTTAAAGCTGAATTGACAGTCAAGCTTCAACTAGCTAAAGTTAATTAGTTGTTTCTTCTCATAGCTTTAAGAAAGTAAAAATCTGACTAGATGAAAGAAGAGCTTGTCTGTTTCTCCTCCATCAGAAAAAAAAAAATGTTGAATTGGGAGAATGCATTTTCTCCAGGGGAAAAAAGAATTTGGGTCATTTTTGGAAAGCATTTTTCTTAAACACAATTCAACAGTCATTTATTGTGTACCTACTGCATGTACAAGCCTGGGCAAGTTACTTAACTTTTCTATGCCTTATCAAGAAAAAGGAGATGATAGTACAAACGTAGTGGAGTTATTGAGAGGATCCAGGCGGTCCACCCTTGTGAAGCCCTTAGGAGAGAGTCTGGCATCTTAAATAAATTTTACTTTTTGCTGGCTCTCGCATAGCTCACCATCTAGCAGCAGAGACACAAACAAATTATGAGACAATGTGATAAGTGCTGTGAGGGAGGCATGTGAGGTAAGCGTTAAAGAAACACAGACAGACAATTATCTCTGTGAAGACGGCAGAAGGAAGGTGAGACAGAAAAGGTGGCAAGTGAACTCAGTCTTGAATGATCATTTTAATTTCATCTGCTCGATAAAGTTGGAAGAGCCATTTCAGACAAAGGAAATAATAAAATGAGCAAAAGGCAGAGAGAATCCTAAAGCTCGTAATGTATTCAACATAGGAATTCACTAATCAGAGAAATTTAATGTTGCGGCTGGAGCTTAGGTCCCTGGAAGGGGAAGGGCAATGTGGTGTAGAGGTTAAAAAAAGCACAAGACTTGAAAGTTTAAGTCATTATTCTGTGCTTTACTAGCTTTTTGATTTCGAACAAGTTAATTAAACTCGGAGAATCTCAACTCGTTTATCCGTCATGGCAGGGGTAGGGATGCTAAGTGGTAGCAACCATTATTTTTAAAGAGTTGCTTGAAGATTAAATGAGATAATATAATAAAACAGATAAAATAATAGTAATTTATTAACTACTATGTTCCAAAGACGGTTCTAAACACTTTGCATATACTAACTCATTTGGTTATCACAATGAGTAGGTGCTATTATTATCCATAATTTACAGATGAAGAAACTGAAGCCCAGAGAAGTAACTTACACAAATTAGTAATTGGCAAACATGGATGTAAAGCACTTAGCACAGTACCCAGTTCAGAGTGAACATTCAATAAATGTTAGCTATTGAATGCTGCTGCTACTGTTGATTTTCACACAATAACTAGGAAATTAGAGACTGACTAATGGGAGCCGAAATGACCACAGAAACAGAGCTGCAGCCTCAGACCTTGGCTTCACCTTGCTCTTCTCCTCACTTTCCCACCGAGAATCTAAAGGAAGCAAAGAACAGTAGTTGATGGCTTTCACAGAGGATCATATTACTGTGGAAACAGGAGAATCCATCTAATCTTTCAAATGACTTTTTAGAAGGACATTGCTCAAATTACATCACTCAGGTTTTCAACGTGGGCTGCTCCCACTGCATGGAGAGTATCTTTTAGATCTGGCTCATATTCTTCAGTCCTAACTCAGTTTTGTCCCAGTCTATGTAAGTGGATGATTACCACAGTCTGGGTAAAATCCTTTTGTGGAGTCTCCCTTTGTCAAGTTTCCCTTTAAAGATTACCTTTCAAGATCACCACTCCCAACCATTTTCCAATGACTGACATTTACTTCCCTGCTCTGAAATCTTTCCAGAGACTTCCATAGCCTCTGCCTTCATAACTATACATAGTAAAGGGATAATTAATGGAGAATAATCCAATGGCAGTACTACCCCGTGAATCCTGATTGCTTGGTATTCATCCATCCACAGGATCCCCACAATTTTCTGACTATTGACTCATAGTTGTTTACACACCTGGCCATCCTTCACTGCATTTTTTAAAGCTATTATTTTGCCCATTTGAGCCCCTCTACATTCATCCCAACTGAGCTTCAAATCTTTTCATTCGACCTCTTACTGTACCAGTAATTGTACTGTAATTGTACCAGTGATCTCATCTACAAAAGTGACAGCTGCTGCCATCCCTCCACTGAGTTTGGTGCTGTTTGTGGTCTCAGTAAACGTAGCTTTTATTTCATTATCCTGTGCAACATGATAGCAACCCAGGGTGCTAGCCTGGGTGTCAGGAGCTGAGCTGTTGACCAGCTACAGGCCGTTGTCAATTCACTTGACCTCTTAGCTCCCTCAACTGTATAATGAAGGGGTTGATCTCTCAAATTCCTCCAGCTTGGAAAAATCTATGGTTTGTCCATCTGGGTCACTGATATCCTAAGGACATTAATGACATGTTATTTCTAACAAACATAACTTTCTCACGGCTCACTCTGGTCCACGGAGAGTCACTTTCTATGTACAATATTTCAATTAACTAGGTTCTTACCTAAGCAGCTGTAGGCCCAACCTGATCCCAGGTTGTTGACACAACACTAGAGAATATCTATAGCATGTTAAAATAGTCTTCCACTGGGCATCCGCTTTATTCACATGCTAACTTTGTAATAGCACTTTTAATTTTAATCAGATAGACTTGATGCTTTGCTTCCATTTCAAATGACCAAATTATGGATATTTGTGCCCTGCTTTTCCTTTTTATGTTCTATTCTGAATTATAAATAATTCATGGATTTCTTTTAGTGGGCACCAAATTTATTTCAAGTTCCTGTTGCAAATATATGAAACATAAAATTTAGAAAGATATTTTAGTACCTCCACAGTATGCAATTACAGAATGATCCATCTTTGAATAGATATTTAATAAGCACCTACTGTGTACAAGGAGCTGTACAGGGTACTCAATAAATATTTTAATTGAGTCTGGCTTTGGTTGAGGTTTTAGTCTTAAAAGACTTGGAAAATATACACAAATCTAGTTTTCTCTTTTGCCATTGTTTTTGCTATGCCTTACATACATAAAGACATTGTTTTGTAAATTCCTCCCAGTACAAAAGTGTTTTCCTATTATTTTTAATCACACCCTTGGCTTAGATTTAAATGGCTAAATTAATGGTGCATTTTTTATTTACAATTTCTTATTTGCAGCAACAAAACTATATAGTTACCATAAAACACCCTTTTAAAATGTATTTTGAGTCTGGTGGCTTGTTGACTTTTAAGAGAATGAACTGGAAAAAATAATATTTTTATCAAGGTAGTAACTTTTTAGCTACTAATAAGGAATTTGGTAGATACCGTGGGGAAAATATTCATGTATCCTAGAATTCATAATTCAAGGAAACAAATGTTCCCATGTTTACGTGGCCCTGATACACCCACAGTGCATTGGGAATTCTGTACAATTATTGCATCAATGCTTTTAGATATGATGCCACTCAGTTCCCTGATGCAGAAAGAAGCCATGTTCTTCTCAGCGGTGCTATTATTTGTTATGCCTGGAAGGTCTGGAGCATTTTCTGCAGTGCCAGAGCTTTAGTGCTTTGCATTTCCATCACGGACATGAGAAAATGTCATTTTCAGGAAGAAAAAAATGAGAGAGAAAGACACGTTCTAGTGTATTGAGTTTTGCTGAAGAATAGTTGCTCTCTGTTGTAATTTTCAGACAAACTTAAATTGTATGTACGTGATAAAACATCCTCATAAATATTCAACTAAGAACTATTCTATTCTATTCTAGGTGTTTCTGTATAGTAGAAGACTGTTAAAGACATTTCTTCATTAGTAGTAGCAACGAGATATAG
Source organism: Leopardus geoffroyi (assembly GCF_018350155.1). Classification (NCBI taxonomy): domain Eukaryota; kingdom Metazoa; phylum Chordata; class Mammalia; order Carnivora; family Felidae; genus Leopardus; species Leopardus geoffroyi. The sequence continues at coordinate 132,116,559 of NC_059331.1, read as the reverse complement.
CAGGACACATGTATGCAACGACCAAAGCGAAGCCATGTAAGAAATAAGAGGGAATGGCAAGGTTGTTCCAGTGATGGGAACAAGCAACACCAGAAAAAAAAAATTCATTATAGGAAAGTTTGAGAAGTTTGAAAGTAATAGGAAGAAAGAATAGGGCTAATCGTTTAAGTGGTTTAGAAATTGACCCTACTATTGAAGAACCTTCAGTGTCTCTCTATTGTGTACATAAGGTCAAATTCAAAGCTCTTTATTAAGACCTTTTATGACACAGCGGTGTTCTCATCTATCCATATTCTTCTCTCATCCTTTTCCATTTTCCATTCTTTGTCAACATCACATATACACACACAGACATCTCCCCCAATATACAGGCACATGCTTACACCACAGGCTATCCAACTCAATTCATGTCCTCACACGTTTCACCTTTGATCACTTTGACCCACATTAATTTCTCATTTCTCTGCATGCTTCAATTATATTTAATCTGTGGGTGGTTTTATTTGATACAGTGGTGTTCTCTGATTCCTCCAGATTCCTCTAGTAAGATTCTAAGCTCATGGGCCTTGTCTTCTATATTTTCTTTTTTTTTAATTTTTTTAAAATGTTTATTTATTTTTGAGAGAGAGAGAGATAGAGGCAGAGCACAAGCAGGGGAGGGGCAGCGAGAGAAGGAGACACAGAATCCGAAGCAGGCTCCAGGCTCCGGGCTGTTAGCACAGAGCCTGAAACGGAGCTCAAACCCATGAACCATGAAATCATGACCTGAACTGAAGTCGGATACCCAACCGACTGAGCCACACAGGCACCCCTCTTCTACCTATTTTCTACCCTCACAAAGTCCCCTATCATACTACTAGGCAATACATAAAATGTTTAAAAAGTAGAAATATTATACTTTATACATATAAGAACAGAAGAGCAAAAATGTTAATTTTAGAAATTTTTTATTAGAAATCTCTTTGTCCTTGTCCAAGTTGAGATGTTAATTCAAATGTTTTTTCCAAAACAGGAAGAGAGAAAGAGAGCGAGAGAATCTATAATCAAAATCTATGTAATCTTGCCATTTCCTTTGTAAACAAATATACTACTAATCTTTTAAGGGCCAATGAACTTTAAAGTTTTTTTTAGTGGTGATGAATTTTCAACTGCTTACACTTTCTCATTTGTCTTCCTTGTGATCAGTTTCACACAAATGGAACATATAATCAGAAAGGCTATGTGATGTATTTATAATAGCTCTGCAATTTTCATATAAACATGCTAAGCAATATTGAAGCTATGTTTGCAAATTTTTAAGACATTTTTATTTTGGAATAATCTTCACATTGAACAATATTCACAGGTGAGCATATTGTATTAATCAAGGATATCTCTTAATCTATGCTTCAGTTAGGACTTAAATTAGAATCTGGTAGATAACTCATCACAACTTCAAAAACATCATCATTTAGAAATTAATCAAAGTATAGTGAAATTTCTTCAAAAGACACACTAATCTAATGTAATTCAGTTGGGCATAGGAGTAATAGAGCCTTTAAATCTCATTAGTTTCTCAGAGAAATTAACACTCTGGGTATTTATGTGATAAATAAAACTGAATGACTACATTTTTTCATTTACAATTATTTAAGAAAAATATGGACATATGTCTACAAAAGCCCATTTCTACAGCTCATACTTAAAAAGAAATACTAAACTGAAACCTTTAGTTTAAAGGTTCTTTTGAGAATTAAATGATTCTAAGAGTCAGAGACAAATAATCATAACACTTTATTTTATTAACTCAGAATAATGAAAAGTATTCAGCTACCCGAACACTTTATTTTATTAACTCAGAATAATGAAAGTGTTCAGCTAACTGAACTTGGCTAGTGGTTTATTTCTTAAGGAGAGAGCATAAAGAAGAATGTTTAATTATTATAAGTCAGTTTTCAAACTAAATCATTCGTTTATTCATTTATTCAATGAATATTTATGCACCACCTACTATTTCCACCATACATATTCAGTACAATGATTTTATGATGAATAAAACACACAGTATCTGCTTCATATAGAACAGTTTTTATAAATGCATAATAGTTTTTACACATGGTTTGCTAATCTGGACAGCTGATTATCTCAACTCAAAAGGAATTTTACCCCTTTAAAGGTATCACCACAACTAATGTTTTGACCCTCACTTTTAAATCTTAATGAATAAAGAAAACAAAATCATCCCACAGATTCATACCTAAAACAGCTTATTTCCCCAATCAGGAAAGCAAATGCTCCACCCTACCAAAAAGGATTGAATTCTGGGCACCTTAACGTTAGTGGAAGATCAGTTATATCATAAAACTGCATTTCACAGATCACAGGCACTGCTGGGGGAATGAGACCATTAGCTTCTAAGCTTAGAGCAGTTCCCAACAGGTGGGTATATGATTTTTGTGCAGTGATTCAATGAAGTCATTTTGCTGGCCAGCTCCCCAGGCTTCCCAGTAAAAGTCAAGTTTCAGCATTATAGCAAGAGTATTCATCAGGGCTGTGTGATTTGGTATATTCTATATTTAGTAGGAAAGGAATGAATTACTATTGATTTGATTTGCATTGGTTTTTAAATTGCAAGGAAATTTTCCAACAAATGGACAGCATGGATTTCTTTTTTTGGCTTAGAAATATCTACCCCCAAAGCCACCTTTTCCATTAATATACACAGTGCTGGACAAGCCTAGGAGAGGAGTAGACCTGTGATTTGAATGAATTCACTGCAAATGATATTATACTACAATGGGCCTGGGAGAAAGAGAGTGGTCCACTAGCGGCTTTGATAGTCAAGTGAGTTTTCATTTTTGAAAACTTGAATAAGCCAGCACTGTAGTGGGAGTAAGATGAGGGAGAAATTAGTCTCTTTGGAAAGCAGAACATATTTATAAACACCTGTTATTTCTCTAGGACTAGCTCTACCTCTCCACTCCACAATTCACCTGCCATCCTTTCATAAAAAGGCTAAAGGCTAATACTAACCTGACTCTGTCATGTCAATGCCAAGCACATCAGCAATAATAGGAAATGCTTTTTCGGTCAAGAGATTCAAATGACTGCTTTGAATGCCCATGACCAATACAGACATTTCTCTATTGATTTTGCTTTTTAAAAATTGCATACTTCTATTTTACACAAATTTGTAATGCATTCACTTTCAATTTCTATATTATTTGAAAACTACTAGTATTATTTTTGAGAAATTCAGATACAATTACACTGCATTCACTTTAAAAGAAGGCAAATAAAAATGCAATTTTCTATTCCTCTTTCCTCATCATCATTGTACAGCTTTGAAATTGTTAGGTGTTTCCTCTTTGTAAAGGATTTGCCATAAAGTTAAGATTTTCTAGGTTATTGTGGCATAAGGAATTTGAATAAATCCATTTGTGAGTGGATGCCCACAGAAGGGCAAACCAGGGGTCACAAAACCAAGGCTGTTTACCCCACACTGCCCTCAGGAGCCCAAAGACTCAGTCTCATGCATCTACCAAAGTAATAGAAGAAAAAACACAAAACAAAGGTCGTGATTCCTGCTGATGAAATAAATGGCACCCTGGGATGAATAATACAAACAGCTATTTTAAGTCTGTAAAATAAAAAGTCATTTCTAAAGAGTAAATACCACATTAGGGATAAGTTAATAGGGAAATGGGGTCTGAAAGGCTCTGAAGAGGACAGACCTAATCGTGTCTAAGCTTACGAGTCTGATGAATATTCCTAGGCAATAATATCACAACAGATTGAATTCTTATTATAGCACATCATATTGTTTCAGTGAAATAAAATGAATTACAAAGTCATTGGATAGAGTGAAGTTTCAGGGGGAGCAGGAAGTGTTTTGTTGGCCATCCTGAAAGTCTTCGCTGGAAGTATTTGTGTCTTCCAATTTCCATATTTTATCAATTCACAGTAAGTCCCTAGTTTGCTTAGTAAGATAGAATAAAAAATGTCTATCGGGAAAAAATTAGTTAACCTATTCATAGGTAGCCAAAAATACATGTTTATTATTTATGTTTTTCACTTTTAAATTGAAAATACTGGCATATTTTAGAAATAATCAGAATATGTGTTTTAAAATATCATAAATCTATTGAATTTGGACCTCAGCTTCATCATTCTTAAAACAACCTCTGAGACAAACTCTTTCTGGTCTGACACTTAACCAGTTTCCTTCACTGTTTCAACTATGCTTTTTTTTTTTCTACTAAGACTATCATGATGAAATTTTAATTCACATACACTGCATTATTTCCTTCAACTAGATTAAAGAAAAATGGATCCAGGGGCCTGGGTGGCTCCGTTGGTTAAGCATCCGGCTTGGTTCAGGTCATGATTTTGCAGTTCGTGAGTTCAAGCCCCACATCGGGCGCTGTGCTGACAGCTCAGAGCCTGGGGTCTGCTTCAGATTCTGTATCTTCCTCTCTCTCTCTCTCTCTCTCTCTCTCTCTCTCTCTCTCTCTCTCTCCGCCCCTCGTACTCTAGCTCTCTTTCAAAAATAAATAAACATAAAAAAATTAAAAAAAAAAGAAAAATGGGTCCATTGAATAATAATTAGCCCTATTTCCAGAACTAGTACCCAAATTGTCTAAAAGAAGTTATAGGGATTCCAAGCATGGTAAAGGATGTACACTACACATATAGAGCCCTCCATCTACAGAAAGAACCTTTAAACAATTTTTATATATACATATTCTGAAAGTTATACAAGCTATAAAATGACTAGAGAGAAAATATTGTTTATATTAGGAAGAAAGATAATGAATCTTGTTACTGTGAGACGTGTGAGGACATAGGGAGTGACTAAAATAACATATTAGATGGACAGGACATGCAACACATCCAGATTCAGATCCCATGGGGACTTGGACGCTGGAAGCCAGTTATTATTTTATTTATGGTTACAGTAACCAAATAGTGGTAGAAACTAAGTGTACAATGAAAGCTCAGGAGAATTTATATAACTTAGAAATAATTGCAGCTTTATTTGGGACTTACAGTTTAAAATCAATCATCTGTAACAAAAAAAAAAAAAAAGTTATCGATCCAACCATAGAGAGCAGAACTATTGCAAGTAACAGGTCAGCTTATAATATGGCAACTGCTGGCTAAGACCAACCTTACACAGAGTAGATGACCATCTACAGTGTATAGTTTGAGGGGCCACAAGATTCTTCCCCCAAACTAATTTTTTCACTTACTTGCCCTGCAAGAGGAATAGCCTTCAGTACACTGTTAAGGTGTACATGCGTACCACTGGAGATTGAGGAGGGTATTATTTATCACCAGTAATATCTTGGCTACTAATCCAATGGCACTTCCTGATCCTTAGGTTGCCTGATTTCTCAGCAGCCTCGGCACAGTTTGCCACCCTGTCCTTCATGTTACATTCTCTTTCTTTGGCAATCACAATAACATGGACAACTGGCTTTCCTCCTTCTCTGGCTGGGTCCTTTCAGGGTCCTTTGTGGGCTCCATTTCTTTCTTAAATGTTGTTGTTGATCCTTATGGTGTTATTCATGCCTGCTTCTCTCTGGACACTCCCACCTCAGGAAATCTCATACCATAAGTAGTACTGATGATCAACTGGATAAGGGCCACTGTTGACTATTTCAGCACCTTTGTACAGACTACAAAAATACACTCTTTCCTTGCTTACATCTGCCAGGAATCTGTTGTAACAAGTATACAAATCTTTAACACCTGTGATACTTATGGTGTCAACTTGGATGTAGCATCTTTGTGTCATGCACAGCTCATACAACTGTATATACAACTCTAGCTTCAGACATAACAATAGCTAGCACTTATTTAGGACTTACTGTGCCATGCATTGTTCTAAGCATTTAATGTATAGTAGCTCATTTAATCCTCATGAAAACCATATAAGATTGGTGCTATTGTTATTCCCATTGTACAGATGAGAAAACTGAGGTATAAGAAGGCTAAATAATTTGTCTAAAGTAACGGAGCTTGCATGTAGTGGAGTCAGTATTTGAACCCAGGCAATCTGCATACAGAACCCAAATGTATAACTATTTTACAATGCTGTTTACTGAAGAATTCTTTTTTTTTAAGTGACAAATTCTTGTTTGACATCTCTTGGGTACCTCAGACTCAGTATGTACAAAACTCAGCTTATCCTTTCTTACCCAAACCTGTTTTATCTCCTGAATTCTCTAGACAATTTTCCTGCTTTGTTTACCTTTCTCACCTTTGGTTATCAACCTAGCCCCATCCCCTATTCTAGCTTCCTACTGATACTCATGAATCAGAAAACTAGAAAGGAAGTTTGCACTAAAATGTAAGCCCCATGACCTAGAGAATTTGTCTTTTTTACAGCTATATCCCCCATGCCAAGAAGAGGTTTTTTTGATACACAATAAATATTCACTAAATATGTTTGGAATAACTGGATTCAGATCTGAGTTTGCCTTTCACTTATTTTACTTGCCTTTCAGTTGACTCCTCCAAGTCTCAGCCAGATACTTGCCCTGTGATACCTCAGTACTCAGTTCTAGCTCTTATTACAACCAGTCAGAATCTCCCACTAGAGCCTGGGACCCTCTAGTTTCTTCCATTCACCATTCAATCCTAAAAACCCAGCATAGTACCTGGAACAGAGTCAATATGTATTTGCTAAATTAATAAATAAATGGATGCATGAAAGACTCCCTATGTCCTCTATCTCTCTAGCTCAAGCAATCTCATGGTTCACATGAATCACTGCAGATGCTTTCTAACTGGATGAACTGTTTCTAGAATTGCCCTCCTCCCAGACCATTTTCTGTAATTCAGCCAAAATGAGCTTTCTAAAACCAAACTTGACAATGTATCTGCCCTAGTTAAAACCCTTGAATAGCTCTGTAATGCTTAGGATAAAGTCTAAGCTTGATGTATCTTAAAAAACTACTCTTAACCTGGGCCTTGCATACTTCTATCACCTAATCTACTTTCAACCCCTATTTACACTCCATTCTCCAGCCATGTTGAATATTTCCTATTACCATGAGCAAGTGGTAATGCCTTATTTTTACTCAGAGTTTTCTACTTGCTTTGGCCCAGAACACTGACTTTCTCTTGGTTAAGACATTTCTCCTTCCAGGAAGTCACCCCTGACCCCTCAAGCCTGGATTAGGTATACATCCTATGTGCTTCCTTTGTGCAGGAATCTTCAGCACACAGTATTTTAATTGTCTGTTTATTTTCCCATCTTCTCCCCTTGACTGTAAGAGCTATGGAGGCAACTATTGCATGCATCTAATTCACCACTGACTTCCACAGAAGCTACTACAGTGCCTGGCACATGACAGATCCTCAGAATATTGATTGGATAAATAGCTTTCCCCATCAGTTCAGAATAGTTGATCGAATTAGTTCTTTTTCCTTTTGGATGGCACAAGACCCTGGATCTGAAAGAAGGAAATAAGGGAGGAATAAGTTTAAGGAGGAGGAAGGGGTTGAGCATTTGTTTAAAAGAAAAAAGTTCTGGATTAAATGTAGAGAGGCAATCGGGCACAAGTAGAGAGGACAAGGCTCAGGGGGTCCATGGCCGTGCAATATGGCTCCAGTAACCAGAGCAGGACAGAGTAGACCGAAAATTGCTTCAAATTAAGCCTACCCAGTAAGAAATGGGAGACTTTGGGGTCAGTCCTAGCTGTCAGTTCTGGGAGGAAGTCCAACACAGAGGTGAAAGAAAGGATGACAATAGTTAATAATAGATAATTGTTGAATGAATAAATGGATGGGTGAATGAGTGCAGATTTCCTCCAATGTTCTAGGTAATGTGCTCAGCTTCTGGGAAGCCCACAAGACAGTAACAGAATCTTTATTATTTTTTTATTTTTTTAATGTTTATTTATTTCTGAGACAGAGAGCGACAGAGCATGAGTGGGGGAGGGGCAGAGAGAGAGGGAGACACAGAATCCGAAGCAGGCTCCAGGCTCTGAGCTGTCAGCACAGAGCCCGACACGGGGCTCGAACTCACAAACTGTGAGATCATGACCTGAGCCGAAGTCGGTGGCTCAACTGACTGAGCCACCCAGGCACCCCAGTAACAGAATCTTCTGATGGAAAAACTGACCCGACAGTGAAGAAGTCACAGAAGGCAATATAGTACAGTATGAACTTGTTTCTTGCATCCTCTCTCCAGATATAACATACAATGTCAAATGATTTAGACCTATTATCTCACTAAAAACTCTGTGGAGTAGGCATTATTATTCATTCCATTTTGCAAATGAGAAAACAGACTGAGAAGAAAATAACTTGCAAGAAATGGATGGTATCAGGATAAAAATACATGTCCTCCTGCTTCCCAAACCTAAGCTTTTACTCTCCAGTTCTCTTCCCTTGCCTCAGAATAAACACTGTATATTGATGCTTACTCTCTACCAGGTTGATCACATTAATTATCTCATATAGACTTCCCTACAACTCTAAGAGGTAAAAACTGAGACTTAGAAAAGTACTTGCTTAATGTCAATCGATAATAAGTGTTAGAATTGGATTTTAAATCTAGGTCTACTTGTTTCCAAAGTCCAAATGCTTATGCTCTGCATGGTTACCCTCCTTCCAAAAAATTAATCTTTACCAGGAGAAGGGGCCTGGGTTAGGGCCAAATGATTAACAAGGGTGAATCGAAATAGAGTCTTTCAGTTCTGAGCTAGAAGAGAAAAGCTTGAATCCTTCTTGCAGCCCGGACATAACTGATTCTAGTAGGGACCAGCCAGGTTAGATAAGGAGTGGCTAGACTAGTGGGGAGAGGTCTACAAAGGGAAAGGGAGTGCCAGGCAATCTGGACAGAGCCTGCCCAGAGGACCAAATGGCTCCAAGCCTGCAGAGTTGATGGCTAGATATCAAGCCAAGAATGAGTGGTTGCTAATAAAAATAATAAAGCAAAAAGGAAGGAAGTGGAGAAAGCAATATAAAATCATCTTAACCAACTAAAGTTTGATTAGCAAAAGCTTTGGCTATAAGCCAAGACACATTTCCACATTTATACATGTCTCTTTTTCTGTGAACTTTATATTCTATAACTTCATCTTTCAGCAATGTTGTGTTGAAATAGAATGTTCACTGCTATAATCATTTAATATAGAACATTTCTTTTAGGTTATGTGGACACAGTCATATACCAAACAATCCAGATGAAGAGACTAAGGGAATGATCTTTCTTTTTAACTCCAAGAAAATATCCACACTGATTTAGAAGAGATCAGCAGTGTGGTGGTTTTCTCTCTCCCTAAGCTTGCCTTAATTGTTTTCTCCAATGTTTGTAGTGCAATCGGATTATATTAAAAATAATAATGACTGTTAATTAGAAGATTTAAATTAGGCTGCAAATATTTTTCCTTTCTAATAGGCTAAATGCCAAAGAAGAAAGTCTACGTGGAAACTCATGGGAGAAACTGCCAAATACAGAAGAGGTATCTTGATGCAAAAGTACCAACAGGCAGCTATTTCCCTTGTTTGTCTGTCAGTTTCACAAGTTCACCCTGTAGGTGGAAAAAGTCAGCAGATGATATTTGTTAAGAGTTTGGCAATATAGCATGATGGCAAGAGCCATAGATACAGAGTCAGGCATCTGGAGTTGAGCTGTGGATATACCACCAATTAGCCATAGAATTTTGAGCAATACTCTTCCCTTCTGTAGTTCTGTTTTGGTCTCATCTATAAAAATACAGTTCGGGGGTAGATGATTGCTAAGACACCTTGCAGTTCTGAGATTCAGTGATACTAAGCTAATTGAGTCTAACAGCTCTAATACGTTAACTGTTTGAGTATTGAAATCATAATTGCAAATCTAGCTACACCACAGTAGTAGTTATGGTCGTCATTCATATCACAGGAATTCCCAACTGGTGACCATTCACCCCCCTCCTTCAATCCCTGGCTTTTAGCTGTTTCAAAATAAGGAATTATGTAGAATGGAAATAGAAGCCAAATCCTCATGGTGCCCTGAGAATAGTCCTGTAGCACCTGCTTCTCTATCCTGTTCATTAAAATAAAAAAATAAAATCTCCCATGTCCATCTGGCACCATTCAAAGTTTGCCAACCTGGCATCTTTCATGGAGACTAAATTCACTGACTCTTATCTAAAACAGATTTTATACTTTTTGTTCATAGGCTCAGCATGAATGGAACCAGCAGATTTTGCTGTAACTAGTTTAATTCCAATAAGCAAACCACAAATTCCATACTACTAATTTTGCCCCATGTTCTTCAAAACAGATTACAGAAACAGCAATTTAAATGTAGAGGAAAAATAGGACAATCCTATCAGTGCTTAGAGTTTATTTTAGAATGACTAATATTTTGAGATCTAATGTCATAATAAATGACTGTTAGAAAATAAGATAAACCTTCAAAAACAATCCTGGAAATTATTATTCAATTGGATGCACATATGTACATTATAAGCTACTGAATCTATAAAATAATGGCCAATTAACTTTTTAAAAATAAAAAGTGACTGTGGCTATATACACAATCTCAGGAACCTTCATAATTATAAAGGCAATAGGGAAACAGAAGAACACTGCATATTCATTCCAATAAAAATTGTACCCTGAGTATGTATCACCAACCTAATGAGCTGGCGAGATGTTTCTGTAACCATTATCACATGAAAATTAAAATTTCTATTTATTTTTAAAATATTGTCAAATATTCATCTGGGCTCTTTTTTATAATACTTTTTCTGAAAACTAAAAGTGCACTAAAGCTCTTGATGCTTTTAATCTGTGCAAAATTCTGTAGTGTCTCTTACATAAATTGAAGTTGAGATGTCCTGCAAAACTTTCTTCCCCTCAAATGAAAAGAAGAAAATCATTCTTGAAAATGTTATAATGCCAATGATCTGGAAAAGCAGGTTAGGATACCTAAGAAGGTTTTTCTTAAGAGAGTCATAAGTAGCTCTTTTTCCAAGAAGAGAAGTCCATGATGATGTCCAATCCTGAATAGAATCAAGACTTTTGGGTGTAAGAAGATACGATGTCCTTTGCCCAGAGCTTCACAGCAGACATTGTTCCTTGCTTGGCACTACAGAAAGTTTTTCCTCCGCAGTAATACTTGGGGAGATACAAGACAGAAAAGTCAGTGAAATACGGGCAAATTATATAAGCATGACATGGAAAAGATAGCCTTTAGTCCCTCCACTCTACCTATAGTGGTTCGTCACCTCTGGGGTCCATCTCCACCTTCCCAGGGAAACTACCTTCCAAAAGTAAGTTGGAGGGCCAAGTGGTGGAGGAGTCATAGGGTAACCTCGATTCAGTTATGAATTATTCGCATTATAACAAGAGAATTTAGAGCCAAGTGTATTGAAATGAATATTATCAGGGCGCCTGGATGGCTCAGTTGGTTGAGCATCCAACTTCGGCTTGGGTCATGATCTCACGGTTTGTGGGTTCCAGCCCCACGTTGGGCTCTGTGCTGACAGCTCAGAGCCTGGAGCCTGTTTTGGATTGTGTCTCCCTCTCTCTGACCCTTCCCCGTTCATGCTCTGTCCCTCTCTGTCTCAGAAATAAATAAACATTAAAAAAATTAAAAAAAAATAAATGCATATTATTGTATGTTTCCCTACATAGAAACAGAATAATACCTACCATTTATCATGCACTATGTTCCAGTCACTGTGCTATGTGCATTACATATACTCTTTCACTTAAAACTCGCAACCACTCTGCAAAGTAAATGGCATTATCTCTTTTTTTAAAATAAGGAAATTGAGGTTGAAGGAGATTAAGCAATTTACTCACGAGGGATAAATGGGAGAACTGGAATTCAAATTTAGGTTTATCTAATTCAAAAGCACATGCTCTATTCAACAAAACAAAATGTGTTAGCAAGTCCACAATGTATGACTCAAGACCATTAAAAAAAATTAAATGTTAGGTGTTACAGTAATCTAAACAATTCATTTGCAGGTCCTCTAGTTCCATCGGTCAACTCAACTAGACAGCAAGAATAAGAGAGAAGTTACAGACAAAAGGATTAGTAGACAGGACAGGAACTAAGATTAAATGGGGGAAAGCCTATACTAGCAATTCCTAGGCATAACCTTAGAAAAAAAAATGTATCTAATTAATGCGGGAAAGCGCTAGACACAGTGGCTATTGCTGGGGTTTTTTTGTTTATTTTTTTATTAAGTGGAAAAGAATGTTTGGCATGAATCTCTTTCTGTGTTCCTGAATGACAGCATTTTTATGCATTGTTGCCTTTTTGAGGTTATAGAACAGAGAAGTCCAGGATTTAACCTCCTGGTTTTGTATTTGCATTTCTCAGAATTATGTTAGTGTGGCTTGCTGTAGACAGGGTAAAGGTAAAAATGCCTACACTGAAAATCCTCTGGGAAACAATAAATAATATTCAGAGTAAATCTACAAAATTTATCACAGACATACACACTAAAAGAATGCTTTTGGCAGCTTGGCACACCTTTATTCACCTACATACAGAGAAAAAAACAGGCTTGTTTTCTCATTTACCCTCACAACGTTCCTTCGAATTAGGAAATACCTCACAGTAAGAAAGACTAAAGCACACTGCTTATAAAAAAACTGAACTTCATGTATTAGATTCCCTAGTGTTTTTGTTTTCCTTTTGTTTTAATTTTGGTGTGGTTTGGTTTTGGAAGATTATTTTAGCATCTCAAAAAGATGAGAGTTCTATGTTTAAATATCTCCAGATATCTGGATAAATAATTAAACAGGCAGCTAGTTGTCTGGTTATAATTATTCAACAGTCATTTTAAAAATTATTTATTTATTCAATGCTATTTGTTTTATATCTATTGAATGCAGACAACACGGGAGATTGAAGATAAATAAGATTGCAAACCTGCCCTAAGGAAGCTTAGAATTTATTGATATAGAAAAGGTTAATGTATATATTATAATAATGAAGTAATTACCATAATACTTGTGGAATCCCATAAAAGGGGAAAAGATCACTACCCAGTAGGTGATAAGGAATGGCCTGATGGAGAGGCAGCATTTGAGCTGGGTCTTGAACAGTGGAAATTATTTGATAGAGACAAGATGGAGAATGAAAAATAGCATTCAGAAGCATACAATATTAGCAGAGGCATGAAGTTGAGATATTTTAAAGACTGTTTTAGAAAGCCATATATTCTACTTGAACTATAACCCAAGATTTAAACAAAAAATATTCCCAGGAAAGTAAATTTGAGTTGACATTTAGAGTCTTGCATTGACTGACTGCATAGAAATTATGAGGAATACTAAGAGTGGAATTCTTCATAGAAGGAATGCAATGCATTCATTTTTAGATATTGGGGGCACTAAGTCATATAGGCTGAACCCCAACAAAGTGAAAGTTAAGATGGCTTACCTGAGATTAATCTGATTAGAGAGGAGACCAGAAGAATTACTATAAATATACCATAATGGCTATGCAGTAGTGAAGGCCCAGCTGAAATTAGATAGCATGAATAGATGTTGAACCCAACAGCAGAATTTTGTCACTTTATCCAACAAAATTGGAACAAAGAAAGGGGCAATATAAGTGATTTATTGTTGATAATGGAACTATGCAGAAAGTCAAGACTGCAAAGAATCTTAGGATGCCACAGGAAATACTGAAGACACACACACCAAGAGGTCCAGCCTGGTTAAGAAGGCAAGTGAATACACAGGATCAGTGGCCTGGCAGAAGTATGAGAAGTCCAGGACTTGGGGATCACAAAAGGGAATGACAGAAAGAGCAGGCATGAGAGAGGAGAAAAAATAGTTGTAGACAGTTGGAGGAAGAATCAGAGACAGAGTATTGGTCACAGAACATTACTTCATGGTGATGAATATCAGAGAATGTTTATGACAATAGTTAGGATTAAAATGTCAGTTTTTATTTAAAAGTTTAGAAAGCAGGGGCGTCTGGGTGGCTCAGTCAGTTAAGCATCTGATTTTGACTCACGTCATGATCTCACAGTTCTGTTAGTTTGAGCCCCACATCAGGCTCTGTGCTGACCGCTTAGAGCCTCAAGCCTGCTTTGGATTCTATGTCTCCTTCTCTTTCAGTTCCTTCTTCGCACGCGCGCGCTCTCTCTCTCTCACACACACACAAAAATGAGTAAACATTAAAAAAAATAAGTTTAAAAAGCAGAAGAAACAGTCAAAGAAGATGGAAGGATTTTTTTTCCAAGGCATAGTGAAAGAAACTAGTAGAGGATGGGGAGGAGAGGTGATCGAGCAGATGGGCATGGGAAGGGCTGAAATGGAATAAGTATATATTCCATAAGAGGCAGAATGGGGAAGAGGCACTGAATGTCACAAAGGTGAAGGAAGCTGGAAGACCCAAGCAGAGAGCTGTTAAGCAGGTAAAATGTTCTTAATTAAGGGGTTTGGAAACTCAACCAGTCCCAGTGGACAAACTAAAATGTAAGTACATAAGTCTGCTAGGGCTGATGTATCAAAGTACCACACACTGGGTGGCTTAAGCAATCGAAATTTATTAGTTCACTGTTCTGGAAGCTAGAAGGTCAAGATCAAGGTATGTCCAAGGTTGGTCCCTTCCGAGGGCTATGAGGGAGGATCTGTGCCATGCCTCTCACCTAGCTTCTGGTAGTTTGTTGGCAATCTTCAGCATTCCTTGGCCTGAAATGTCACCCTGATCTCCACTTTCATCTTTATATGGTGTTGTGTGTGTGTGTGTGTGTGTGTGTGTGTGTGTGTGTGTGTAAATTTTCCCATTTTATTAAGACACCATCTTTTTGGATTAAGGGCCTACCTTACTATTCCAGCATGACCTCATCTTGACTGGTTCCATCTACAATGACTGTATTTCCAAATAAGGTCACTTTCTGAGACACTGGGGACTTAGGAGTTCAACATATGAATTTTGAGGGAATGCAGTTCAAACCATAATGAGGGACTTAACAAAATACTGTTGGAATCAGAGCTGTGAGATTCAGTCTCCCTAGGGGCTAAGCTTGGTCTGGATGTCTTCTCACAGTGTTCAGCAGTGGAGAGAAAGCAGGTAAAGGCAAACTTCTACATGTTGGCTGCATGCAGACAAAGCTTTTGCTTTGCTTATTGTCTGGATGCTTAGACATTCATATATTCATAAACACAGCCTGTGTGCATATAACTGTCTGATGAAATGACTGTATACAAGTCATTCAAGTGCAAGTTTAGAAGTGGGAATAATGCAAAGGATGGCAAATTTGTGATATGATCATCCACAAGACAAGCATTACCATTCTATCCTGAATTCTCACGGTGTTCTCTCTGCAAAGCTGGAAGTTCAGCCTGAGGCCACAAGACAATCAATATAAGGTTGATGAACCACAATTAAAACATGTCAAGATCTAAAAGTTATCGAAGACAAATGGTCCTTCATTGAAGATGTTTCTTACAAATAGAAAAAATGATAATCCTAGGAGACCAGAAATCAGTTCTAGAAAGGTCTTAGCCTAATAATCCTTCAGGAAAAGCTGACAACGTTCAAAATGCCAAGGTTTTTTGCAATCCAGAAGAATTCTCACCTTTTATGACTTTGGTTTTCCAAGGAATCCCTAAAAAGGATCTGAGAATTTAATGATAAGAAAACTTGCCCTTTAGTGTTTCAAAAAGCAATAAAAGAAGACTAAAGTGAAAATTTTATGCTAAATGTCACAACATATGAAATTGTTGAAGATACCTATGGAGGATGACATTAAAGATTTTACTTTGATTTTAATTTTCATTTTTTAAATGATTCCTAATTTTGTGATCTATGTGACAATTTAACAGGTGCCCATTAATTTCATTTGTAATTTAGTGTTTAGAAAAAGAGATTAAGTCAAAACAAAATGAGCCTAAAATATTCTACTTCTCACTTCTCATCTGGCTGACCCCTACTCATCTTTAGGTCTGGTCTGACTTCCCATTACAAGTCTTGCCCTCAATTTAAGTAAGGTTTCTTGAACTTTTCCTTCAAAATATTAGAGTACTGGGGCCTGGGTGTCTTGGTTAAGCACGGACTCCTGATTTCAGCTTAGGTCATGATCTCACCATCATGAGTTGGAGCCTCACCTCAGGCTCCAAGCTGAGCATGGATCCTGTTTAAGATCCTCTCTCCCTCTCTCTCCCTCCCTGTGTGTGTGTGTCTCTCTCTGTGTATATGTATGTGTGTGTGTGTGTGTGTGTGTGTGTGTGTGTGTGTATGTTTATATATCTCAATAATATTAAAGTTCCAACTCGCATCTGTATTTATGAAAATTTTTTAATTCCTGCCTCTCCACACTAGTTTCTAAACATCACCAGAGCAACAATGATGTCTTGCTCACCACTGAATCCCCAGTCCAAATAGGTATTCCACAAATATTTGCTGAATAGATGAATGAATAAAGACTTTAAGGTAGAAGAACCAAGCAGTAAACAATATTTACTCTAAGCTTCTTAACTAGTTCTGGTAACAAAAGGAAGATAATAGCATACCTAATGTATAATATTCTCGATGGATCTACTTGTTCCTACAACTCTCATCTTTCCAGGCCCTCAGCTTTCCCAGGGAGTGGAGTCCATCCTATGGCTACAAGGGAGAACTTGGGCCCCATCACCGCTCCATCATTAGGAACCAAGTGTCCCACTCAAACATCCAATTGCAGATTTTCACACAACCTCAAAATTTTACAACCCCCTATTAGAGGACCAAAATGGGAGAGAAAATTTCTTTTCCCAAATCTTAGTAGCTAAGTATTTAAAAACAGATAGACTGCCCACTAATTCTAAAAAGAACACAGAGACAATGTTCATCAACATCTAAAATAAGAGTAAACAAGGCTTTGCTCCACTACTTAAGAATATAAACTAGACAAATAGTCTCTTAACAGATTCATGTAATTCTTGTTTGGATGGAAATGACTTTTTGACTAATGAAATGCCTTTCTCTGTAATTTAAATGAATCATTCATTTCCTATGGAAACATCCTACACTTCAAATTGGATACACAGTGAATATCAAAAATTTCCCCTAAAGAGAGAAATTTAATATTTATACACACCACACACGAGTGTGCACACACACATACACTTTGTGTGTGCGTGTGCAATGCAATTTTGAAACTTAGGAAAACATTTTTACATATCAGGGTTCTGCTGTAATTTCTCTCTAGGCACCGGGAATCACTTTCTGAGCTGTGAGGAGAAAAGCAAGTGTTTAAGGGAAATATCTAGTCTGGAGTGAGCAGTCCACAGGCTCTGGAGGCATATAGGACCTTTGTAATGCAATTACACTAATCTGTGGTGATGGAAGGGTGGGGAGGGAGCAGATGTACTGATCTAATATGTAAAATGGAACAGCATCAACCCAAGGCCAATAGCAATATTTTCTTTAAAATTTGAACAAGTTAATTGTAAATATAAAGGAATCATATTTGAAAAGTGCTTCCAAGATTCTCTGGCATTTTAAAATATCATACGTAGTGTATACTTCATTTAAGTGTCAAAAAGCTTTAGGACAGGTTAGAATAAAAATAGACCATAGGTATATGGGTCTTTAAATATGGAAATAAGAGAGATTGTGAGTCATGAAAAAGAAAGATATTTGCAGAAGAGTGGTTGAAAAATAAGACAATTACAATTAAAAATTGAGCACTGAATCTGACTCTGAGCATCCTTTTGGCAATGCAAAAATGGAAACTTAATTTGTTGTTTAGCTCTCCTTCATTAACAATCTCATGTCAATTGCACTAGAGGAAAAAAATCTTTCTTATCCTAGTTCTAAAAGAAATTTTATACATGCCTTCTTACATAAAATGGATGTGGAATAATAATATAATGGACTCTTCCAAAGTGCTTCTGAAAAATGTAAAAATGTTTTCCTTTGATTATTTTTTATTTCACCCCTTATATAAGCTGGATAGTAGACCATAATTCACTAAAGACATTTCTAAGGGTAGCTAAGACAATGCAGTCCAAATACTTTTGAGTGATCTAAGGGATAGAACTGAAAGACCATAGAAAACTGTCAAATTCTTTCAGACCAAAGAAAACTCTGTTTCAATTATACCTACCTCAGAAGACAGACATAGAAGACGGATCAAAGTTTAGCTGCTTTGCTGAAGAAGGGACAGGGGAGGCCTGGGACCCTATCTTTAAGTTACCCCTCTTTACATCACTCCCTGCCCTATCTCTTGTTGCTGCCAAAGATTGGGTAAACCTCCTCAGAGCCCTTTTCAAAAACGACTGCCCTAGAAAAAAAGATTGGTTAACTAGTCCTTTGGCTACCTCTCAAATAAAGCTCATATCAGCTAGCCTTCGACACGTTCTAAATAGCAGTCAGTTTAAGCTTAAGCCTGTGGCAAGATTCTGGAGTGAAGATGCACTGTGTTGTTGAAGGAGACAGTCACACACAAGATACACAGCATAGGGGAGCAGGGTGTCCTGCTGGAAATCATTACCAACTGGCTGCCAAAGAGAAGTGTGTTTCTAAAAAGTCGCCAGTATTGGAACAAAATAAATCAGAATCAAAATAGTTTCCATGGCAGGTCTCAAGAGTTTGTGAAAAGGTTAAAACAATTTACTTAAGGGGCGCCTGGGTGGCTCAGTCAGTTAAGCGTTCGACTTCGGATCTGGTCGTGATCACACAGTTCTTGGGATCGAGCCCCACGTTGGGCTCTGTGCAGACAGCTCAGAGCCTGGAGCCTGCTTTGGATTCTGTGTCTCCCTCCTTCTCTGCCCCTCCCCTGTTCATACTCTGTCTTTCTCTGTCTCAAAAATAAACATTAAGGGGCGCCTGGGTGGCGCAGTCGGTTAAGCGTCCGACTTCAGCCAGGTCACGATCTCGCGGTCCGGGAGTTCGAGCCCCGCGTAGTGCTCTGGGCTGATGGCTCAGAGCCTGGAGCCTGTTTCTGATTCTGTGTCTCCTTCTCTCTCTGCCCCTCCCCCGTTCATGCTCTGTCTCTCTCTGTCCCCCCCAAAAAATAATAATAATAAAATAAAAATAAATAAACGTTGAAAAAATAAACATTAAAAAAATTTTTTTTTCTAAAAATCTGTATTTTTTTCTCTAAATTGTTAAGAATTTTCTGATTATTGCTGAAAATTTAGAAAACTGTGAGAACACAAAGAAAAAAATTAAAATTCTGTATAAGTTTATTTCTTAGAGAAAACCAATGATAACACACTTCCTTTTTATCTTTTTTGTATGCATTGATAAATACTTTGGGGAAAAAAAGAGATGATACTGAATATACATCTTAAAAATCTGCTATTTTTACATACCACACCATAAATATTTTTCTACTTTATTAAATGTTTTCCCACAGTACTATATTTTTAGAAATGCAATTTTTTGAGTCAAAAGACAAGCCACATTTAAGCCCTTTAAAAAACAAACAAACCCATAATCAGTTTGCGCTCAAAACAGAACAAAACAGTTTTGGAGCTAGAATGGCTCCTCAGACTTGTCCTGAGGTAGTCCTGAGATGACTAGGGATTTATACCTCCATACTGATCTATCACCGGATATGGGCCACCCAAGGAAAGGATGTGTCTTTTGATGATGTTTTCTTCCAGTAAGGCAAATGCCTGGATCCCTGTAGGTAAGATGACCCCAGCAGCTGGATCAGTAATTGCTTCACTGAAAGAGGACCTGAGCCACGCATAGTGTCCACCATACTAATACTACCAGTACTATACAAAGGTGCCTGGTTCCCCTCACCTTGATGGCACTTGCTATCATTACTTATCTCATATTTGTTGATTGAATGTCTTGCTTCTTGGAAATTTGTATTTCTTTTTTTATAAGTTGCCTTTTCATGATATCTGCCCAATTTTCTATGAGGGTTGTTTTCTAAGGGAACGGTTGATTTGTTCTTCTTTAAAAAGCCATTTTTTTTTTTTTTTTTACTAATAATACTAAAACTTTTTTATAAATAATGCAAACATTCTTTCTCAGTATGATATTTTTATATTCAATTTTTTAAATGTATTTGATAGCAGAAGCTTTTTGTTTATGTGGTTTCTCTTTATAATTTCTGACTTGATAATCATGCTTAGAAAGCATGATTATATCCACCCCAAGATTATATAAGTATTGCTCTGTATTTTTATTAGTAATTATAGGGGTGTGTGTGTGTGTGGGTGTGTGGGTGTGTGTGTGTGTATGTGTGTAAATATATAATATTTAATTTATCTAGAAATTCTTGGTATATATAAGGTAAGGAAATTATTTTTTCCCAAATAATCAACTGTTCCGACATCATTTCTTGAATTGTCGATCTTTTTTGACATTTTTAAATGCCATCTTTATCACATTCTAAATTCTTATTGTACTAATATTCAATGAATCTTTAACCCATTTTCAGGGCCCTTGTTGGAAAATTATTCTTAAAAAAAATGTTCTCTGATATGGCATGCTGCATAAGATGGTGTTGTGTATAAACATTTTAGCCAGAACTTCCTACCCTTTCTATAAAGAAAGAATAATTTGATATAAAGGAATTAAATTAAATATTAATAGGAATATAATTTCCAATTTTGAATGATAACTTTTAATCATATCCAGCAAATGCTTTACCTATAGAATGTTAATATTATTTGGAATCCTTATACACCACTTAGGCACATTTTGTTCAAATAGCTGAGATGATTCTTTCTGTATTACTCAAAACCCATGAGATTAAATCCTATTAAAAGTAATTCACATTAGCATCATTAAGAAGATAATCCTATTTGGCCTACATACAGTTCATTTCTTTCTTTCTTTCTTTTTTCTTTCTTTTTAAACAGTGCAACTTAGCTATGTGTTTCTTTTCACTGAAAGAGAAAAAAAATCAGAAAGATAATGGAGCTAATCTAGAAAACAGTCTCTATTGTTCTTTCTATCTTTACATCCAAGCATTCAGAAGCATGATTTACACTGCAGCCCATCCCTACACAATAAACTGATAAAATAGAAGCTAGACATCATTTAATAAAATAATTTAGCTACTGAAATTTTATCCCATGAAGAGCATTACATTCTTCCCTTACCTAAATATAATGGTGCTCCGTCTTCTACATTGGAACATTTCAGTTGCAGGATAGGAAATGAGTCTGGTTTGACTTCAGGCCTTAGGTCATCTGGAAAAGTCTGAGATGTGTCCCCTCTCAATGGCTCATAGTTCCTCAGTGTAACAAGAAATTATTCTGTCCTACTCTACCAAAATATAAACTCTGTAGTTGGTTCAATATTAGTACTCTTTCCCCAAACAAATTTAATTCTCACTACAATAAATTTTTCAAAATTAAATTTAAAAAGTTGTTTCAGATACACTTGGTTAATACTTTTCCTTTTGTGAAAATGTGCAGGATAATCATGTCCATATTTCCATGTGTATTACACCAGTTTTCTGGTGTACGTTATCACATGCCAAGAATGCATAACTAAAATCATGCGGTAAAATCTCCACAAAACTATAGTTTCCAATATATAGTTATCCAGTTTGGGGCTGGGATGAGGAGAAGATAATTTGATCAATTGTTTTCTAATAAACAGAAACGTATTTATTTGCATCATAGATACAAATGTAGTGCTGGTAAAGCTACAAAATGAGGTCATCAGCTCTGAACCCAAGCATCTTCGCTCCAGGCATTCCATTCTCCACCCTCCAGACTTCCTGAAAATCTACCTCCGCCACACTCAGCCTGCTTTCTCTACTTTTGTATCGACAAGATACAAAACTTCTCCTACAAAAACTTACTCTGTGCTCTCCGTGATGCATCTTCATGGGACCTTACTCCAACAGTGTCTGTCTTCTTCCCCACCCTTCCCTCAACATAGGATCCCTGCTTTTAGACTATACTACTCATGCCCTCATTTCTTCCAGTTTATCACATATTATTTCTGTCCTTCAAGCTTCTAGAAAGAGTTGTCTATATTCTGATTTCATTTTCTCACCTGATTTTTCTTCAATTCACTAAATTCATCTGTCGTTAGCACACCAATGAAACTGTTCTTAATAAAGATCAAATGACTAAGTCCAATATATTGTTTCGAGCTCTTGTAAAGTTTTCTCTTCCCTCGTAATATTTAACACTGATAACTCCATGCTTCCTAACATTTTCTCCAACCTGCCTACAATGGCTGTCACCCCTGATTCTGCGGCCTCACTCACTCGTCAGCTACTTTGGATGACTCCTTTACTTCTGCCTGCCCATTATACAGTAATATCACTGAGGTTTTGTACCAGGCACTATTTTGTCCTACACACATTCCCAGGAGGTCCCATCTATCCCATGATTTCAGGCAGGCATACACTTAAGGAACACAAATCTTATATTCAATCCAAATCTATCTAATCCTAAGCCTCAGACTACCAAATAGCTCCCCCAAACCGTCTCATTATTTCCAAACATAACCACAAGAGAATAGGTTACCTGCCCACATGAGGCTATGTGAACATGTTGCAAACTTTGCAGTTTTAACTTCATGAGGTAAAGGATTTGAAATATATGCAAATAATTCATGTCATTTAATTCATAATGTTAATGTATATATAGCTATAAATGGAAAAAACGCTGAAGATTTTTTTACTCTGCCTAACATGATACAATTACTTTGACTTAAGGGAAATAGGACATTAGAAACAAATGGTCAAGTGAAATAATACATAAAATTTAATAATTCAAAACAGATGCATTAGGTAGAAACTCTCATTTACATATTTTTCCAGTTGCTATATTCAGCTTTCTTAAATCGGTAGGGTCACCTACCCTATTCTTGATAATAATACACTATGCCCTTAATGTAAGTATAAATGCTTGACTTAGATAAAATGTCACCAAAAGACCAGATTCTGTCTTGTGGATAATAGGGCTTGAGATGACTTCATCATCTAGAAATAACAAAACACAGTAGAGTTCACCGCAACAAAAATTGACACACAATGTCCCACAAATATATCGTGCAGACATCTTAGATATTGATCATGCCTTCTTGGTATAAATGAAGGCTGGGTGAGTAATTTCTAGGCAGCATTATTTAGGTCAAACAGAAAATGGTACTAGCAGAAAGCTGCTAGAAGCATTCAAGTTAAAGAAATGCAGATTTTTAATGTGGGTTTTATTCTCAGTGAATCAATTCAAACCATGCTTGCTTTGACTATATAATTATTATGATTTTTTCTACTAGAGCCTCACTATAATATCTGCTGTCATATGTCAGCTAATTTTGATGGCTCTTCCTTCAAAATATATACACAGTGCAACTAGTCTTCATCCCTTCCTCTGTGACTACCCTAGAACAAGCCACAATAATCTTCCTCTGATCTGGACTATTGCAATAGCTTGTTAATTATTTCCCTATTGGCCTCCTTGCTGCCCCTTCAGGGTATTCTCAGGTAGAGAATACTAGAATAATCTTAGCTATACAGCAGCTAGAATATCTTCAGAAAACATAAATAAAACCATATAACTCTTCTTAAACTCTCACTTAGAATAAAACCCAAAACCTTTCTACAGACTATAAGGTCCTACATGGTCTGTGCCCCTCCCCACCACCACCCCTTCCACTTCCTGGGCCTCATCTCCCACCACTCTCTCTCTCCCTACATCCCTGTGTTCCTGCCTCATTGATTTCTTTGCTTTCCCTGCAACACATGAAAGACATGCTCTCCTAAGGATCTTGGCTTTACCTGGAAAGTTCCTTCCCCAGAGAAAGCTAAGTCTTCTCTGTACATCTCTACACCTTTCTGCCGACCAGGGTGCAAATCCCCACACCATTCCTCACCAGTTCTGTGACTCTGTCATGGTTACTGTTCTTGCTGCCATCCCAGTCTCTTTCTCTGGAGAAGTGGAAATAAATACCACTTACTCAGGCCAGCCATTGATTTTCCAGTTCTCTTTGCCCGATATCATTATACACAAATTCCTACTTAGATCTACCTCATTTCCTTCAGGCCTATGTTTATATTGTTTCCTTATTCAAATTCTTCTCGGATCATCCCATATAAAATAGTACACATACCAGCCCCCAGCCTCCATCCTTCATCCAGCTCTACTTTTCTTCAGAGCACTTTTCACCACCTGCCATATTATACATTTATTCCTTTGTTTATGGTCTGTTTTCCCTCACTAAAACATCAAGTTTATTTTTGATAAAAACTTTCATCTAGATGCTGAACCCCAGCATCTAGAATTCTGCCAGGAAAATACTCAGAGCTTAACAGGTACATATTTGCTGAGAAAATTAAATAATGAATGAACATGCCTTTCACTCAGGGTGAATCCATTCTGAAAATTAATAGGAGAGATTATTTATGAAATGCTACATGGATTTCAGTATGACCTAAGTTTTGCTTGTGTCACACAGTGTATGTCTGCAGAGTACTAGCCTTTACTTCAGCATGATTCACACTATGTATGCTCACAAGATAAACTAGGGATGTAGCAAAATAAACACCAATCTAGATAATTCTGGCCTTCAGAGAAATTACAGAGTGGCTCAGAAATACACATTTGAATCATCTACAATAATGAAATTATCTAACAACCTTCGGAAACCTCTACT
Organism: Leopardus geoffroyi; assembly: GCF_018350155.1. Classification (NCBI taxonomy): domain Eukaryota; kingdom Metazoa; phylum Chordata; class Mammalia; order Carnivora; family Felidae; genus Leopardus; species Leopardus geoffroyi. The sequence goes on along the minus strand of NC_059331.1, from coordinate 132,092,030 downwards.
CCATCTGTGTGTGTGAACAGTTCAGGGCATTAAATCCAAACTGAAGGCTATCTGATCTGATTATAAAAGCCAGGCAAATGTGCAGGGTTCTGAGTTTATTGGCTCAAGGACTGAAATGATCATAGTTCCCATGCTAAGACCAGTTAAATTTCTTGTCAGCAAGTCAACTCATTGTTTTTCATGAAGAAGCCCTTGGAGGTTACATATATTTAAGTAAGAGACTCATTTTAATAAACTCTTTTCCGTATTTAAAATGGCCCCACCACATATGTTTGCAACAAAGAGCCAAATGAAATTTAATCATCTCTAAGATTATTTGCAAAGTTTTGTGTTGGGGATATATTGGGGATACATTTTTATATTAGAAATATATCCTTGTTAGAATTAAAAGATAAAACTCTTTCTCTGGAGATCATTTCCTTGGCTAAAGCAATATGAATTCCCTAGCTGCTTTCTCTAGCAGCAAATCTATAAAGCTCAAATTAAATAGTGTAAAAAGGGCCAACTTTGTTAGATGTTTAAAATAGATAACTTCAAAAATAGATTTTCTGGGAAAATGCTAAAAATTCTTTAAAATTGAGAATGGACACCTTGAAGATTAGGCATGTTTGTTAACTAATGTGCATTAAAATGTGCCATATCATTTTTTTCTATCCAATGAAACTATTCAAACTATTTATAATAGACTGCAAGATTCTGAATGAGTAGCTTGGAGACTGGGTGTTTTACGATAGGCTGAGTCTGTAAAGAAAATATAGGGAAAAAAATGATTTTCATATTCATGTAAAATAGAGAAGAGGGCTAAGAGTTGTAACTCTGTGTATATTACTATACGCAGTATGTTTCCGGCTGGTATGTTGTGTATAAAGTTGGATTTTACAACGTGAATCCACTGTCAAACAAATCACTTTCATGCTGAAGACGATAGAGAGAAAATAAATCAAGTCCAAATCAAATAAAACTTTATTCCATTCTTTCCCTCCAGGAATATCAGAATTCATTTAACTATCCATTTGTCCTCATGAAATCTTCTGTTGTATACGTAATGCAGGTGAACCGAGCAGCATCTCCGGGTTGATCTGCCCTCACAAACCAGCACAAACTAGACCGGTGGGGCAGAAAGCACTCCGGACCCAGCTACAGCCCTGGCCCAAGATGCTCAATTCTGTGGGTTAAATCTGTTTCCTCGTGCATCACATAGCAAGCAAACCAGACATCTTCTAGGGTCTCTTCCAGCTTTAAGTTGGTGTATTTTCCCCCTTAAAATAAATATCTCTACAAGGGTCAGGAAGAGAGAGTTTGTTTCTTCAAATGATTGAGCCAATCACATTTTTTTCTAAGACCACAGAATTTTAGAGCTAATGAGATTTAGAGATTGTCAAAATGCAACAGTTCATGCTGTACTTCCAGAACTTCTATCAAGTTTTGCTTCATAAAATCTGGTCAGGCCATGCCTCTGGTTAAAAGCTTTTGCTTCCCTACTTGCTCAGTGGCTAAGCTGGACATCTTTAGACAAAGATCCACGTAATTTGGTTCTCTGAACTGCTGCCATCCCATTTCTGTCCATCCTTAGACATACGTCCCAGAAGACAATATCCTAAAAAGGTCTATGTGTCTGCACACACCATTCCTCTACCTTCAATGTCCTTTTTCCTCTTTTCCATTGTCAAATTCCTATGGGGATGCCCTCCACTGAGAACATACAGCTATTTATTGCTATTTCTATCACAGCCTTTACTACATTGTATTGTAACTTCTCTGTTAAAGTTATGTCTTATTCACTAAACTATGTCTTCTTTGGAGAAAAAGATCATGTCTTACTTATCTTTGTGTTGCCAGTCTCTAGCATCATGCTTGGCACATAATAAGTGTTCCATATAGATTTGCTTTGTGTGAAACTGTAGATAGGTTTAGGAAAAACAAAAACAAAAACAAAAACAAAAACAAAAAAACAGTAACTGTTATGAGCTAGTTCCAGCCCCAGCTGCGGCCCGATGTTACTAGAGTAACTTTAAAAGTTACAAAAACATGCCAAACATACATAATATTCCTCCCCATAGCAAATATAAGGGTCAAAATATATTCCTTGGGTAGGTTTATCAGAGAAAAATGAGCACGTTCTCTACTGTGCATTTTTAAAACAGAGCAAAGAGTGGTTATAGACAGGAACTCACTCATAAACACTTGTTTGTTCTCAATGAATGAAACAACTCTACAGAGCTTGCTTAGTAATGAGAAATATGGAAGGTTTGAGAGGTGAGTTTCCTCTAAAACAAATCTGCTTCAGGACATCCTTTGTCACTTGCAAGTTTCTTTCAGCCCTACCATTTGTCTGCTGCTGTTGAGGTAAAAATGTCACGGAAGAGAATCTCTCCCCAGAATCAATGAATTCCACTCAAGGACTGACCTATGACTAGAAAAAAGTTACTATACATCCGTGTGTTGAAGTTTATTGACACACACTGTTACTTATTGTAGTAGGAGGAGCAGAATTACTCTATTTTAAGAAAAATTCTCCCATAAGCAAAAAACTCTTCCCCTGAAATAGCTCTGCGACATCAAAATGGACTCATAGAGAGCCCAGAAATAACTCCATATATCTACAGTCAACTAATCTTCAACAAGGATGCCAAGAACACAAAATGGAGAAAGGATAGTCCCTTCAATAAATGGTGTTGGGAAAACTGGATAGCCATATGCAGAAGGATAAAATTGAAACTTATCTCACGCCGATCCAAAAATTATTGCAAAACTGAACTTAAGCATAAAACCTAAAACTGTAAATCTACTAGAAGTAAACATAGGAGGAAAGCTTCTTGACATTAGTCTGGGGAATGATTTTTTGGATATGACACCAAAAGCACAGGCAACAATAGCAAAAGTAGAGACTACAAACTAAAAAGCTTCTGCAGGTCTCAGCCTTAACTCTGTCTTCTTAGAAACCTCCATGCCCTGAGAGCCAAGTAGAGGAAGAAGAGAATGGGCAAGCTGAAGTGCAAAAGAAAGATGAGGCAGAGGTCCAAGTAAACCACTAGCCTGTGCACTCGTGGAAGCCCCAGGAGCAGAAATATGGAAAGCAGGAGGCCCAGGACACAAGTGGGAATTGGTGGACTGCGTGCTACTCTCTAGAATTTGTCTCAGTGCATCCTGAATATCTATCACCAAATAATTGCCATAACCACCTCTGAGAGACCCAACTTGTTCATACCAAAACAATCCTTTTTGGTTGTTTTCCCTCGACCTGTGACATTCTGGGATAATTCTATTGTCAGTTGTGGCTAAATGTAAAATGTGTACAATAAATCATCTTTTCTGTTGTCCTAGCTGAAGAAAAAAAAGCAATCAACCAACCAACTCACCTATCAATAAAAATGTTCTCCACAGCAAAGGAAACAATCAACAGAGCAATAAGGCAACCTATGAAATGGGAGTAAATATTTGCAAACCATGTATCTGATAATAGATTAATGTCTAAAATGTATAAGGAACCCACACAGCTGAATAGCAAAAAACCAAATAACCCAATTCAAAAATGGTCAAAGGGTCTGAATAGACATTTCTCAAAAAGAGACATACAAAATAGCCCACAGGTATATGACAAGGTGCTCAACATTACTAATCACCAAGGAAATGCAAATTAAAACCACAATGAGATATCACTTCATAGGTATTGGAATGGTTATTATCGGAAAAACAAAAGATAAAAGATTGGCAAGGATGAGGAGAAAAGGCAACCCTTGTAAGCTGTTGGTGGGAATGTAAATTGGAACAGCCAGTATGGAAAGCAGTATAGAAGTTCCCCCCAAATTAAAAATAGTAGTGCTAACTTATGATCTGTCAATCCTACCCAGGTCAAATATCTGCACTCCCATGTTCATTTCAGCATTATTAATGTAACCAAAATATGGAAACAACTAACAATGCATGAATGGATAAAGAAAATATAGTATATACATACAATGGAATATTATTCTGCCTTAAAAAGAAGGAACTCCTGCCACTTGTGACAACATGGATGAACCTAGAGGATATTGTGCTAAGTTAAATAAGCCAGACACAAATACTGCATGATCTGACTTCTATGTGGAATCTAAAATAGTATTCCAGAGTAGAGAGTAGAACAGTGGTTACCAGGGGCTAAGAGGAAAGTGGAGAGTGTTAGTCAAGGGGTACAAAGTTTCAGTTATGTAAGATGAATAAATTCTGGAGACTGAATGCACAACAATGTAACTATGGTTAACAATACTTTATTGTATGCTTGAAATTTGCTAAGAAGGTAGATTTTAAGTGTTCTCATCATAAAAAGAAGAAAGAAAGAGAAAGAAAGAAAGAAAGAAAGAAAGAAAGAAAGAAAGAAAGAAAGAAAGAAAGGTAACTATCTGAGTTACAGATGCATTAATTATTTTGATTGTATGGATAATTTTACAATGGACATGAATATCAAATAATCAAAATGTATACCTTAAATATATACAATTTTAATTGTCAAATATATCTCAATAAAAAACCAATATAGATTCTTGCCCAAGGCTTCTCGGTCACTTCCTATGCAAAGACAGAAGCATTACATATATTATAAAAGGTAGCCTTTTACAGTCTTTTCAATATCTGATTTAATTCAACCTACCAAAAATAAAAGCTAGCAAATATTTTCTTATAAGAAGCTCCTATATGAACCACATTTGTTATAATTAACATAATGTCCATCTAATAACTTCTATACCGGGACTAAATTGCTTACCATGTAACAATTCAATTAATTTCTGGGTATGGGTTATTATCGCCATTTTTCACTTGAGCAAACTGAGGCACAGAGAGACTACATAATTTTTCACATTATTTGGCTAGTTAGGGTCAGTGCTACATAACAAATCTGGACAATCTGACCCCTCGATTGACACTTGGATTTACCCTGCCCCACTCTTTAACACTGGACTATGCTATCTTCTATACAAGAACCATTTTTAAAAATAAATAATTTTAATTGATGATTTTTTCTGATAATAAAAATGTTTTCTATTGTAGGATATTTTTGAAATCAAAAAATCATATTTCAATAAAAAAATCATCAAGAAAACGTATAGAACCCAAGGAGGTTGAAACAATGCAAATTGTAATGTTGTGACAGTGGAATTAACTGTGGAATGTTAGGACCCACAGAAAAAGAGTAGACCTCATTATCAATTTATGAATCATGCTCCATTCTGTAGATGATACTCTTCTTGACCAGAAAGCAGCTACTACCTCAATACCATCTGATAGTTTATGCACAGGCCCAGCTCCAACCCCAAAGGAGAGGGCAGCAGTGGTCAGAAACACTTCTTTATAGTTACTGTTCTCTGCTATGATTCACAAGATAGTAAGTGCTTGACATAATGGAAGATGTTTTTGTATCAGAAAAGCATGTAATGACTTTTTCTGGTAGATTCCTCAATTGCTTCATTTTAAGAAAAACTTGGAAGAAATTAGAGTAGCCTCAGGAATGCTCAAAGCTTTTCCTGTATTTTTGGAGAAGATGCGCCTTTGATTTTACATAATATAGCTTGGATAGAGTGAATATAAAAATTGTTAATGCCATGATGAAGAAAAAGATACTAGAATTGTTCTAATTATGTTTTTCTTTTTTCATTCTGATATATTGAGTATCAAAATCACATAGAAACTCCTAAACTTTTCCTGTAAGTTCTAAATACATTGGTCTTACATGAAATATGAATCTACCTTAGAATGCTAGAAGGCTTCCATAAAGCACTAGAAAATTAAAAGAGCAAAGCTATAAAATTCTAAAATATTTCATATTCACCACATAATTCACATCTTAACATCAACTGTGTGTTCATAGTGACCTTAACAACTTAGGTAAGTATCTTGTGAAAAAAAATATTATAGAAGATATATGTGTGTATTATATGTGCTTCAAAACATTAAAAGAGAAAAATATATGCTTATGTATTCATCCACCTAACAATAGAATGTTGAAGGAAATAACAGTCTATTAACATCCAGCAAGTTGTAGGACCAAAATAAATATTATACAAGAAAGGTAGATTTTTCAAAGTGACACTTTCATTATTCTTTATTACAAAGGTTAAAATGAGACAACAGAAATTGGCATGTGTGATATTTTCAATAATCTGAAATAGATTAGAATTGATTGAATACATCTAAATGACATAGGGTAAAGCATCTCCATTTATAAACTGAAATAGATTAAATCTACATCTAAATCTATTTAATGCATTCTCTACTGGAAATGAAATAGTGGACATAAAGTTATAAATCATGTCAATATTCCTAGACCTTATTTTTTTTTAAAACCAAGTTCAAATAGACCCTTTGATCAGAATCAAAACAGACTAAAAATCAAGTTTGATGGATTTCAGCCATTTGTCATGAGTGGAGGTATTAGAATACTTAACAGAAAAAAAAATTCAAATATCAGGAAAATAACACCATATGATTTTTGATGGTATCTTTTCATTTATCTAAAATCAATGCAGTGAGCTACATTGATTATACTGTTTTATCAAAATAATTAATTACAGAATGTGTCTTATCTTCAGAGAATCCGCCACTTAACTTTACCAATCTTACTCCATGCATGACGGAGAATTTAATTCTAGATACATCCAAAACTAGTTGTATAGAAATAAGTATTTTTGTTAACTTCTACCTCTTCTTTGTATGTATTATAAACTGGTGCCAAGCTATCACAGATTCTGAGCCTGTCCTGCTTATGTTTTCTGGAGTTCATGTTAAAGAAGTTCTTAATCTTTTAGGAATCATGAATCTATTCAGAATCTGATGATAGCTGTGATATTGTCCTTTGTAATAAGTGTACATACTCACAGTTTGCATCTGATTTCAGGGCATTGATGGATCCCGGGTTAAAAACTTGTGTCCTATAACACACTCTTGATTTTTTTCAGATGGACTACATGAAATGCATTGGATTTCTCAAGAGAAAAATTCATCAGTGGATTTATTGAATGGGATCCTAGAAGATTTGGTGGCATGATTACGTACAGCATTGGAGGTGGAGTTTATCTGTCTATGGAGAAACAGAACTCATTTCCATAGGTAAATGCTTCTATTAGTGATGGGAGAGCCTCTATTGTCTTTTTCATCTCTCTGGTAAGGTATCTTCCCCAGGTCTCATCATTGCCAGTTCAAGTATCTCAGGGTTGTCAGTGCAAGTAAAATAGTTCTTCCCCACACTCATTCATTTAGTAAACTGATATTTATTGAGCACCTATTCTATGTTGGGGTCCCACTCAGAACACTGGTTTTAAGAGTACAGTCACAAACAAGAAATACAAGGTCCTCATTTTCATGACACTTGCATTCTGGTAGAAAGGAAAATTGACAATTAGTAAGTAAATAAGTAACCAAGACAATTTCAAATAGTGGTATGTGCCATGAAGATGTAAAAGAAGGCCATGTGATGAGTCACTGAAGGAAGGGAAGACATTCTTTGGAATGTGGGATTGACTGAAATCTCAAAAGATGAGGAAGAGCCAGCTGTGTAAACTTTGGCAGAGAGTATCTAGCAGATGGAACATCAAGTAAAGGTCCTGAGGGGAGAGCATGCTTGGCTTGTTCAAGGAACATACATATGACAAGCTCAGCTAAAGTATACTGAGGGTAGAATGAAGTCAGATACTTGGGTGGGGTGCAATCTGTAGGACTTTGCATATCATTAAAAGGAGTGGGGATTTTTATTTTATTTAAAACCATTTTTAATGTGTATTTATTTTTGAAAGAGTGAGAGACAGGGCATGAGCAGAGGGGCAAAGAGAGAGACACAAAATCCGAAGCAGGCTCTAGGCTCTGAGCTGTCAGGACAGAGCCTGATGCAGGGCTCAAACTCATGAACCATGAGATTATAACCTAAGCCCCTGTCAGACACTTAACTGACTTAACTGACTGAGCCACCCTTGGGCCCCTAGTTTGAATTTTATGTTAAATGTGATGAAAAGCCATTAGAGAGTTTTAAGCAGGAAAAGTGGGTAGTACAACCAAATCTTTATTTTTATTCTTTCTTTATTTTTTATTTTTTTAAACACTGTCCAGGACAGCATTCCTTTTTTAAATTTTTTTTTTGAGGTTTATTTATTTTTGAGGTGGGGGGAGGGCAAAGAGAGAGAGAGATTGGGAGAGAGAGAGAGAGAGAGAGAGAGAGAGAGAGAATCCAAAACAGCCTCCAGGCTTCAAGCTGTCAGTACAGACCCCAACTCAGGGCTGGAACTCACCAACCGCAAGAACATGACCTGAGCTGAAGTTGGAAGCTTAACCGACTGAGCCACCCAGGTGCCCCGTAAATTTATATTTTTAAAGGTTTATTTTGTCTACTCTGACCTTGGACCCAATAGTAGCCACAATAGAAAATGCAGCAACTTCCATTCAAGGCAGATATATGGAAATTTCTACCACTCTCAACCAACAAAGCAAGTTATACTCTGCAACTGAGAAGTGTCTTATGACTAAAAACATCCTTTTTTGAAAAGATTTTTTAAGACTTTTAAAAAGATTATACAATTAATGTGTAATTGTGTGAGACTTCAAAAATCTCTGATTCTGTCTATACCTTATTGGGAGCTCGAACCGTCCATCTGTTCAATTAATAATTATTGAACAACTTCTGTATGCCAGACATTGTTCTATCCTAGCGCTTTTCAAACTGTGGTGAAGGACCAGTTTTTGGCTTTTCTTTCTCAATTCGTGATTAATATTTTTATATAATACAATAAAAGTAAGTTATTAGAATAATGGATTTAAAAGACATAGAAAATACAAGTTTAATTTATTATTATTTGTTTTAACAGACATAAAATTAAATTTCAGTAGATATAATCAGAAGAAACGTAACCAAAAGGGTAAAAAGAACTACAAAAAATTGCAAAACATGTTTAAAAGTGTATGCACAGACAATTCATAGAGAGAAGTTTTAATACACCTGCAACTTTTGGTCATTTCACAATAATAACTAAAGAGTATGTAAGGAAATAGCGATGCCCCATATTAAAAGCCTCATCACACACTTTGAACAAACTCTAGCATATCAATTTCAGCTCAATAAATGAGCTTGGTTCTTACTTGTTAAATTATTTAATCAAAGTTGGATTGACAACAAAGCATTTCTAATTGGTTTCTGTTTTAAAAACACTCAAAAGTAGAGAAAACTATTTCACAGAATAATATTGATGAAATAAGAAGAGATTTTAAGGCAAGCTCAGGATATTTTTAACTTTTATACAAAAGGAGACAATTGATATAACTTCAGAATTTATCTTCAATCCTTCATCATAGCCATATCTAACAAGTTACCCATCATAGAACAGTTACACAATTCTTAACACCCACACCAATTTGTGAACTACAGTTTGGGAGCACTACCCTACAGGACCCTTTCTATGAACAAAATAAAGCCATATGTTTTCAAAATCATGAAATTCACAGTAGATGGTTGTTTACTCATCATTGTAATAGATAGCAAATATTAGAAATAGCAGCATTAAAACTCAGTGTTAACCTGGAGGGATTGCTCTCCAGATGAGAAAAGATTTGGGATAATTTATGTCTCTGACTGGCACTATTTCTGATGACTGGAATTTGTCCTAACACAGAGTTTCCTCCAACACTCATCTATTTGAAGTACTTGGTTCATTTTCTGGCTTTACTCCTCCTAAATAAAATAAAATAAAATAAAATAAAATGTAACAAAATTTATTAGGACTTTTATGAAACTTCACTTAAGGGGCACTTGGGTAGCTCAGTTGGCTAAGTGTCTGACTCTTGATTTCAGCTCAGGTCATGATCTCAGGGTTCATGGGTCTCAACCCCGATCAGTCTCTGCATTGACAGTGTGGAGCCTGCTTGGGATTCCCTTTCTCTCCCAATCTCTCTCTCTCAAAATAAATAAATAAATTTTAAAAAACTTCACTTAAAATCATCTTATAATTTCAGCTTTATTAGGTCAAATGATTATTTATAAATGGGATTATGAATGAAATTATAATCAGGGGTAGGCTGGAGTTGGCTCATACTGGCTTGAGAGAACCACTTATATGCATCTGTTTCTACTCAGCATTAGATGATATCAGGCTAGCAGCTGAAATCAGCCTCAGTGAAAGTATTTACACCATGGATATCAGCAAACACTACTACTCAGAGCTCCCCGCCCCCACCCCCCTGGAGAGCTAGTTATTGAACATTTACTAGTACAGCACCTGTTGAAATTAATGTTAATTTCAAATTTCTTTAGGGTAAGAAGAATTAACAATATGAAATTATAAAGTTTGAAATATTTCAGGTACTATTTTCAAGATAGTCTCATCTATGTTCTTCAGCACCAGACTAAGGAAAAAAATTGTTTTTCTGGACTATATGAGATAATCTATTTTTCAATATAAATGTGTATCACTGTTTCTGTTTGTCCACACAGGCATACATGCACCAAATCACAAGGAGTAGTAGCAATCGGGATATAAGAAGAATAATAGTATATGTATGTTGATGTGTATAAAATTGTTTTCAGATATGATTAATAATTATCTCAATATTGGCCAGAATATACTAGCAAAACTCCAGTAATTTCTCCTAGACAACAAGAACTGGTGAAAACTTTCTGAAACAATCATAGAAGTAAAAGCCACTGTACCAGTTGGAAGTTGTATTATTGCAAATAATAACATTATTATTATTTCCAATTATTGTATTAGTAGAACTCATTAGTAGAACTCATCTATAAACAAATAGCAGACTACGCTGAACAACTGAAATCTATCACTGACAAATTATATTGTTTTTTGAGAAATTATATTATTTTAAAAAACAAAGTCATCTTGGGAAGAGGACAGATAAAACAATGTAATAAATGTTTGGTGAATCAGTAAATAAATGGCTACCAAATAAATATTTAAAGAAATGAGCAAGTTGCCTCATTGGTTAGAGTGTGGTTCTAAAGAAGTTAGGGGTATGTTAGGTCACTCTAATCTGTGATCCCAGACTGAACATTTAGTCTGGCTGTTTGTCTTGAAAACAAAAACCTTAAAGCCACAGGAGAAAGCCAGTAAATTCAATGACTCACCAGTTAAGACATCCTAATTCAATGTATGTGACACCTGGGGGCAGTGGGACAGTAGCTCCAGCTTTTGACATTGGGGATTTCATAAATCATTAACTTCTATTTCATTTTTATTAATTTTTTCTCCTAATCAAGCAAAGGTGTAGTGAAAACCAAACTGGAAATAAGAGTAATGCTAAACTTTAGGATAAACTGTTTTTCAAAGATTGTGAAAGATGTTTATAACAAAAATGTTTAACACATTAGCCTCATCCCCACCTTGCAATATCATCTGTTCAAAAGAAATTTTCCTAAGAATTGCTATATTTTCCCTTGGATAGTTGTCTTTTTTTATGGTATTTGAATCTGAGATAATTTTCACAGCACAGCAAAAATAGGATCTTATGGAGAGATAAATACTACTTTAAATAATGAAATAGAGTATTAAGGAGATATTCTTATCATATATATCTACCATTCCCATTTTGTAAGGGTTTTCTTATATTGAAAGGTATCTTTTTAGTAACAAGGAATTAAAAGTTCTCTGCTTTTTAAACTATATGAAGGGATAATCCTCTATTCTGTTCCTGGCTTTATTTTCTTGTTAAGAGAGGGAAAAGGCCACATCGTAGTGCTGCTCACAGCTACTTAATATTCTTTTCTTAAGCGAGCTGTGTCAGGTGATGGACTATACTTACAGCCCTTAAATCACTCTCATTGATGGCTTAGTACCCCATGGACTACCCATTATCTACATCTTCCTTAAACATGTCTTACTTTCAAAGACAAAATAAAGTTTATGTCAATATTAACTTCAACAATATTCATTTAGCAGCTACAAAAAAATCTTTCTTAAAATTAAAACATAAAGAATGTGCCAAATTTCAATCAATGTATACACGACAGAAGAAAAAACAAAATGCTCTCTCCACTTCTTGATCTTTCCATTATTGATTCACAAAAATTTTTAGTTAAAAATCACAATGACAAATATGATAGCATTCTTGGGGCTTTCAAAAGTCTGCATAATTGTAGTTATCCGGATAAGAACTTCTTCACTTGAGATGGCTTTCTTGTCATAGAATTAGAACACACTTGCCACTAAGCAACAACACTAAATAAAATGAAATATTAATAAAAATAATTTGTGTTCAAGTTTTGAGAGGGATGCAGTCAAGCATAATTATATATTTATGTCACACACTTAACCTCATGTAGTTCTTTACATTTTTGGATCCGATGAAAAACAGCTGTATTTCTGTCCTGCATCAACACATATAATCCTTACATGAAAAATGACCTGTTATTATTCCAATTTAATAGATGAAGTAATTGGGACAGGAGACAAAAAAAAAAAAAAAACCCACCCAAAAAACAAACAAAACTAAACTAAAAGTTGTTTGACCAATGCCACACAGTTTAGACATGGTAGGGACTCCAAATCAAACCTGAGTCAAAAACCCATGGTCTTCGTCTTCAGGATAACAGATAACTGTCAAGAAGTTTTGAAATGATTTCTTTTTCTCAAGTTTTAAAAATCTATGTAAATATAGAGTTTTTAAAACATATTGAAAACATAGTTCATATGAATAATGATAATTTATACGTATACAATTGTTTACAAACATTTCTTGCACATTCTTTCATTTAAGCATCATTCAATAAAATTCTTTCTAATCTGAGTGTTATTTTAAAACCTCCTTGAAGATAATACATTCAGAACAATATTTAGGCTAAATTCCACAATGTAAGTCCATGACTTCTCTGGGGAACTATGTTGCCCTAACACTAAGCACTTCACTTAACTCCAGCCAGTGACTGGACAGAATCATGAGAATAATCTTGAAAGACTAATGAGCAGCTTCCAATTTTGAGCCCTAAGAGGAGTTATGGAAAGTTTATTGTGGCCTGATTGTTCCACTTCCAAGATTTTAGAAGTTTTACTCTAGATGGATAATTTCCAGGCCAATACTTTGTTTTCTATAATGTGAATCTGGCTATTTCAAGAACAGGAAGAAAGATAAAAAACTGTCATTACTTTCTACAAAAAGTCAGGAAAGTTCAGGCGTTTATCTATCTGTCTGACCTTCAGCAAATGTGTATGTAACCTTACTTTTCTTCACAACCAGAAGAAAGAATCTCTCTTGACATCACTCTGTATAAGGAAAGCAAATAACCAGAGGGAAATACTAGTTGGCTATGCAAATCTAATTGGATGAGCATCAAAAAAATCTTTGCAGCTGTATTTTTTTGATGTGCTTGCTGTTTCATGCTCTATATGTACTGTAGCAAAATGATCCAGGTCAATCTTTAAGACCAATTCTAAGTGAGCAGTGGAACCAGTTATATACATGTAGGTCAATCACAAAGAATTGATGAGAATATCTACTTATAGTCTGATTGCATTGTGCTTGACTGTATCTAAATAGCCAATATGCTACAAAAATAGTCATACCAGCAATTCGGTACTTATTAGGTAAACCAAAGTAAAAACCAGATTTATTTTGTCATGTTCAAGTTACTTTCTTGCAACTAGACTAAACATTAATTTGAAAACATTTTTTCTAATAGAAATATTTTTTCTGTTATAAAGTAATTCATGCATCTTGTAAAAAATTCAGACAATAAAAAAGTACATTAAATACAAAGTTAAAATCATCTTGTAATATTAACTTTGTTTCTAGTTTTCCTGGGAAAATCTTACTTTGCTGTTGTAAACTTTGCATTTTTAGAGGACTTTCTTTCCAAGTTCCTAAACTATCATTTAATCTCAAAATTATAAAAGGAAAAATCAATAAATTATGATCTTTAGGCAAAACCAATGCTTGTGGAGAGAGAAAAAACAAAACAAATTCCCCTGCCATTTGACAGAAAGTACATCCTCTTCACTCTAGCTTCTCTAACACACATGTTTATTATTTTTTAACTAATTACTTTAATCTACGACTATTTGGTATTACAAAAAGTTGTGGTTTTCCCAAAATCATTGAATTTTTATTTTTAAATTTAATTTACAGATAAGAAAATAACAAAAAGTACATGCTTTACTTGCAAAAGTTGCTGGACTTAGTTTCAAGAAACTAGATAATAGATCTCTATCAGTGGTTTTCAACTTTAAGTGTGCTTCAGAATCACCCCTGAAGGCTTGTCAAAACAGAGTGCTGAGTCTCCACCTCTAGGCTTTCTGAATCAATGGTTCTGGACTGAGACAGGAGAATTTGTATTTTGAACAAGTTCTTAGACAATTGTGGTAGGGCTGGTCCAGCGACCACATTTTGGGAACTATTGATCTGTATAAAGGCACTAAACATCACTTCAGAATTCATCTTTCTAATATTAATCATCACTGAATCTTGATTTTAATGGGCAATTTAGTGCTGTGTACATAGTAGGTTACAGTGAACGCTACTGTTGACTGATCTAAACTTAGACGTAAAATAAATTGGATTACAAACCTACCAGTTATTAAATAATCCATCTTTTCCCTAACTTACCAATTGAGAAAATCTTGGCCTAGTTTTCAGAGAGCTGAGGTACATAAAATGGCCTTTAGATACTGAATTTTTCTACCTATTAAGTTTCTTTTCAGTGCGCTTTAATTTTATTTACTGACAACAGAAATCACACTCATCCTGGTAAAGACAATCTAATAGTGAAATGTGTTTCATTAACATCAATGAAATTAATGAATTGATTCCAGGAATTTTTGGCAACAGTGTTTTTTTTTTTTTAGCAGAAAGTGGTTTTTGGAACAAAAGAGATCACAGTCTGACTTTTTATTTTCAGTATAATGTTAAGCCTGTGTTTTAAAAATCTGGAATGTGTCTGTTAGTTTGATTTGAGGTTTATCTTTCACCCTGCATGACTAATCCAAGCAAGATGGGTTTTTTTCTGTTGTCAACCGTACAGTGAGATATGGAAGCCCTTTTCCATAGTGACACCATTCTACCAAAGTCTGAATGCTAAATGAAACATCAGTGGAACTGGAAGAAAATATTCAATGATTTTTCCTTTGTCTTTGTCATGTTATGGTATTCATATGACTCCCTCTGGTGGCAAATGTAGCATGGAATGTTAATCTTTTTCAAGAAATATACATGTTTACATTTCTTTTCATATAAAGTCAATGATTGTTTCCCTCTTGCCTGAAGTTTTCTTTTCCACCTTTCTCCCAATGCTCTCCACAATCTGATGTAATCACTGGAAGCTGTCAAAAACGATCAGTTCAGTCAATACATAAATTGACTGAATCTCTTTGTCAAAATTCAGCCTGGAAATTTTTGTCAAATAGCTCATGCAGCCTTTTAACAATCAAACCAGAATATAAAAATTCTAAAATAATTAGTTAAAGAAAATGCATCCCCAAAATTCAATCTCAAATCCTAGTCCATTCGTAGTAATATGTAAATTTAGTCTAAGTAAACTTGAATATCTGCATCCAGAAAATACCCTCAGAGCTCCATACAAATAACGTGTACAGTCATCCTGAGATGAATTTGAATCCTACCACTTGGTACATGAGTAACCTAAATAAAGTTACATAACCTCTGTGAGATATGGTTTTCATATCCACAGAATGGAATGATGCTTAATCTACGCAGTTGTTGTTCAGGTTAAACAAGACAATGTATTTAAAGACCTAAAACTATACCTGACATTTTGTCAGACTCTAGCTAATATTATAGTTATTTTTTTTTTAATTAACAAATTGAAACAAAGAAAGAAAATTAAGACCTCTATCTGATTTTCATTTGAATCTTTCAGAACAACAACCTTGGATGAGGTAGAGAGATAAGGCTCCCATCAGACCAAGCTCACAGAAGCAAGGAATGGCATCCATGAGCCAACATCACAAGTGATGGTTAAGCCAAAGCACACACTGAAGAAATGAAGCTCATTTGTTATACATGCATGTAGAATCTTATATACTATCATGCCTCCTCTAATTGCAGCAGTGAAATGCCAGAGAATCTCTCCTCTCATTCAAATTTGCCTATATCTCAGTTGCTCAAGTAAGTCAATATGCCAATGCTTATTTCTGAGCTAAGAGATAATGTGAATTTAGGGAAACAAAACTTTTCTTCTCAAGAAAGAAAAAATCTTTTTACATTTACTGTGACAGACAAAGAGTAGTAAAGGTATTTTTATATCTCCTGGTAAAAGCTCCTTGCACTTGTTAACAAAATAATTGGCCTATGTAACATGAGAAATTGATCATGACTTAAATGATGTTTGTGAGCACATCTGTTTTAACAGTTTTGATGGGTCAGTTAAAATAAGTTATTTATCCTCATTCTTGTTATTGTTGTTTTGTGGTCATGTTATTAGTATTGGGATGAATTAATTTTACATATACATAGCCACAGGTGTACATGTTTAAGGATTTTGCTGCAAATCTTATTTATATAGACATTTTGCATTGCTATTATTTAACTTGCCTTCCAAAAAGTGATGTTAATATGGACTGGTCAGGGACAAGAGGACTATCATGTACCATAGTGTTACAGACAGGGTCTGTCCTTCATCTGGGATTCTATTTCTTGAGAATCTCGTATTGCCTTTTTGGATGCATTCCAATGAAGCTAAAGTAAGAGGGACCAAGGCTGCCCTGTGCCCCCATCATGTCCTTGAGTTCTTGTCATTGTTCCTTCCCCTAGCACTTTTTTTTCCACCAGAGAAGTACAATCCAAGATGCAAGTATGAATTTAGAAAAGAAAAAGCAGAGAAGGCTACTTGGCCTGCTTTGCCTCCAGCCCAATTAAAGCCAAACTGTCAGCCAGTAATAAGAGTTTGCCTGACCAGCTTTCTGTGCAAATATTCCCCTTGGTGAACTTGCGAGAAGGATTGGAAAGTATTCCTGGGTTACTATGTATTACAGATGGAAAGGTGGAAAGAATAGGCAAACATAGAATTCTGCGCTTTTGAAAGCAATATATGCAAATTAGTTAACTTGTTGTGAAAGGACTTCACAGTAATATAGCCTCCTAGAGTTAATCATTTCTGCCACTACCCCAAACTGGTAGCCAGTCCACTGGTCAAAAACTATGAGAAAGAATATTATCAAGGGTGACTTACATCTTTTACATATATTCAGTGACAGGATCATTTGGGATTCCTTCTCTTCATTGCACCACACATTTATTCACCAAGTCTAATTGCCATTCCCCTCTTCAAAACATCTCTCAACTGTATTACCTACAGGAGTTTTCATCAGCAACTACTCCCTCTCCTGTACTCTGTCTCACACAGGATCCTTTCAATATGCCATTTTAGTTCCCTATATTGATCTACTCTCACCGTCCTCTTGATCATCAGTCAGAGCCCCAGAGAAAAACAGGTGATACCTTGAAGCCATGTAATGTGAGTAGAGTTTAATGATGAGAATACTTACACGGCATTAACAGGGCTGAAGGAAGTCATAAGAGTAATGCAGTGCCTTGGGAGCCTACACACCTAGCCAGAAGGGGCAAGAGTAGTAAGCGTTTGCTGGACCCAGAGAGGAGAGCTATATAGATAGGGCTTCCAGACACTAACTGGCCTCTGAGAGGGCTATAGCCAACCTGCGGTGGCCAATATGGGAGGAGCCTGGGGGATGAGAGGAATCAGTATCTCAACCTCATTCTTCCCTCTCCTCTGATCACCTGCAGAGATCTCCCATTGGTCACATCTAACTGGGAGCTGGAAAAAGAGTTAAAGTAGCCCATGTGGGGCAGCATCCCCAAGGGCCCATGTAGCAGCAAGAAAGGTAGAGAGGGGATCTGGAGATGCAACAAAAGAATTCAAGTACATCCTGCCATACCATGATTTTACTACAAGTGGCCATCATCTCCTGCCTAGATTATCACAGGCTCCTCCTAACTGGTCTCCACACCTTTAGTCTTGCCTTCTTCCAGCCCATTCTCCATACTAGACAGAGTGACAGTTCTAAAAGTGCAAATGTGATCATGTCTCTTCTCTACCTAAAGCCATTCAATGGCTCCCCACTGTTCTTGGGACAAATATCAAACTCTTTTAACATGTGTTTTACGAGGACTTTGGCAATTTAGCTCTTAAGATCTTTCCAGTCTTGTTACTCACTGTTTCCCTGGTCACACTTCACACAAAGACAAATACAGGTCTTTTAATATTCCATGCTTACTTCCTGATCTATCTGCATGATGGTCCTTTTGCCTAAGTGCCTTTGCCGCTGTTTGCTGGTTGAGCTCCTTAGTACTAACTCTCAAATATCCCCTCCTCTGTCTATCCTCCAGAGTTAGGCTATATGTCTTCTTGGCACAGTTCCATCTGCTCCAGACAAGGCACTAATATGTTATTTTAATTGCCTCTTTACTTCTTTATTTCCCCCTAGAGATTACAGACTGCTTGAGTACAAAGGATTACATTGTTCATCACGGTCACCTCAGAACCAACTGGGACCTGGCATCATGTGGGACCTAGGAAATTTTATTGAATGAATAAAGAAACAAAAAGGTAAAAGTCCAGTCTCATCACCATGACTTCCCAACTCTCCATAATCTACCTGACATTATCTAATCACCCTCACCTCACATTATCCTGTCTTCTTCAACACCTGTTCCCTCCCCATCATGGACTCATCTGTCCAATCATTTTTCCTCCTAGAAAGAAAGTTAAAGTTCCCCTTTCCTTCCTTATACCCTCTCCTAAAAGTGGGTGAGAATGTAGGCACTACAATCCATCTCACTTAGACTATATAGTACAACAGGGTAGAGTACTAAAAAGGACTGAAAGATTATACAGATGTAAAGAGAGTTCTTTGAGGCCGTTTTCTTTCCAAGGGAAGGAAAAGTAAGGCAGGACCCCAATCTCCCCATTTCTGTGCAGCTAGGAAGACAGGCCTGGAAGTGTTTCTCTCTCCCCAGATCATACCCGGGCCTAAAGGCATATTCCTGGTCTCTTACACATTCTTCTGTTTCTTGCTGTCACATTGACTCACAAACCATATTCTTTTTAGATAATCTTAGAATCCAGCCTCCCAGGGTCTAGCTCACTGGATATGGAGGTATAAAGTTAAAGCCTCAGCTTACAATCAAGGATTAGCTTACTTTGCTTCCTTTGTATGAATTGCTGTCTTGGGGATCTCAAGGGTCAGATATCTCATTTGGGGTAAGAATTAGGTATTTCTCTGCTGGAAAAATACCATCTTTTTGGTATTTTAAGTTGTCACCATTTCAATTTTCTTTTATTTTACATTAATTTTAAATACTATATGTACATGGTATAAAATTCAAAACTCTACAGTGAGACATGTAAGTGTCCCTCTTTCCCAGATTCTGTCTCCTGGAAATTAGCACAAGTATCTGCTAACTGTATTTTACTCTTATAATATCACCTCTCCCTCTCAGAATTGGGCTTATATCACAGGTATTCTGGTGCCAGATAACATGTGGGAAGATGGACAGGTGGCCTAAGATACATTAACACAGGAAGTAAGTCTCCAACTTTGATTTTGGAAGGATCAAAGTTGGAGATCCTTTGATCTGATGGACTGACCCTGAATCCCACCGCTTGCTATCAGCCAGCTACTTCTTAAATTCCCCTAGATCAGGAATATGATTGTTTCCAGACCACAGATGAGAGCTAAGATAAGTTTCACAGGCTAGAAAAGGTAAAGGAAAGGTAAAGCATTACAGAAATGGTCATTTTTGTACTGATATATGGTTACTACAATATTTCCTTTTTCATGTGTGCTCCTTACCTAGCTATTAAACCATGCACAACTTGAGGTTAAGTACCAAGGTTTTCCCCGTGTTTGTATGCAATAATAAATTATAAATTTACTTAAGTTCTGTGTACTAACCATGCTACTGAGCTATGTGAGAATTTTACACATCAAAAGATTTACAGTTCATTAGAAGTTTACTTTAAGAAGTAGAATACTTTCCCAGAAAGTTAGAAGTGTTTCTGAAAACTAAAACAAAATTATTTTTCTGGTATACAACACTGCACCTACAAGTTGTGAAAAGCAATCAGATTACTTGGCACTTAAGCATCAGAATCAAACTGAGCCTCTCATTTTGATCCAAAATCAAACAGTATAATTAAGTGACGGTTAAGAAGAAAACTAATCAATTCTAAGAGGTCCAGTATTATTAAAATCTTATTGTTCTTCACAATTTTGCATTCTTTTCTGGGATTTTTATGTATATTGTGATTGGATACACTGGAACAGTAGGATATCATATGAACCTCAGTGGAACCAATTAGACCAACACACAAAACTTCCCATGAAGCCTGAACTACTTGTTAGGTGTACTGAATTCTTCCTGAGGAATGTGCACTTTAATGTTTAAGCTATTGGAATTCTACTCAATGAAAGAGACCTGATACTGTAACCCATTGCCTCCCTGACTTCATCTTCTATTACTTTCCCCTCTGGTTCATTCCACTTACAGCCTCAAATAGGTCAGATAGACCTCAAAAAGGGCTGTAAAGCCTTTGCATTATGTGTTCCCTCTTTCTCAGGCACTCTTCCCTCAAATATCGACATGGGTAACTTTCTTCATTCCACCTTGATGGAGCCACCTCCCCTGACCACAGAGCACCTATTATTATATGGCATCTACCCCTATTTGCATTTATTCATTATTTACATTGTACGGTGTGTGTGTGTGTGTGTGTGTGTGTGTGTGTAACTGAACTGAAGGTGCTGTGAAGGCAAGGACCATGTTTTATCCCCCACTGTCTGTTGAACAAATAGCCATTTGGTACCAACTATGTGCCAATTATTTTAAGGGACACAGTTGTGAAAGAGTTTACATTATAGAGGAGAGTGATGGAGACAGGCGATAAACGAATACACAAGGAAAATAATATCTCAGAAGGTGACCAACACTTTGAAGAAAACAGAACAGGAGAAGGTGATAAAGAGTGACTAAGGGTGGGCAGGTTAATTGAAATTGGCTGACCAGGGAAGGACTCTCCAGGAAGTAACATGGATTCGAGGTAGGACTGAAATGATGGAGGCAGCCATGAGAAGCCATGGTGGCTAAGGACTCCAGCAAGAGGAAACAGAAAGAGCAAAGGAACTAAGGCTGGAAAATTTTTGACATAAAGGGACATAAAGAAGTCTACTGTATCTGGGGGTTTCTGAATGACAAGGATGAGGTTAAATGGGAAGAGCAGGCAGGGGCAGATCGTACAGAGCAGTGCAAATCATGCCAAAGCATTAGATTGCTTTGTCTCCTATGTGTGGAACAGATGAAAGGAGAGCAAGAACAGAAGCAGCAGGGAGGTTTTCACCGGCAGACAGAAGGGATGACAGTGTCTAGGCCCAGGTGTAGATAAACAAGTGGAAGAAATGGTGATATGAATAGAGGTGGAATTTACAAGTCTTGCCGATGGACTAGATATGTACACTGAGGGAAAGAGAGGAGTCAGGGACGACTTGGAGACTTTCGGCTAGACCTGTACAATGGATGAATGCATCTCTCTTTACGGAGGCATATATTTAGCGCTTTGGCCCATAATATGTACTCAATAGCTGTGAATACAGCGGTCAACACAGAGGTTCTGGGTGAAATTTCGGTTGATTGAAACAGTTCCTATGATGAAAACCAATATAATTGAAGTGATCAGAGTTGTCCATAGTTTTCAATCTCATCTGGGTGGGTTTGAGGCAATGGCTGTACTATTACAATTTCCCCCGACAGGGCCCCACAGATGAAATACCAGTGGGGGCAGGCATACACAGAACTGGTTTCTAGTTTGGCTAGGCTAAGGCTAGGATTGAGACTCATAGACTTTGAGAGGTTTGAAGAGTATTCCCTGTGAAGCTGGGGAAGTTTGACTGTGAATGAGTTTTCAGTTGTGAGACCGGTGGCTTGATCAAATACAGTAGAGGGTCAGAGCTTGGACAGGGTTTCCAGAGGGGATGTTAGTTAGGTGGGATGGCCTAAGACCGAGAATTCAGAGCTGAGGGCCTTTGGTAGGGGGCTTACCTGGCTAAGGCAGGAGCACCAGCTAGATAGAATAAGTTTAGAGTTTCCCTCCAGAACACTGAACCTAGATAGTGGAGATAAGAGAGAAGAGAGGCTGGTGTTGTTTAACAAGGAATTGTAAAAACAAAGAGGGAGCAGAAGTTTGAATTTCATCCAGGGAAAATTACTATGCTTCCCCAAATCATTTAAATCACTTAAATCTTTTCTTTATAAAGTAATCTGAGGTTTTCTGGGCATTGCAAGTTTATAGGAGATTAATCCCTGGCAATTGGATAGGGAGTAGCCAAAGAGCGTGGTAAAATATATACAGGATCCTTTGCTGGGGGTCTTGTAAATCACACAACAGAAACAGTTACCTTCGCTAATTACACTCAAGGCCACTCTTAGGTCTGGCTGAATAAAGTAATGATGGTTTGGAGAGATTATCTGCTTTGCAGAACTGCTGGGATGAAAGGGTGAAGCAGAACCAAGAACAAACAAATGCTTTATCTCCTGACCAACACTGGAACTTTAGGTTGCTCAGACATTGGTAATCTAGAAACTGTTGCCACTCACACTGCCCAGGCAGCTAATAGGAACCAGCAGCAGCCTCACAGCTGTGCAGGATGAAGACCTGCTGGGGCGTCTGCAGTTGAAGGTTATAGATGTCTGCTGATGTGGCCTCTGGGAAAGCTGTAGCTCAAAATCAACAGGATTATGAGGTTTAATTGATTAGTGCTGCTAAAGTGTGTACCATCTAGTTGTAGAGTTTGTAGTCTTAGCCTCATAGAATTGAGTTAATTTCCTCCCAAGGGAGGCATTTTGCAATTTTCTTAAGTGATAGCTCTAACCTAATACTCTCAGTGGTTAAAAATCTTGACTGTTAAAAGTTAATGGTTTTCTAACAAGCTATTCCTGGCATATGCATAATTTGTTTTCTTTTCCATGCATAATCTCAGGTTGATGGTTGAACTGGATGAACCAAAAGAAATGTAAATCTCTTCTTTGGATATGGCTTCTGAGATAATATCAAGCAACAGACAGTATTTTTAAAAACAATAGAATTTTCATTTTCATTGAAAAAATGCTATCATTTTCTGGCTGTAAGAGTTCACAGTAGTGAATTAAAATTCTATCACTTACTAGTATGTGACCTTGGGCAAGTTACTTAATTTACCTAAGCCTCAGTTTCCTCACCCATAAAATAGGGATAATAATAGTTGTACTATCAAATGAGATGATGCAGAAATAATGCTTCCTTGGAAGCGAAATATTTTCCACCAATTTTTTATTATTATTAAGTGTCTCAAGAGTTGGTTTTATCCTGCAGTTAAATAATTATACATGTGGGTATTTAATTTGCAGAACCAAGCTTGAGCTTTAAAGCTTGAGCAAAGACAAACATTTTAAATGATTTTCAACTTATCTTCTATTATCTTTTTATGTCAAATCTGTCTGACAGAAGACCTTCTGAAATGAAGCCATTATTATCCTGACAATTCCAATTACCCAATCTTTTAAAGATCTTAATATGCATATATTTTTCACGGCAATCTGGATTTTTTCAAGGTTATTAATTAGTTAAAAATGGCTTTTTGGTAAGTAGTTCTTTGTCTATGTTTATAAAAGAAAAAAGCACATGCAATGCTGCTGTTTGATTGAAATAACCTGGGTAAAATTCTAATCTTACTGCTAGGGTAGTCTTAAGGAACAATGATACACTTATATTCAACTTTTGTGTTTAACCAGTATTCACTACTATCCTGCTCTGTCCAAAGCCCTAAAAATAAGATAATAATTAAGTCACTAAGAAGCAATAGAAACAGCTGCATTTTCTGTACTGTTTGTCTATACCAGAAGCTGGAGGTCTTGATAGAAAGCTGTTTTAACAAGAGAGCTTTATATAAACTATAAAGTAAGGAGAGAATGAATGAATGTGTATTGAGAATACACCGCCAAACTAAAAAAAAAAAATCCATGAAAAACTAAACCAGCATTTAAAGCTAACAATAAAATATTTTTAAAGGCACAAAATGTGGGTCTTATTTTTGTGTTGAACCCTTAAATTTACGTTAGGGTACACCTCTGACCACACCTAATCAAGAATAAGCCATCCTCTGTCATAAACATTAGGAAACACTGAACAATAGGCTCCCCAGTAACAGGGTAATTAAAAATATTTGAAGTAGAAAAGG
The DNA here is from genome assembly GCF_018350155.1 of Leopardus geoffroyi. Taxonomy (NCBI): domain Eukaryota; kingdom Metazoa; phylum Chordata; class Mammalia; order Carnivora; family Felidae; genus Leopardus; species Leopardus geoffroyi. The sequence goes on along the minus strand of NC_059331.1, from coordinate 132,067,833 downwards.
AAGCTTTGATTGTGTTTGTCTTTTGGGCCACTGAGCAAATTTATTTTTCCTATTTTTTTTTCCAAATACTTAGATGAGGAAAAAAAAACACAACAAGCAGCATTTAAAACTATAGAATTGTGTATATAAAACTGAGTATTACAATGAAAATATAATTTTGAATAGCATAAAAATTAACATCTACAGTTAATTCCCAAACCTCTGTTTACCTATCAATTATTTCTTTCTTTTCACAAAACATCTTGTTCCTTGTGCTAAATTATTTACTTTATAAATGAGCAATTTTCTCTGTAAAGAAATAGGTAATATACTTAATAATTTTTTGGATTTTGATATATATATGCATCAGAATCATAATCAAAATGTGCTGTTTTATTTATCAAAAAGCAGTAAGCTAATAAGTTAGCCTGCCACAAGCTAACACACTAGCTACTTTCAAGTTAACAGTTTTATGGATACTGGAAGAAGACATGAGTCTCCTGAATCAGAGACAAAGGACGATTTATTACTCAGAGCAATAGCTAGAGTATCAGTATCTTCACTGATACCCAGAGCTGCAATTCCATAATAAGAGAGGAGTCCTAAATTTAGGGAACTCAGATCTTTTATAATGAGCAGTAAAAGTACCTGCCCATTGCTCCAGACAGAGGTACTATTTCTATGCCCCAAGACTATAAGCAACCCTATCCTTTCCTCTGGAAGGAGACAGTATCTCTATCTTCCAAGACTTTTCTCATTACAAACATTGTTGAAAAGATGGTTGAGAACAAAGGGCAATCAGTGCTTTGCTTTGCAAGACATGTAGAAATGAAAGAGACTCCTGGAGTATTGTCTCTTAATTGTGAGCAGTGATTTCTGGGGGAAGAGTTTGGAGGAACAGAGAATCCTTTCCTGATGACTTTTCTGGTGCTGAGGGAAACAAGACCTCTTTATACTAGGTAGTTGTTGAGAGTTTAGTTTGGGTAAGCTTCCACTGGCACTTCTAGTCTGAGAATAAGAAGGTTCCATGTCTATTCTTCCTTTTTTCCTGTCCCAATCTCTTAATTTCCTAGGACATTTGCCATTTTTGCATCTTGAGCCCTGACTTGGAAATCATTTGCCTTAGGAATAATTTATAATGGCAGTCAGATTCCCTTACTATTCCTCTCACTGCCTCCAATCTCAGTCTCCCCAAAGGCCCTTTAACCCATAATATATCTGATTTATAGAACATTCAGTTTCAACTGCATTGTGAATTGAATAAACTTGGCAGGCTATCTGGAGACCATAACCACCACTTATGGAGTCTCTAGTGTGAGAAAATGTGTTTTATTAGTGAATGTGTTTAACAAATGACTTTATGGGCCATGCCTCTCATTAGATTGCATCTTTGTATTTAATAATCAAATTTTTAGAATGTTATTAGAGGAAGTTTACTTTTGCAGCTGTCTATGAAAATGGCAGTATTTTCATGGCAGCAAAAAAGTTATCCCAATCCAAACGTCTAGAAAAAAAGTTGACTTAAAAAACAGGAGATTAAAGTTTAGGATGTATGAGCTAAAATGCTCTGTCAGATTATCAAATTCTCTCCCTAGAGAAATGTGGTGGCCAAAAAAAGCAGGAAGTAAAAGAAAAAAAAACACATTTAATGACATTTCATAAAACCCTTCAAAAATGAGGAGTTTGTAATATGTCAGGAATTAAAAACAATCAAGGAATGACCTCCCTCTCACTGGAAGAGAACTGTACCTTTGTGAACCTCTCTGAGTATTCCCAGTTTACCTTCAAATTCTCTTGTGTTATGAGGCTCTTGCTATGCAACAGACATTACCATTTGTCATCAAAATGTTCTCTGTGATATTCCACTTTCAAGTTTGCTTTTAACCTCACTCTGTTAAACCCAGAAATCGAATATTTTCTGATGTGCATTCCCATTTAGAACTTATCAAACTTTTTTTTACCATTTTATCATTTTATGTCAATTTTTACATAATTTTCTTTAGAATTCATGCTCCTTTTTTCTGGTTGAAAATGATCCAGTTAGTTATATTTTTTCCATTTGGAAAGACTGTAAGCAGACTAGCAAAGCCAAGTGTAATTTGCCTAAGTTGTAGTGAAAGGGGCAATCGCTATTTCTATGCTCTAACAGATTGCTGACCATTTTTGTTTATCAAAGTGAGGTTTTTCTGCTAACAATGCCACTTTTTTTATGTTTATTCACTTATTTTTGAGAGAAAGAGAGGCAGAAAGACAGAGAATCCCAAGCAGGCCCTGCGCTGTCAGCACAGAGCACAGTAGGGGCTTGAGCTCACAAACCTTGGGATCATGACCTGAGCCTAAATCAAGAGGCAGACATTTAAACAACTGAGCCACCCAGGTGCCCTAACATTGCTACCTTTAATTGTCCTTTACTTTTGCTATTCTCAAAGGATCTTATTTCATGTTGATCTGGGGGAAAACACTTTTTGGTCCTTTTGTAATTACAGTTCTCCATCTCTTAATTTATCTATCTTCTTGTTGAATTTGTGTCTGGTGTTCCATATTTCTACAGCACATTCTTGAAATTTTACAAAATACGATTTTAAAATACCAAATTACTAAACCATTCTAGGAAGTAATTTTCAATATTATAGGAAAGTTTACATTAATTAACACCCAAAACTTAAAAATCTAAATGAGTATTACCTCCTTAAATATGAGATGCCTTAGGAATTTCTACTTTTATTCCATCAATCTTGCCGTTTTTTAAAACAAGTTTTGAAACTCCTCTTGTGGATTTGCCTTTGGAACCGGCTGCTTTGTTTTAATAAGCTCAGTGGAAATAAATCTTCATCCTTTAAGTGTGGACTTCACTTTTTTGATAGAGATCATTGTCAGCCATTGCCTGGTAAATAGGTTAATCATCAGACTGGGAGACTATTTGGGAGAAAAAGTAACTGACTATAAGGAATGAAGGGTGGCATTCTTATCTGACTAAAATGGCTCTGAAGACAACTTCAGAAAGGACTTCTGGAAGGTTTTTGAGCTTTGTCCAGAGCAACTGTTTGCCTGTCTGGCTCCTGTGCAGATCCTTGGTTCAGGCAGTGATAGTGATATATCATATAGGTCCTGGCATGTCATTGTCCTGAACTCACCTCATAGGCCATTTTACTCTAAAGTAAATGGGAAGTCATTCGAGGGTTGTGAGCAGATAAGTGCCATGAACTGACATGTTTTAAAAGGATTATTCTGGATGCTGTATTGAGAAGACACTGAAAACAAAAGGGTAGAAAGTGGGGCAAACTATAGGAGTGCAGTTAGGAAGCTACTGCAATAATCCAGGCAAGAAATGATGTTGGCTCAAAGATAGAAAGTGGAAGTGGTGACAGGTGGTTGGATTCTCAATATATTTTGAAGATACAGCCAATAGGATTTCCCAATATTGGACTAGGGTGGGTCTCAGCTAGGAGCTACTTTTCCTCCTAAGGGTTGTTTGGCAATGTCTGTAGACATTTTTGATTGTCATGACTAAAGGCATGCTATAGGCTTTGAGTGAAAAGAGGTCAGGGTTGTTGCTATGCATCCTACATTGCACAGGACAGTTTTCCACAAGAATTACCCAAAAAATTACTGAGTCCAAAATGTGAATTGTGCTGAGGTTGAGAATCCCTGTTCTTTTTGCACTTTGAGCATTACCTTGAGAATTCCCCCAGCTATCTGCTTTAGGAGAATCCACTTCAAGAATTTTGACACTAAGCTAACACAATTGTTCAAATGCCTACAGAAGAGGACAGACTGTAGCAAAATTCATTCTGCCAGTAGACCCAAAGTTCAAATTATGAAGAAACTTCCCCAGTGGGAATGTTCTAGGAATAATGAATAGATCTGTTTAGAGGTGACTTTATCTACCAGTGCATCCAGATGGAGGGCAACTAAAGTCAGGATTTCTACTTAGACACCCAGCATTCAGCCTCTACAGGAGCCACTGAAGTCTACATTTATGAAAGTCTCCTCTGATTGTCCTAGCACAGAGGGAGCAACAAATAGGAGCAAATCTAAGTGGAGCCTGCCCTACCAACTGTCCCAGTTTCACTATGCCAGAGGAGGAAATCTGTTGCCCACCACAGCAAGGCAAACACTGGACAGATCCATTGTGAGCATTCATCTAGTTGGGTGTCCTCACTCAGTAGAGATTATCAACTCTGTAATATGTGTCAAATCATTACAACTTAGAAAGCTACCCTATGAATATAGGCACCCTTTTACTTTAGAAACATTTCATTTGAGAAAAGAATCATCAAGTCTCTTAATCCTAATTCTTGGAAATTGAGCCAATATCAAAGTAATATGGGTGTTTTTATTGGCAATAACACATTAGGAAGGACAAAGCCACAAGACTCCTTCCCTGTCTGTGTAGACAACAAGATTATACAGGTCATCCCTGTTATTCACATACTTATGATTGAAGTTCTCAAACTTATAAAGTTTATAGATAAGCAAAAGTATGCCACAAAAATATTTGATAGGGAACTACCACATATAGAATTTGTTCATATTCTAAAATTTCTTCCTACTTCCTACTAGCTTTTATATTATGTAATACTTTGATATTTTTGCCATTTTCTTTAAAAATTATGCCATTTTATGTGGCGCCTGGGTGGCTCAGTCAGTTGAATGTCTGACTTTGGCCCAGGTCATGATCCCATGCTTCGTGGGTTTGAGCCCCATGTCGGGCTCTGTGCTGATGGCTCAGGGCCTGGAGCCTGCTTCAGATTCTGTGTCTCCCTCGCTCTCTGCCCCTCCTCCACTCTCTCTGTCTTCCAAAAATAAATAAACATTAAAAAAAAATTTTTTAATTATGACATGTTATATAATTAGCCATGAAACTGAAAATCTTACCAAAGGTGCAGGCTTTAATGAAGTCCATAAAAGTTAAATTAGAAAACAGCTAAGCTACTGAAAAATAGATATCTGAGGACAAAGTAAATCTCTCAAAAGAGGCCCTGAAAAAGCCTTTGAATATTTTGCAAACAGAACTCTTTGAGCATGCTACAAAAGTCAAGGGAGAAGTAAAGGATGCCCTACTACGCTATTCTACAAATTTGTTAGAAAAAAAATTAACCCCTGAAAAAGACTGACTTATTTTTCGTGCATCCTAAGAATTAGCACAATCATATACAGACTGTAACCTAGATGCTGTTAATTAGGAAATAAAATAGGCATACTTTATAGTTTACAGACTAACATCTTAGCTTTTTTCTTCAATGTGAAAATACACAGAAAATGTTCCTCCAAATTCCCTTATTTCCTATCATTCCCACCACTCACATTACAAGCTCAGATCTTAATTAAAACTACAGTTGGCTTCTGTCTGCTTATTAGAGTCTGACATGTACCTTCTACCCAAGACTAGTACAACTTTCTTTTTTGCTCAGTGGTTAAACTGGCTGGATTAGTCACTGCCAGTAGATGGACACTTAACTCCAAAGAGCTACAGGGACACCTGGCCCAAACCTCGAACAAAGTACCTCAAAAAGCTCCAGAACCCACTGAAATGTCCCATTAGATTAGGTTAGGACCAAGACCTATTTGAGAAACTTGCAACCTAAACAAATCGATGATCCTCTCAGAAGGCCAGGATACCCTCAGTCTGAAGAAGCCTCCCAAAGTGACAAAATAGCTTACCCAAGTATGTCCCAAGCTTTGGATGATTGTGACTTGATCTATAAATTGGCCAGCTCTCCTGTCACTTTTCAGAGCCAAACAAAACCTAAAGGGGTTCTTCCTCCTTTGAACTTAACAAATTAGCTTGCTTCCAGAATGGCTTTATTCTAGTTCCCTGACCTGCCCATCATTTCAGGCCCAGCTCCTGCAAACTTCCATTTTACAGATGAGAAAACTCAGGCCCAGAAGGGTTAAGCAATTTTTCAAGCTCACAAACCTAGTAAGTGGCAGAAGCTGAGATTTAAACCATGGCAGCTGGATTCCAGAATCTACTCATGTCACCATTCTGCAGCACTGACTCTATTAGCATCGGAATATCTGTCAAAAATAGGAAAGAGGACTAGTGTTCTAGAATTCCCCTATGAGACAGATTTAATAATAATGACAGTCTTACGGAAAGTTGGAGCACACCAAGAGCAACTGCCTGCAGCACCTACCTGTGAAGATTAACTCAGCCATCTAGAAATCAACACATTTAATCCCTGGAAATTCCTTCCAAAACAAAGGCTGCTAGAAATCTTACGTAAAGAAGAGAACATGAGATGGTATTTAAAGCTAGACTAAAATTCAGGGTGCCTGGGTGGCTCTGTCGCTTAAGCATCTGACTTTGGCTCAGGTCATGATCTCATGGCTCATGGGTCCAAGCCCCACGTCGGGCTCTGTGCTGACAGCCAGAGCCTGGAGCCTGCTTCAGATTCTGTGTCTCTCTATCTCTCTCTGCCTCTCCCCCGCTCATGCTCTGTCCCTCACTGTCTCAAAAATAAATAAAACATTAAAAAAAATTAAAGCTAGACTAAAATTCAAAACAAACAAACAAGACAAACTGATCCTAATTCCCCCTCTAGTACCAAGCATTGGGAACATCATGAAATCATGAATGTCCATCTTAAACACAAAGCAACATAAGTAATAATGCTTGGCTACTACCTCTTGGTGGCATTGTGAGTGCAAATCAATGAGTTTTAATTGTCAATAGTTTTTGAGATCAACAGAAAAAGGCTGTCACATAATTCCAACATGCATTACCTTTTGCCTACTTTTACCCACTCGTGCTATTTCTATACTCATTTGTATTACACTCAAATGTTTCTTGATCCCTGAAGGTCATTGCTTATACTTTGCACTATGTATATTTACATTTACATAAGAAATTTATTCACTATTACTCACTCATCATTAAATTGGTTTTAGCATTGAACTAAAAAGATGTCATAAACTAGCTAATCCATGGAAAACTAGGTTGCTTCCTTAAAATCAGATACAACTGCTGTTGTATTATATCAAAGTCCATACCAATTATTTTGTCCTCTGTTATATCATTTTTAATGTAACAGAATAATCATTATTGTTTTTTATTCTTTTATGTGTTCTCTGATGTTTGTGTGGCTTTATGCGGGTATGAACTTTGATATTTTATTATGTGTATATAATTTAGTTCGACGTGACTTTTTTCCTGTGAATACTTTTACTTGTGTCTCATTTTCTCTCTTTCTTTATGGGTATTTATTTTTGTTGATAGTACACTAAATATCATTCACAGTCTTCAAAGTGGTTTCATCTAGTCCCATCTCTTCATTTCTATTTAAATATATATATATATACATATATATATATATACATATATATATGTATATATATACATATATATATATACATATATATATGTATATATATATGTATATATATATGTCAGAAACATAATTATTCTATTCCTTTGAAGTTCTCTTTTAGAGCCTATGTTAATTGCGCAGTCTCAACTGACTACCTAAAACATTCATATTTTTATCACATATAAGCAAACAATGCCTTTACAAATTAAGATTTCTAAGATTTAGGTTCTCCTTTTGCTGCTGCAAAGCTTCCATTATAATGATGTTTTTCAAAGTGTGGTCCCAGGACCAGTAGCATCGACATCCTCCGGGAATATTTTAGAAAATACAAATGGTCGCCCCCCCCAACCCCCACCCATACCTCAACCCCCTGCCCATACCTACTGCATCAGCAAATATAGGCCTGGTGTCCAGCAACCTGTGTTTGAATAACTCTCCGTGTGATTCTGATGTTTGAGAACCATTGCATCATACGGATTATTTTTAAGGTCCTTGAGAGCATGAATAACGTCTTGTCATCTTCCTATCACTCCCATGAGTATTCAGCACTATACCTGGCATGCATTAGGTACTCAGTAAATATTGCTTATATAAATGAATCCATTTATTAGTCGGTCATAGCTAGGGTTAGTTTGGCATTGTCTTCTCCTGACTTCTCTCTTCTTCACATTTGTCATCCACAAAATGGAGGTAATATTATGAAGAGGCTTGAGTGTGAACTGAACATGACTCTCACCGGGCTCTGTCACTGTTTTGTCAGCACAATGCTGTCATAGTGCCCAGTGTTACTTTTAAGTTCTCCACCATCAGTGGTTTTTCAGGATGCTGGGAAGCAACTTGCATACCAAGCAGGAAGAGCACAAAGAAACTGCAGGAAATGGAGCTGTGCAGGGCACTGCATTGCACTTATATCATCACAGCATCTTATTTCCCTCCCTAATGTAAAAGGGGAAGTTTGTCATCAAATAAGCATTCAGCAGTTTCTGCCACATTGTACCCATAATATAAAACCAGGAAGATGAACCATGATATCTGAAACTGTAGGTATAATTCCATGCTCCAGAAGTAGTATTTGCCTGACTTGAGAATTATGTAAGGAAAATAGTTCTTGATTGTTTTTTTTTCTCAAAGAGCTTCTTTGTAAAGCTATGAAAAAATACAGTATTTTTATTTCTGTATTTCATGAAATATTCACAGATAATGACAGTTTTGCTGAAATTATGTAGCCAGCCATTCCTAACCTGGTGCCGTTATAATTAATGTTTATTTGAAAATCCTCAGAGAAGGACAGAAGATACGTCTCCAGTTTTGTAATGATCAGAGGTTATTCTCCTGGCTGCTCTTCCAAACACCTGGGCTAACACCTATGTAAATCAGTTAATGCTAATGTGTGCATATTAATGAAGGTCAAGCTTTACCATTCCCATAGCTAATTTTTTTAAAAACTAATTTCCTCCTTTTGACAGTATTATTACCAACAGATTCTTATCCTTGCACATCCGAACATAACACTATAGAAACTTCCTCCATTATGCTTCTAATCCCTCATCTGTCTTATTTTAAGATACTCTCAATTGCTATTTAAGGTAGTTTGATCTGATATGATGCAAAAAGCCTGCTATACCACAAACAACCTCGATTGTTCTGGGTTTCTTTTTTCCTTCAGAAACCTGGGTTTCAATCCTATAGCTACTATTAAAGGCAATCATTTTTGCTTGAAGTATAATTTCCACATCCATAAAGGAAAGATGATGGCTTGGTGAAAGCCAAATTTAAGAAGTCAGTTGCTATGGCTGCGATCAAAAAACAAAAACAAAAACAAAAAATCAGAGCAACAACCAGAAAATAACAAGTGTTGGCAAGGCTGTGGAAAAACTGAAACCCTTGTCCACTGTTAGTAGGAATGTAAAATGGTACAAACACTATGGAAAAGAGAATGGTGTTTCTTCAAAACCTTAGAACCAGAACTACCATATGATTCAGTAATCCCACATCTGGATATATTCCCAAAAGAATTAAAAACAGCATCTTGAAGAGATATTTGTCCAGCCACATTCATAACAGCATTATTCACAATAGTCAAATGGTCAGTCATTGGTAGATGAATGGATAAACAAAATGTGATACATACATACAGTGGAATATTATTCAGACTTTAAAAGAAAGTAAATTCCAACAAACATTACACATAGGTAGACCTTGAGAACATTATGCTAGGTGAAATAAGCCAGTCAGAATATAAATATGGTATGATTTCACTTAAATGAGGTATCAAGAACAATCAAACTCAGAAACAGAAAGTGGAATGAATAGTTGTTGCCAGGTCCAAGGGTCGGGGTTGGGGGGGGGGCGAGAATTGGAGAGTTATTGTTTAATGGGTATAGAATTTCAGTTTTGCAAGATAAAAATGTTCTGGAGATTGTTTGCACAACAATATGGATAAACTTAACACTAGTGAACTGTACACTTAAAAATGGGTAAGAAATTAAAACAAAAAGGTACCACTGCACACCTATTAGAATGGGCAAAATCCAGAACACCAATTTGTCACACCACATGCTGGCGAGGATGTGGAACAGCAGTGGGGTAGTGCTCATTCACTGCTAATGGGAACACAAGTAGTACAGTCACTTTGGAAGACAGTTCAATGGTTTCTTACAAAACGGAAACACATACTCTTACCATACAATCTGGCAATTGATCTCTGGTATTACCCAAAGGAATCAAAAACTTACGTCCACACAAAAACCTGTATGCGGATGTCTATAGAAGCTTTCTTCACAATTGCCCAAACCCAAAATTAACCAAGATATCCTAAACTGTGGTACATCCAATCAATAGAATATTATTCTGCATTAAAAAGAAATGAGCCACCAAGCCATAAAAAGAGACGGAGGAAGCTTAAGTCCATGTTAGTTAGAAGCCAAACTGAAAAGCTACTTACTATATGATTCCAAACACATAACATTCTGAAAAGGCAAAACCATTGGAGATGGTAAAAAGATCAGTGGTTGTCAGGGGCCAGGGGAGGAATAGATGAATAGGAGAAACATAGAACACTTTTTAGGGCAATGAAACTATTCTGTGTGATATTATAACGGTGGAAATTCATCATTATAAATGACATAATAAATTAAAATGTACAACACCAAGAGTGAACCATAATGTGAACTATGGACTTCGGGTGACGAGGGTATGTCAATTGTGGTTCATTGTAACAAACGTACCCCTCTGGCGGTGTCAATAATGGGAAAGTCTATCCACCTATGAGGGCAGGGGTATATGGGATCTCCCTGTACCTTCTTCCTAATTTTGCTGTGAATTTAAAATTCCTCCAAAAGATGAAGTCTTTAAACTAAAGAAGAAAAGTTAAGATAAATTTTATGTTATGTGTATTTTGTCACAATTAAAAATAAAAATACAAATCAGCTGCTTTATAAAACTTACCTCGTTGAAAGGATTCTGTATCAATTTGCTATGGGATTATTATTATTATTATCCTTCAGTGTTCCAATCCTCCTAAAAATGTAACAATAAAAGTTTCATATAAGTTTGTATCTATGTATAGTAGTTCATTTACATGGAAAATGCACTGCAGCATTAGATATGTTACAAATCTGCTTTCATTCCAATTGACCCCCAGACTCTACACTGGAGACCTGAGTGAGTGGAGTAATTCTGTGAAAAAGAACTGGTCTCCAGTAGCAGAGGAGGGCTCTTTCTCTACTCTGCTAGTCGTTTTTTCCTGCCAGGCCAAGGGAGTACACGGTACACAGTCCTCAGCCCTGAAAACCCCTGAGAAAAGGAGGAGAGGGCACTTGGAGGAAGCAGGCCCCACAACCATGTTGACAGATTATTTGCCACAGTCTTCTTCCTCATCTCCTCCCTTGGCTTCTTACAATCCCCTTCCTTTTCCCCAAAATCTTGACTGAAAGCTTTGTGAATATATAAACCAGGATAAGGAAGTGGCTTTTTCTCAAGGCCCCGAAGGCTACTACTGTGACACTTCAGCTGTTCTTGGGAGAATTCAACAAACAGCCAGTTAGAAGTAGTTTTTCTGCTGTTTTTTTTTTTTTTTTTTCTTTTCCTTTTTTGCCCTCCTGGTCATAAAGGAAAAAACAAAGTAGTAAATCAGGCTGGGTCTCTTTCTTTCACAGGTGGGCAAAATCGTAAAGGAGATCAAATTTATCCTCTGTTGCGCCAGTTACCACGACCCACCATCACCACAGCTGCTGGTACTTTCTCTGTGATGGCCCCATTTTCAGAGAGGCTCTCCACCCTCGAGGCCAGCCTCTCCTCACTGCTCCATGTAGTCTGAATACAAACTCCAGGTTCCGAACCTTTGCCACCTCCATCTCTCCTCCCTCTGCCCCAGAAATCAAAACGTCCTCTGTACTGCATCTCTCAGACTGATGACAAGCCAGCTAAACTGCCATACTGGTTTACACTAGGTGTTGATTGTGGACGATGACTTATCTCCAGAATAATTTCCATTTTATTTATTTATTTATTTTTTTTTTTTCAACGTTTATTTATTTTTGGGACAGAGAGAGACAGAGCATGAACGGGGGAGGGGCAGAGAGAGAGGGAGACACAGAATCGGAAACAGGCTCCAGGCTCCGAGCCATCAGCCCAGAGCCCGACGCGGGGCTCGAACTCACGGACTGCGAGATCGTGACCTGGCTGAAGTCGGACGCTTAACCGACTGCGCCACCCAGGCGCCCCTAATTTCCATTTTAGAGCATCATTCAATGCCCAAACATAAGGTATTCGTAAACCTAACATGAGGCTCCCAGGCACTGTATTATATCTGCCAAATTAAGGGACCAGGCAGCCTTTCTAGTGCCTTTCAAATCATGTCAAGTGATTAGCAGCCTGCTCTGCTATGTGAAGAGCCATCTTTGCTCTTTAAACTTTGCTTATGCAGTTGTTCATTTAATAACCAGTCCCTAAGTCTGTGCTGCTACAGGTGCTGACAAGAGTTCTTCAAGCATTTCCTTGGCAGCCCTACATGCAGCCTTTTACTTAAATGCCCATAAAGACACAGAAAGAAGAAAGAAACTTATGACTACACTAATATTAAGATGGAAGCCAGCCTAACTCTCGTACGTGGGAAAGAGCAATATTAATTCTAAAGCAGAGTGAGATTGGTAGAAACACCTTCTCAGAGAGAAGCACATAGCATTTCCCTCTCTCAATCCATGAAAAAGATGTCCCAAGACAAAGGAGGGGAAATAATAAATAGTGCATTGCTTTTGAGGCATGGATCCTAACATAGAGTTTAGAGCACAGTCAAGATTTTACACAAGTCATTATGATTCACGATAAAAAGTGTTTTCACACTTAATGTTGCTTTTCTCCCCACATGGGTCTGGTTCTTCAGGCTTCTGCATACACAGCATTCGTATATCTCTGGGTTTAAAATATAGTGCTGTATTTGAACAGGCTTTAATTTCTCCATTTTTATATTATACTTTTTAGTTACTCCTTTAAGTAAAATGATAATAAATTCAACATATTATTGCAAAATTTGCATAGATAATTGCCTCATTTATGCATTCTCTTTTTTGATTTCACAGCATTTCACAGCTGACTCACATCGAGTTTAAAGCATGTGAACGCTCCCAGAGCTTACAGAGTTATTTTCCAATATTACCACTAAATATTCTACTTCCGTAACTGATTTTCATTGGTTTCTGCCAGTCCTAGATTTTTAAAATAGTATCTGAAGTGTAGAGCAGTTGTATAATCAATAAAATTCAAGTAAATTTGTTTTTCAAATGGAGAGCACCTAAAAAGTGTGGTGTAAGTAAAAAACAAAAGCTGACCTCTGTTCTCAAGCAAATTCCACATTCAAAAAAAAACTGTCTTTATCTGGAAGCATTTGAATCAAATTAACAATTACTGGAGACAACAGTAAAATGACATGAAAATTACCTGAATTATTCCATCTGGAGAAAAGGAAACAGAAGACAGTCATAATTTTAAGATATAAAAGATTATGTTTAAATGTATACCCAATAGCAAACTTGTTCAAAAATGTATCCTCATTTATAGATGAAGAAACAGAAGTGTTCATCATTGATCCATACAAGGAAAGGAATAGAAAGCTTTCTGAATTTGAGGGGGTTTTTTGTTTGTTCATTTTAGGTCTTGGCTCCAACCAGTATTCCACTTCTCCATTTCAAATACATCCCCAAATAAAAAGAATGCAAAAAATAAGGACATGAACAGAGACCTCAGGTTAAAATGACAAAAGAATAAAACAGAACATATAAATGAGTAATTCAAGCATAGCTGTATTTTCAAGGAAAAAAATTGTAGAAGATAAATCATCATATGACTACAAAGAACTAAATGTTCAGCAGCTGATTCTAATACTATGGAAAAATTTATTTTTTACAGCACTATGTCTTTTATTAAACATTATGTGCCATAGCCCAGATGTAAATCTGACCTACCTTTTTTGCACAAGATAGCCCAAGAGAATGCTAGAAAAGCTAAATATCAGGATTATGCAGAGCCAAAATTAGCCGAGCATGGATAAAAGTATGAAAAGAAATACCCCCAATTGCTAACAGTGGTTGCCACTACAGGATGGAATTCGAGATGGGGAAAGATTAGAATTTTAAAATTTATATCATGCATTTTCTGCTTAAATACATTTAATTGGTTATAATGGTTATATATTACTTTTATAATTTAAAAATTAATTATTAAAACTTTTGGCCAGATGTCAAATAATGCTGCTTGTCAGTTAAAGCAATTTCTGACTTAGAGAAACAGCACTTCCTAATGACCCACAAATTCCAATCCCTGACTCCTACCGCTACCCTCTCTCCCTTCAGTTGGACACACGCAGCCCCCACAGAAAAGTCTCAGAACTATTGCCAAGCAGTCTATGGAAGAGTGTAGAAAAGGAAGAGTTGCAGGTAGGTGAATTTTTTAGACAAGCCGTGTATTCAAAGTAAGGGAAAAAGCTGTGGGAACTATAACCAGATCCTGAATCCAGATTCCCAAACAGAATTTCTGGCTTAAATGTTATCCCATATGCCCCAAGGTTTTCCTGGTTTGCTTGGGTTTTTGCACTTCAGTTTTACACCCCATAGAATTTTACCAAAAACGTCGTCTTTTCGTTTTGCATCGTTAAAATACAGATGCCTCTTGAAAGAGAAAAATGCTACCCCCTATGCTATTAGCAGATACTATATTATTAGTAGTAAATGTTAGCTTAATTTTACGACCTCAAAACAGCCAGCTGAAGTTAGCCTTGCTGAGTGGAGAACAGGCATGTGGTTTGTAAGCATATTGGCTATGGGAGACCTGGATATTGATGGAAGAGGAGTGGGGACAGCAGAGAGCATGTAATTCTGGGAACCACAAAAGAGCCCCTGAAGTCATAAAGGAAGACGGACGGGTCTTAAAGGAAGGTGGCAGATACCAAAATACTGTGGGCTACTTAAAAAAGCACCCAGTGAGAAAAAATAAACTCGTTTTTCTCCTTTTACCTGCTTCTCCTCTGTCCTCTGCTTCCCTTTTACTTCAAATACTAAACAAGTATTAGTATCACAGGTGAGTTACATATAATGGCCCAAATAAATATTGGGAGAAGCTCTCTTCTCCATCCCTCCACCCCCAATGTCTCCCCACCACTTCCCACAGCCTAAATACTCAATAGTTTGTCCACTGTCCAGGACAAGATTTGCAAAACAGCTTATTGAAGCCTGTCAATCAGAAGTACATTTGTCAATGCCATTTCTCTGGACTGAATGTTTGTGTACCCTCCAAATTCGTGTTGAAATCGAATCTCCATTGTGATTTTATTTGGAGGTGGGGACTTTGGGAGGCAGTTAGGTCATAGGGATGGAGCCCTCATGAAAAGAACTAGTGTCCTAAAAAAAGGGACCCCGGAGAGGTCCTTGTGCCCTTCCCCCACCGAGTTGACAGAGAGAAGACAACTGTGTATGAACTAGGAAGCAGGCCCTCACCAGACACCAAATCTTACACCTTGATCCTTGGATACTCCAGCCTCCGGAACTGTAAGAAATAAATTTCTGTTGTTGTAAGCCATCCAGCTTACAGTATTTTGTTACAGCAGCCGGAACAGACCAAGACAGGTATGAAATCTGCATCGGGGAGAAGGAAATTACACCCCAGAGAGGCACACCTGACCAATAATAGATAGCTGATTCTTTCGCCAAGATGGAAATGAAAGCCCAGGTGAAGAGCTGAATTGCCAGGGAACACCAGGGGTCGAGTGGGGGACTGGAAGAGAGAAGAGACTGGGGAGGAAAGAGGGGCACTGAGGTGGGGAAGGAAATGTTATCAAGTCTCTCTTGTATCCTGTACAATCTGAGTTCCCTTCCCAATTCCCTTCTAAATCCTCAGGAAAATATCCACTCCTCGTAATTGGAATTAACCCTCTTTTTGCAGGTAAATTAACAGAGTTGAGTGAGGTAAATGTAGAGCAAAATAAAGGCTTCTTCTCAGGACCCCATTTACACATATAAAAGTAGGAATGCTTTTGACAAAATAAAAATTGTTTTGATAGAGTGGTGACAATCTATTTTTTTTTTCATTTCCACTGTTATTATCATGCTGTTATATAATACATACATATTTTGTTTCCAAGAAAGGACTTTAAGTTCAAGAATGTACATACCAGAGTGGGGAAGTTCCTGTAAATTCCCCTTTCCAGCCTGGCCGGAGTCACATTGCCTCTGCCACAGACTCATGCCTCCCTGCAGGTTTTAGAGCTCTTCAGAATGCAAACCCCACACAGAATCAGGGCTTCAGAGATGAGCCTTCTGTGCATCCTGAAGACAAAGCGAGCCTGCCAGTAGCAGAGAAGGCTGTGCCATGGCTACAAAATTCAAGCAGCACAGCCAGTGGTAGAGAACTCACTATACAGGCCATCAAAAATGGTTGACAAAGCTAGCTAAATGAAGCACTGACATTTACGAGCAGTGTTTCTTGGTTTTCCAGCATGGTTTCTCAGTTCAGGGCTTCTAATACTTTTAAAGAGGACTGTGAAGATAAGTGAGATAGCATATAAATTGAGCACTCTGAAAAGCCCTCAATTCAATGCCATGTATCCTAGGGTTAGCTAGGAAATATGTACTAAAAGCAGGGGGGCCTATATAAATTCAGCATTTAAAAATAGATTTCGAGTATCATTAAACAATTTTTAAAAGTTTGTTTATTTTTGGCAGAGACAGAGAAAGAGTGTGTGCCCATAAGTAGGGGAGGGCCAGAGAGAGAAAGAGAGAATCTGAAGCAGGCTCCTTGCTGTCAGCGCAGAGCCCAATGCAGGGCTCAAACCCATGAACCGTAAGATAATGACCTGAGCCTAAGTCAGACGCTTAACCACTGAGCCACCCAGGCACCCCTCATTAAACAATTTTGATCACCAATTTGCACTTACTTCACTCATGATTTCCCAGCTACTTCACTTCTTTCTTCCTTTCAGTATCAATGCATCAAAACAACACAAACATTCTGCTGAAGCAAAAGTTAAAACATTCTTATGGGCAAGTGTTATTTCATGAAAACAAAATACAAAGGATCTGGGAAAAACAAAGTTTATATAGCTTCTTTTGGGTACACATTGGTTTCTCTTGTAGCCTTTCTGAACCTAACCTCAATTTTTCTTTCATAGTTTAATTAACACTATTATTTGGAAACTTCACTGTCCATCTAGCTTATTTAGGTGGTGGGGATGATAACTTGAGTCTCCTAATGGACCAATGATAAAAACATTTGGAGATCACAGGAGTTGTAGAGTAATTGTTAACCCAGAGCCAGACTGCCCAGATTCAGACTCCAGCTCTTCCCCTCATTCCCTGTGTGACTGTGGACAAGTTACTTCACCTCTCTGTGTCTTAGTTTCCTCATTTATAAGGTCAGGATAATAAACACCTGCTTTATAGAGTTGGATAAATTGAGTAAATGCACTCAAAATGCTTAGGACATTGCCTAACATATAGGAAGCCCTCGGTAAATTTGACTGTTAATATTGAAAGGATCAAATGAACTTTTGTGGCATGTTAGGATCCCTAGTAGCCTGGTTAATTTGAGGTTGTCATTGGAAGGTAGGAGATCAGGCTGCAGAAAAGAATTGCCTTCACTTTCTTGATCCTTGGAGGACAGTTCAGCTTATAAATGGAAAAATATAAAGGTTTATCAAAAATAATAATGATTTTATAATAATAATGCACAAAAGTTATAATTTACTGATGAGTCAATAAGATTAAATTATCAGTGAACTCTAGAGGAAAGAAAAGGAACAGAAACTTCATTCTCTACTAACCATGTGGATTTTAGTGCTAGAATGACTTTTTACTTGTTTGCATAACTATAGCAAGGGTATAAACTTGAAAAGATTTCTGGTCTTGCATAACTTTTGGTTCAACCACAGTTAAAGGAAACAAACAGAAATACATGAGGATACATGATTACAAACTGCAATGAGAAAATATCTATTTATATTTCAACAAGAAAAGAATAACTTTTAACACTAGAAAAATCACTCATCGTACCTGAAAGTTGAATATCCTACATAAGTGAGATAGAACCGCACACCTGCAGGTAAGACAGAGTGGGCCAGAGAAGTTGATATTATACAATTACATAAAACGACACTTGGCAAACAGAGAAAAGCAAAGAATGACTGCAAATGATCCCTGGCTGATAATTTGATACTGCAGTAGGAGTTAAATACAATTAAAGAGGAAAATTGGGAGGCATATGAGGAGTTCCTGAAATAGAGCTATGGGTCAGGAATATGAAGTTGCTTTTTAAAAGCATCAGAAATTTTCCAAACAAGCTGGATTCCCAAGTATTGCTTAATAACAACTTTGGATGCAATATTACTAGTACTTTAGCAAAGA
The DNA here is from genome assembly GCF_018350155.1 of Leopardus geoffroyi. Classification (NCBI taxonomy): domain Eukaryota; kingdom Metazoa; phylum Chordata; class Mammalia; order Carnivora; family Felidae; genus Leopardus; species Leopardus geoffroyi. Next base: position 132,049,652 of record NC_059331.1, on the reverse strand, counting down.
GGACTCATCTCTTCAGCTTCAAGCTTTCTTGCTGTCTCCGAACAAACACAATGGACTTCTGAAGGGGATGACAAAACCAAAATGAATGGGAAAATTATAGAGGTTAAGAAATCTTGTGATGTTCATAGGACTATGTTTCAGGCTCTTTGATTTTCCCAGGGCTACTCAATCTTTAGTCCATGTCTCTCACCTTAAGGGAAAGGAAAACAACAATCCTTCATTGAAGGACTCCTATGCAGGCCCAGTCAAGGAAGGGCAAGGATCTGCTTACAACAGGTGACTACCAATTCAGTATGTCTCCAACCCTCATGAGAATTTTGCCTTTGGGAACCTTTTCTTGCTAGGAATTGCTTTTTCCAATTGATCACCAGTTTGAAATACATTATATATAATTGCAATATTTATTATTTATTTTTTAAAAATGATGAAAAAGCTGGATGTAGTCAAGTTCAAATAGTCTAAACTATGCTCCCGAAGTTCAAGTTGACTTGAATTAAACGATGCCTATGGAGTTTGAAATAGGAAGTACAAGTGCAGTATTAGAGTGGATTTTAGTTAAAATATCTCAACGAAATCTAAAAGTCAAATGTAAGCAAAATAACAAAACATCTAAATACTAGAGTAGTTTTCTCTTTAGTGTAATACCATGTTGATGTTTTAAATCTACATAGTATCTTTAGGTTTGTGAACTATTCATCAACACTCTGTTCTCTATAATGTTTTGCCTATTTTAACTTAAATTTATAAATGTAGTATTTTAGATTTAAAATTTTTCCACTGTCACATTTTTGCAATTCTTTTAATCTGTCATTGAAGTTGAGGAAACTTCAAAAATATTTTCACACCGATTGACACCTGGGAAGATGGCAGTGTAGGAGGACACTGGACTCACCTCGTCCTGTTGATTGCTTAGATTCCACCCACATCAGCCTAAATAACTCAGAAAACCACCGGAAGACTAGCAGAACAGACTCCCCTGAGCCAAGCATAGACAAGAGGCCGACGGAATAGGGTAGGAAGGACGGACAGGTGGTGCATGCTACAGGGACTGGTAGGAGGGAGCTGGGGCGGTGGAGGGGCAGCAAAAGCAGAGGGGCCGGACTCCATGAGTTATGACAGCCAGCAGGACTTTATATCTGGAATGGTAAAAGTCAACAGCTCTGCTCTCGGAGAGCAAGGAGGGTGAGAGGACACCAGGAGACAGTCGTTGAGCCCGGAAAGACAGAGCTCAGCTCGGTGGGGGTACAAAGGCGCTGGCCAGCACCATTTCCCTCTCCCATCCCCCAGCCAAAATTTAAAAAGGGAACCAATTCCCATCATTGAACTTGCTTGCACGGTGCAAACGCCCAACACTGTGCTTCTGTGGATCCATCCCTCCAGCGGGCCTGCCTCCCTCCTGGTGCTGCAGGGCCCCTCCCTCGGGGGACCACCTACAGCAAAGCGAGCTAAGCCTACCCCTCCTGCCCCTGTGCACCTTGCGGATCCATCCTGGCTGATACGCCAGATTCCATCGAAGCAGCACTACAAGCCTGGCAGTGTGCAAGCAGCCCAGACAGGGGCCACACCACTCCACAGTGAGTCCTACCCCTGAGAGAGGGGAAGATAAGGTACACACCAGTCTGACTGTAACCCCAGCAGTGGGCTGGAGGCAGACATCGGGTCTGACTGCAGCCTCGCAAACCAACACAAGTTACTCTGGACAGCACAGGGGAAATGCCCTGCAGTTTAAAGCCACCGGAGGGACTACCCAAAATGACGAAATGGAAGAATTCTCCTCAAAAGAAACTCCAGAAAATAGCGACAGCTAACAAACTGATCAAAAATGATTTAAGCAATATAATGGAACAAGAATTTAGAATAATAGTCATAAAATTATTTGCTGGGCTTGAAAAAAAGCATAGAAGACACCAGAGAATCTATTACTACAGAGATCAAAAGACTAAGAAATAGTCATGAGAAGCTTAAAAATGATATAAATGAGGTACAAAATAAAATGGAGGTGACCACAGCAAGGATTGAAGAGGCAGAGGAGAGAATAGGTGAATTAGAAGATAAAATTATGGAAAAAGAGGAAGCTGAGAAAAAGAGAGATAAAAAAATCCAGGAGTATGAGGGGAGAATTAGAGAACTAAGTGACATAATCAAATGGAACAATATCCATATCATAGGAATTCCAGAAGAAAAGAGGGAGAAAGGGGTTGAAGGTGTACTTGCACAAATCATATCTGAGAACTTCTCTGATCTGGGGAAGGAAAAAGGCATTGAAATCCAAGAGGCATAGAGAACTCCCTTCAGACATAACTTGAATCGATCTTCTGCACGACATATCATAGTGAAACTGGCAAAATACAAGGATGAAGAGAAAGTTCTGAAAGCAGCAAGGGATAAACAGCCTATAACTTACAAAGGTAGATATATAAGAGTAATGGAAGACCTATCTACTGAAACTTGGCAGGCCAGAAAGGAATGGCAGAAAATCTTCAATGTGAAGAACAGAAAAAATATGCAGCCAAGAATCCTTTATCCAGCAAGTCTGTCATTCAGAATAGAAGAAGAGATAAAGGTCTTCCCAAACAAACAAAACTGAAGGAATTCATCACCACTAAACCAGCCCTACAAGAGATCCTAATGGGGATTTTGTGAGTGAAATGTTGCAAGGACCACAAAGTACCAGAAACATCACTACAAGCATGAAACCTACAGACATCACAGTGACTCTAAACCCATATCTTTCAATGATAACACTGAATGTAAATGGACTAAATGCTCCAACCAAAAGACATAGGGTATCAGAATGGATAAAAAAACAAGACCTATCTATTTTCTGTCTACAAGAGACTCATTTTAGACCTGAGGACACCTTCAGATTGAAAGTGAGGGGATGGAGAACCATCTATCATGCTACCGGATGTCAAAAAAAAGCTGGAGTAGTCATACTTATATCAGACAAACTAGACTTTAAATTAAAGGCTGTAACAAGAGATGAAGAAGGGCATTATATAATAATTACAGGGTCTATCCATCAGGAAGACCTAACAATTATAAATGTCTATGTGCCGAATATGGGAGCCCCCAAATATATAAAACAATTAATCACAAACATAAGCAAACTTATTGATAAGAATGTGGTAATTGCAGGGGACTTTAATACCCCACTTACAACAATGGATAGATCATCTAGACACAGGATCAATAAAGAAACAAGGGCCCTAATGATACATTGGATCAGATGGACTTGACAGATATATTTAGAATTCTGCACCCCAATGCAACAGAATATACTTTCTTCTCAAGTGAACACGGAACATTCTCCAAGATAGATCACACACTGGGTCACAAAACAGCCCTTCATAAGTATAAAAGAATTCAGATCATACCATGCACACTTTCAGACCACAGTGCTATGAAACTTGAAATCAACCACAGGAAAAAGTCTGGAAAACCTCCAAAAGCATGGAGGTTAAAGAACACCCTACTAAAGAAGGAATGGGTCAACCAGGCAATTAGAGAAGAAATTTAAAAATATAAGGAAATAAATGAAAATGAAAATACAACAATCCAACGCTTTGGGATGCAGTGAAGGCAGTCCTGAGAGGAAAATACATTGCAATCCAGGCCTATCTCAAGAAACAAGAAAAATCCCCAATACAAAATCTAACAGCATACCTAAAGGAAATAGAAGCAGAACAGCAAAGACACCCGAAACCCAGCAGAAGAAGAGAAATAATAAAGATCAGAGCAGAAATAAACAATAAAGAATCTAAAAAAAACTGTAGAGCAGATCAACAAAACCAAGAGTTGGGTTTTTGAAAAAATAAACAAAATTGATAAACTTCTAGCCAGGCTTCTCAAAAAGAAAAGGGAGAGGATCCAAATAGATAAAATCATGAATGAAAATGGAATTATTACAACCAATCATTCAGAAATACAAGCAATTATCAGGGAATACTATGAAAAATTATATGCCAACAAACTGGACAACCTAGAAGAAATGGACAAATTCCTAAGCACCCACACACTTCCCAAACTCAAACAGGAAGAAATAGAAAACATGAACAGACCCATAACCAGCGAAGAAATTGAATCGGTTATCAAAAATCTCCCAACAAATAAGAATCCAGGACCAGATGGTTTCCCTGGTGAATTGTACCAGACATTTAAAGCAGAGATAATACCTATCCTTCTCAAGCTGTTCCTGAAAATAGAAAGGGAAAGAAAACTTCCAGACTCATTCTATGAAGCCAGCATTACATTGATTCCCAAACCAGACAGAGACCCAGCAAAAAAAGAGAACTACAGGCCAATATCCCTGATGAATATGGATGCAAAAATTCTCAATAAGATACTAGCAAATCGAATTCAACAGCATATAAAAAGAATTACACAACATGATCAAGTGGGATTCATTCCTGGGCTGAAGGGCTGGTTCAACATTTGCAAATCAATCAATGTGATACATCATATTACTAAAAGAAAAGATAAGAACCATATGATCCTGTCAATTGATACAGAAAAAGCATTTGACAAAATTCAGCATCCTTTCTTAATAAAAACCCTCAAGAGAGTCGGGATAGAAGGAACATACTTAAACATCATAAAAGCCATTTATGAAAAGCCTACAGCTAGTATCATCCTCAATGGGGAAAAACTGATCAGGAACAGGACAGGGATGTCCACTCTCACTGCTGTTGTTTATCATAGTGTTGGAAGTTCTAGCATCAGCAATGAGACAACAAAGGAAAATCAAACACATCAAAATTGGCAAAGATGAAATCAAGCTTTCACTTTTTGCAGATGACATGATACTATACATGGAAAAGCCAATAGACTCCACCAAAAGTCTGCTAGAACTGATACATGAATTCAGCAAAGCTGCAGGATATAAAATTAATGTACAGAAATCAGTTGCATTCTTATACACTAATAATGAAGCAACACAAAGACAAATAAAGAAACTGATCCCATTCACAATTGCACCAAGAAGCATAAAATACCTAGGAATAAACCTAACCAAAGATGAAAAAGAACTGTACGCTGAAAACCATAGAAAGCTTATGAAGGAAATTGAAGAAGATATAAAGAAATGGAAAAACATTCCGTGCTCATGGATTGGAAGAATAAATATTGTTAAAATGTCAATACGACCCAAAGCTATCTACACATTCAATGCAATCCCAATCAAAATTGCACCAGCATTCTTCTCGAAGCTAGAACAGGCAATCCTAAAATCTGTACGGAACCACAAAAGACCCCAATAGCCAAAGTAATTTTGAAAAAGAAGACCAAAGCTGGAGGCATCACAATCCCAGACTTTAGCCTCTACTACAAAGCTGTAATCATCAAGACGGTATGGTATTGGCACAAAAACAGACACATAGAGCAATGGAATAGAATAGAGGCTCCACAATTGGACCCACAAATGTATGGCCAACTAATCTTTGACAAAGCAGGAAAGAATATCCAATGGAAAAAAGACAGTCTCTAACAAATGGTGCTGGGAGAACTGGACAGCAACATGCAGAAGGATGAAACTAGAACACTTTCTTACACCACTCACAAAAATAAACTCAAAATGGATAAAGGACTTGAATGTGAGACAGGAAACCATCAAAACCCTAGAGGAGAAAGCAGGAAAAAACCTCTCTGACCTCAGCCACAGCAATTTCTTACTTGACACATCTCCAAAGGCAAGGGAATTAAAAGCAATAATGAATTATGGAAAGAGCCTGAATGTCCATCAACTGATGAATGGATAAAGAAATTGTGGTTTATATACACAATGGAGTACTATGTGGCAATGAGAAAGAATGAAATATGGCCTTTTGTAGCAACGTGGATGGAACTGGAGAGTGTTATGCTAAGTGAAATAAGTCATACAGAGAAAGACATATACCATATGTTTTCACTCTTACGTGGATCCTGAGAAAATTAACAGAAGACCATGCGGGAGGGGAAGGAAAAGAAAAAGTTAGAGAGGGAGGGAGCCAAATCATAAGAGGCTCTTAAAAACTGAATAAACTGAGTGTTGATGGGGGGTGGGAGGGAGGGGAAAGTGGATGATGGGCATTGAGGAGGGCACCTGTCGGGATGAACACTGGGTGTTGTATAGAAACCAGTTTGACAATAAATTTCATAAAAAAAATTTTTCACACCTTGAATGGTAGTATTGCTCTTATTAATAAAGGGTCTTTAATATAATTGATAACAGAATTATATTTTTGAGGACCCAAGGCCCAGAGTACTAAATGAGTACATTTACATTTTATGCAGTTCATTACAGAGTTCGGGGAGAGCGAGTAAACACTTCATGAAAGCAACTAAAATAAGTTGACATAATGATTAGTAATAGTGTACATTCATTCTATCCTATGGTTCATAACTTTATTCTGAGATAAATATTTTAAATTTAGAAACTTTTATGATTAATGTCATTTGGTCTAAATAAAATTTATCAGACCAAATTAAAGTATCAATATGATAAGAAACTTTAGTAACCAATATTTGGCTCATTGCAGCTGTCAAATTATTTAATCATGAATTATTTAAACCAATTACAAAGAATATCTTTCAACCATACATTTCCCAAATACATGTGCTGAAAAATAATAGTAATTGTTCAATGTCCTACTAATATAGTTCCTATATTACTTGGGATCACCATCAGTTCCTCCTCCTAGGCACGTATCAAAGTGTATACAGCAAATGATTATTTGCCAAAGTACTCAAGATTCTTGAGGGCAAATTTAATGTTTCTTCTTATCTCTAGGGAAAAATAACATACTCCATGCAGAGAACTCAAAACAGTAATTGTTTACAAAACGGTAAAAAAATAAAAGCTAAATTGTTTTAAATCCTACTAACAAATGGCATGAAATGCTAAAATGTGTGAATAGAATGTCTCCTTTTAAGTGCAAATTCTGCTAGACTTAGACAATGATGTCTTAGACTTAGACCTGTGCAGCCAATAAGCTTCCATCTCTACATATCCTACACCTTATATCCGTTAGATCTGGGTCAGAGAAGATCAGTGTGTACCAGATGCAGATGGACAACTCACACAGGTGCAGTTTTTAAGATAATTCTGATTGGTGCTATCCTGAGGGTATGGAAGGAAGAGGAGGTTGCACGGAGCACAAAACCAACTGACTGGACCTGCATGGCTCTCAGATGCTTTATGATGCCACTGAGTGCACAAGGGCACACACAGAGGAGCATGAACAGAGGGGGCAGTGATGTATGTGCAAGAGCTCATTGGCTGTTGCCATGGAGGCAGCCAGTAATGGTGTATAGGGAACAAACTGAAGGACATAAAAAGAGATGACTGTGCTACAAATACTGAGAAGGAAACCTGCGAAATCCTCTCCTCTTATTGGCTATTACTATGGAGATAGCCTTTAAAATCCCCTAGGAGATGGAAATTAGATTCTGATTTAAACACACACACACACACACACACACACACACACACACACTACTCATAGTGGGGAGTATCAGCATGAAAAATATTTAAGGTATTCTCCACAACACTTGCTGACATATAGCAAGAAAATCCTCCCTAGGCACAATATTGGCATTATTTAATAATGATTAAGAATATCATATTTCCTGCCCTGGCATCCATTTCAAAAAGTTATCCAGCTCATCCAATTTTATGTCTAAGTTGTATGTCAGATTCCCATACCATTGGGTCCCATCAACAGGTCACCCTTTCAAGTAATGAATACAATCCCCTGCTGCACAGAAAGTGCTTAAAGACCTTGACACCCTGATGTTTGGCAGAGAGATATATTTCAAGTTTTATCAGCTCCTTATAACTTGGGTAAATGTTTTTCAGCGCTGCATTATTAACAAGGATCCTTGGCACCCTGTTATGTTAAAATATCAGTTGAGCTTTAACCTGCCTCTCATGAAGCATAAAGGAAATCGTTGTTTCTTAAATTATTCTCTTCCGCTTCTTTTCGCATGATAGTAGTTTGCCCTGACTCAATTACCAGAATAACCATCATCTCTTGAATCCTTTTCAGTGTTTCCTTTGCTCTAAACTCCTGCTATGTGTGGTAGCTAAGCTACCTAAGACTTAGGGTTATCCATGTTCCAAAAAATATGTAGAAATATGTAACTCAGTCTAAGGAAAATGTATAGTATAGGAAAAAATATGCCTTTAAGGATATGGAAATTAATCACCATTAGTTATATACCAAGAAAAGTACCAAGCATATTAAAAAGTTGAATAGTTGTATATGTAAAATAAAATACTTTTTTCTCCTTTTCTAGGTAACAGAATGAGAAAGAGCTAGGGTTTGAACCTTCTAGACACTAAATGTTGAGATAGAATTGTCTCAGTGGCTGAATTCTTTAGGAGGTATGAAACAGGTGTTATGAAGGGTACAGTTGAAGTGGCATAGAGGGTCATTGATTACTCTTTGCAAGGACTGTTCTAGTCACAGAATGGAGCTTGAGAGACAGTCACAGGTAGCAAAACTCTCTGATTTACTCCTGGCAACATTATATGAAATTCTATAAGCAAGAGAGGCACATGCTTTTATTGCAAAAGTCAAAATATTAATAGAGGTATAAATTACTATGGAATGTTCTGAGTCACCACTCTAGCTGGGTGAAAGGATTATGTCTTCTGCCAGAGGAAGAGAGCGTTAGAGAAAGGCCAAAACAACCCTAGACAGTATACCACTTCCCTGCAAACAAACATTTAACACAAATCCTCCTGCCCTCCAAAGGCATAGCCAAACAAGCCAGCCTATGGGAACTTAACTGAGTCCTCATTACAAGTCAGGATGCTCTAGAATTATAGATTTTCTTGGCGAGGGATCAGTCTGTATTTGGAAATGGTAAGGTTCTATCTATGCACTCGGTGTCAGAAGCAATCCTGAACCCAGTGTACCTTAACATTTGTCAAATACATCTGCTGCAAGCTGCCTACACAACTGTGTGACAAATAAAAGAACACCGGAACTATTAAGATGATTGATGTCATCAGTGAGACAGAAAGGTGTGCTTACATGGTCTCCGAAATGTTCCACAGTACCTCACTTTTGCTTTCTTTAATGCTTAAAAATGTGGTTTAGCCTTCAAGCATTACTGATTTGGTATTTTTAAGCAAATGGGGAACTCTGGTTCACTGTAAATATTATATATTTGTATTTACAAAGATCTTTTTATAGCAGGATTTGACCTGAACGTTTCACAGGATGTGAAGTACGGTATCTCATTCCTTTGACCCTAGGCAGTATCCTGAGAAATTCCATTTGCAGAATGATTTTCCTGAGGGGGTCTAATGCTCTTATTTTAGGATATTACACACAGAGATCATTCATTTTTTTAAGTTAATTGATTTTTCATGCTACAATTTTAGTGCTACTATACAGATCTTAAGGTGCAAGGAAGGCCCTCTAAGGATTACTTCCTCTAAGTTGCATACGTGAACTTCCTGTAATTAGCCAGCCAATGAATGTGAGCACCTAGACTTTGGCCTCCAGATACAAGTAGTCTGACTGTCTGCGGGCAATTGTGATGAAAATATAACATTTATTTGTACTTGATTATGTTATTTTTTAAAAACATTTACTCACATTAGGATATTATATTTCAGAAGTAAAAATAGCAAAGTGTCAACATTCTTACAAATATGTTCATCAAATTAGTAAGAAAAAACATAAGAACCACAATAGGTGAGAATGGGCATGAATGAATCAGCAGGTCACACGAGGTGATGGCTGAAAAAAATGTCCAACCTCACCTGAATTCAAACACGCAAAATAAAATGCAATAATATGTTAGCATATTATAGTTAGATTGCCCAAAATAAATAATGATATATCTTAATGATGACAAAATTTAGAACAATAAATGAAAACCATCTACTTTAAAGATTAGATCATTTTGATCAAACTTTAAATGACTATAAATACTTGGGCATAATTTGGGAGCACCTTCATTAATTTGTAACAATCATAAATGTTAAATCCAATTTTTCTGTTCCCTTCTCATTTAAATAAAATGTTGTTTTTCTAAAGTTTGGAAAGTCCAGAGTTCCTCAATTGTTGGAGTTAAAATTGTATTGCACCTTTTTTTCATTTTAATAGTTACCTATGATCTCAGCCTACCTTTGACTTAGCAAGTGAAGTAATTTCCCCAAGGTCTAACTCCCTTGACTTCAGAGTTCTAACTTTTCCTTCCTTACAGTATTTGACAGAAAGAAACTGGGTTGAATATGTCCTACATTTCCCACTATAACTTCCATATGACAGCATTTTTCAAATCAGCAGAAAAATTTCCTCTTCTGACCATGTTTCTTTTTCATGCCCATCCTTCTCTGTTTTTGAAGCCAGGGATGGTTTAAATCTAAATTTATAATGTATACTTAGGCTCACATTGCATTTTCCCTTGGTAATAGGAACAGCAGGCCTTAGCTCACCTATTAATCTACTTGTTTGGTGGTTGTTATTTAAAAAAACATGCCCTTGGCATTTTGGAACAGAGTATAACATAATTTAAACAGATACATAAGATTATTTCCTTCTCTATACCAACTAAACTGCCCTCACAGTTGTTCAAACGCACAGATTTAATGTACCACAACATTTTCCTAATTCAGTGCTGCTAGAAAACAAATTATAATTTTCAGAAATTTCTTATTTCTTAATGATATGACATATTAAGCTTTTGATAAAAAAAAATAATGTTTCATGTCCAGAACTGATAAAATAAAATATTTGTGACCCCATACTACCTTACAAGATGCTTTCAGTAATTAAAATAAATCCTCTATATTTTCAGCAACTAAATTACTTTTTTTAATGTTTATTTACTTTTGAAAGAGAGAGAGAGACAGAGCATGAGTGGGGGAAGGGCAGAGAGAGAGAGGGAGACACAAAATCCAAAGTAGGCTCCAGGCTCTGAGCTGTCAGCACCAAGCTGGACACAAGGCTTGAATTTACAAACCACAAGATCATGACCTGAGCCTAAGTCCAATGCTTAACTGACTGAGCCACCCGGGTGCCCCTAAATTATTTTTTAAATTCCTATTTAGATAGCACCTAAGGGTAAAATTAAAGATTCTAAAAGTAGTAAGTAAATTTGATATATTTTTCTGCATTTTTGGTTTAAAGGTTTTTATTTTGATGGTTTATTTTTCAAGAAAAAAAATCTAGTTTTGTTATAATACGGGAAAAGTATCATGTCTCCAGCCTCATTTACTGCTAACCCTTCCCTGCCCACTATTATATGATCTGCCTGAAATGCTCTTTGGATTTTTTTTCACATTTGACAGATTCATGTCATATTTTAGGACTAACTCGAAGATCCTGTATGAGACCATCAACAACTAGATTTGAATCACTCATTGCACTATCTGTAAACCCCTGAGTCTTTGTCCACACTTCTTTTTAAACACTTAGCATCATTTATGATATGTAGTTCATTTCATATATGTCCATATCTCCTTCTAGAGTATGATATCCTTAGGGGGAGGGAGCTGGTACAAAATAAATGCCACATAGGCGTTTAATGAAAAACTAAATCAAACCAGTAGTATTGAGATTAGGAACACAGGCAGAACTATAAGACATAGAAGGAAAGTGAAATACTTCTTCCTTGAAACAGGAGGAAAGAAGTTGTACGTATTGCTCCTTCATGAAGGTATTTTCTTTATTTCAAAAGTAAGGTGGGGTGCCTGGGTGGCTCAGTTGGTTGAGTGTCCGACTTTGGCCTAGGTCATAATCTCACCGTTCCCAGAGTTCGAGCCCCATGTTGGGCTCTGTGCTGACAGATGGGAGCCTGGAGCCTGTTTCAGATTCTGCATCTTCCTCTCCCTCTCTGCCCTTCCCCCACTTACTCTCTGTCTGTCTGTCTCTCTCTCTCTCTCTCTCTCTCTCAAAAATAAATAAACATTTAAAAAAACAAAAACAAAGCAAAAAAAAACCCTACAAAAGTAAGGTAAAAAATCTTGGGAAGAAAACTGATTCCTCTGATTATGAATTTGTGTCCAAGGCACCATAGAGTTTGGCCAAACTGCGAATAGTTGTGAATAGATTTCACAAGATATTCTCGAAGAAAGCAAGAATAAACAAAGAAGAATATGACTGAGAAAATTAGAGAATATGTTTACTAATGAATTAAAATAAAAACTTAATCAAAATTAGAGAATAGTTCAATGGGGTGATTAACATCCCATCATCCATCATCAGACTAGGCTGTCCTGAGGAAGAACACACTCAGCTTAATCCTATTTCAGGAAAAGATATGAGAAACAAGGGTCTATGAAATTTTGAATGTCTGCAATATCCAAATGTACAGGTATCTTTTTCTTCTTCAAAGGTACTGAGTATCGTCTTTATTGTGGCTGAAACTTGGGAGTGGGCTAGAAAGGTAATACAGTGATTTATAATAAGAAACATATGCTAGGTTATTTGTCCCCATTTCTGGTACAGAGCTCCTAAAATTCTTGGAATTTCCTAAGTGTGGAGAACCTTACAGATGTCTTCTGTTATGTTAATGAGGTGGAAAGCTCCTAGGTAACCTAAGTGTGATTCTGCGACCCAGTGATTAGAGGGTTGGCCCTTTTAGTCCCCCTCCACCCTCCACCTCTGGGGAAGGGGGAGGAGCTGGAGACTGAGTTCAGTCACTAAAGGCCAATGATTTAGTCAGTCATGCCTGTTATGAAGTCTCCATAAAAACCCAGAAGGACAGGGTTTGGAGAGCTTCCTGGTTGGTGAACAGGTGGAGATTTGGGGAGAGTAGGAGCCTGGAGGGGGCATGGAGGCTCTGTGCCTTTCCCGCATTCTTTGTCCTATGCCTCTCTTCCATTCAGCTCCTGAGTTACATCATTTTACAATAAACCCGTGATCTAAACCCGTGATCTAAACCCGTGATCTAGTAGCAAAATGTTTCTCTTAGTTTGTGAGCTGCTCTAGCAAATTAATAGAAACCAAGGAGGGGGTTGTGGGAACTTCTCATCCACAGCCAGTAGGTCTGAAGTACAGCCAGTAGGTCTGAAGTACTAATAAATAACCTGGGCCTGTGATCGGCATCCTAATTTGGAGGGGTTTGTTGGAACCTCCAATTTGTAGCCAGTTAGAAGCACATGTAACAGCTTAGGCTCGGGACTGGCCTCTGAAGTGGGGGTGTTGGGGAGGGGCAGTCTTGTAGGACTGAGCCTTAACTTGTGGAATCTGATGCTGTGTCCAGGTAGATAGTGTCAGAATTGAGTTGAACTGTAGGACACCCAGCTGTGTCCTGAGCTGGGGGGAACACCCCCCCCCCACAAACACACATGTTCCAATTGGGTCCAGAAACCCAAAATGAGAAGATTCTGGGTTCTGATTAGTTCTTATTCCTCAAGTTAGTGAGAAGTCACTGTCCAATACAAGCAATTAAAAGAACTAAACAGATGCTTGGATCAGAGTAAGCAGAGTTTGAGTAAACACATATAGACTCTTGTTCCTGCTCTTCTTCAGGACCCTTCAGATAAATATTCCTTCTTCTGTAAACCAATCTGTCTTCAGATATGTGTTAATATCATTCATTAGGCTCTAGCTCTCACATTTAATCATATTTCAATGTTTTTCTAGACCCAAATTCTAATTTGGACTAATAAAACACCCATAAATTTGCTGATTTAGTCAATCATGTGAAGGTTTTAGTCATTTAGCTCTTAGAATTTCATACTATTTGTCCCAGTTCTGAGATCATCTCACACTCTAGCCTTCAGTAGTACACTGCCTCTCATTCTCAGTGGATTACACTCGTTGTATTTGTACATGCCTAATGTTAGAACCCTTCACAAAGACTGCAATTGTCAAAAATAAGGTCTTCAGGCACTTCTCATAACCATTACCCACAATCAATTCCATTCTCCCTGAAGGGGAAGATTTTTGCAAAACTTGACAATACGCAAATTAGGCAGTCTGTTCAGCAATGAAGTGTAGGACATCCAGTCGCCATTTTTTTTTCAATGTTTATTTTTGAGACAGAGAGACAGAGAAACAGAGAGGGGGGGAGGGAGGGAGGGAGTGGGGGAGGGGCAGACAGAGAGGGAGACAGAATCCCAACCAGGCTCTGTGCTGTCAGCACAGAGCCCAATGTGTGGATCGAACTCAGAAGTTGTGACATCATGACCTAAGCCAAAACCAAGAATTGAATTCTTTTTTTTTTTTTAATTTTTTTTTTCAACGTTTATTTATTTTTGGGACAGAGAGAGACAGAGCATGAATGGGGGAGGGGCAGAGAGAGAGGGAGACACAGAATCGGAAACAGCCTCCAGGCTCTGAGCCATCAGCCCAGAGCGTGACACGGGGCTCGAACTCACAGACTGCGAGATCGTGACCTGGCTGAAGTCGGATGCTTAACCGACTGCGCCACCCAGGCGCCCCACCAAGAATTGAATTCTTAACTGACTTAGCACCCAGGCGCCCTAAGACATCCAGTCATCATTAACTGAGGAGTCTTACAGGATTTATTTGTTTAGTTTGGGCTTTCTAACCCTTGGAATTTTCTGATGCATCATGGGGACGCTGTTTTCTGGTGCTCCAGATAAGGTAGCAGGCTTTTTTATAATATATGAGCTATAAGATCTACCAAAGATAAGTTATCTTAAAAGCCTCTGCATCATTTCCCTTGGAATCATCCTGACCCTCTCATTCTCCATAGCCACATACAATCTTCAGAAAATTGTAATGGCTCTGCCCTCAAAATATGTCAGAATCAGACCACCTTACACTCCTCCCTTACTCCCATGGTGGTGTGGGCACAGATCTAGGCCACCAGGAGCTCTTATGCCCTGAATTACAGCTGCCTCCAAACTGTTCTGTTTCTGTCCTTTCTATGCTATAGTCTCTCCACAACTCAAAAGCCAAAGAGATCATTTCATTTTTTTTTAATTTTTTAAAAATTTTTAAAAATTTATTTATTTAAATCCAAGTTAGTTAACATACAGGGTACTATTGGTTTTAGGAGTGGAATCCAGTGATTCATCCCTTACATATGACACTCGGTGCTCATCCCAACAAGTGCTCTCCTTAATGCCCATCATGCATTTAGCCCATGTCCCCACCCACCTCCCTAGCAACCCTCAGTTTGTTCTCTGTATTTAAGAGTCTCTTATGGTTTGCCCTCCTCCCACAGAGACAATTTTAGAACATTTGTCTGCTCCCCTCTGCTCAAAACCTTACAGAGGTTCTCTATTTCACTCAGAGTAAAAGCCAAAGTCCTCACAGGGGCAGCAAGGCCCTAAGTGGTCCACTTCCCACTCTACCTCCCACGGGACCTCCCTGACTCCAGCTCACTTCTTCTAAACTACATTGGCCTCCTTGCTGTTCCTCAAATATACCGGCCATTCAGTCACTTGGGCCCTCCATGTAGCCTGTGCCATCCACATGCCATGATTTTGTACTTCCTTCAAGTCTATGTTTAGTATCACTTACTCCATCAGGCTACATGAATGCACTGTTTAAAACGGCAGCTTTACCTTCTCCCTGACACAGCTGATGTTACTAATGCTGCTCTACGTTCTCTCTCACAGCACTTACCATTTTCTAGTAAATGAGGTAATTAACGTATTTATTTTATTTATTAGGGTTTGTCCACCATTTCTATAGTATAGATTCTATACTACACACACACACCACACACACATATACATACCAAGTTACCTAGGTTTTGTGCAACCATATTTTCCAAACACCTAGAACTATAGCTGGTACACAGTAAGTCTACAACAGATATTTGTTGAATTAAAGAATTAAAGAACTATGCTTGGGAGCCAAGATGGCGGAACAGCATGGAAGTTTTTTGTGTATCTCACATCCATGAAATACAGCCAGACCAACACGAAACCATCCTACACACCTAGAAAACTGATTGGAGGATTAACACAACAATCTGTACAACCTGAACCACAGAATTCAGCAGGTATGTGGTGCAGAGAGTTGAACTTGGGGAGAGAGAAGCCGGCAGCAGGCAGGGAGCCGCTTTTGCAGGTGGAGAGAGGACAGAGACTGGTGGGGAGAATACGGGAAAAGCACCCTTCCCCAAAAGCAGCTGGAGAGAAAGTGGAAAAGTGGAAACAGCCGCAGGGACTGAACTAAAAAGGGAGAAAGGAGAAAGGAGAGGTTTAAATTCCATTAAGGACGTAAACAGCGGGAACACAGAGTCTGAAACGCTGCAGCTCCATACCTGGTGGTGCTTTGGTGGGAAGGGTGAATCCCCAGGAGCAGAGTGGGGTCCGGGAGGTTCTTGGGCCACACAGGGAAAAGCGGTTCCACTGCTGGAAGGACATTTGGTGGAGACTATTGAAACCACCTGGTCCCAGCAGACCCCAGAAAACGGCCACATTCGCTGGTCCTGGAATAAGGTCGTTAAAAGTGAAGCCTAGTGCCAGATGTGTGTTGTGATTTTCCATAATCCCTGAAAAGCTGTGGCTACACTATTTTGCAAACTTTTTCTGGGGTGGGCTGGCACCTGGCTGCAGTCTCAGGGCACCAGAAGCAGCAGGATCCCGGAGGCATTCCTGGGTGCAGCCGGCATTTGGCCATTGCTCAGTGAGACCCTACCACAGAGCACCAGAACGGGTCAAAGCCACAGTCCTTCAGAAGTAAGGGGCCGGGGAAAACAGCCGCATCTGAGACAAAACTCGGGAGAGAGGTACTACCTCTGGCTTGGTCATGGACAGTGAAGAAGTGGGGAGTGGACGAAAGCTGAAAACAGAGGACGGGTGTGCGATTATTGATCAGGGAGAAGAGAGTTCTGATACTAGAGCCTGGATATCTGGGTGATGCCATTTTCACTGCTCCTGCGCATGCACATACGCACCTATGAGCGCAGCAACAATCCACCCCAGTAGCCTAGCAGCGCCATCTAATGGAGAATGGAGCCATTACACTAAGCCCCGCCCAACCAGGCCAACTTCGCTCTCAAGAACATAAGTCTCACCGCCAGCTTAATTTATGGACTATAAAGTGCTACATAGTCTTACTTCTAGGGGAAAATGAAGTAATTTCAGTCCTATTTCAGTTAGCAGGTCCATCCATTCAGTTTTCTTTCTTTTTTCTCTTTTACACTACTTTTCTTTTTAGTGAATACAGAAAAAGAAAATTCATTTTTATTTTCAATTTTTATTAAAAGTATTTTTCTTTAATTTTGTTTACTATATTTTGTACTTTTGTGTAAATTTTTTCAAATTCTACCTTTCATCATTTTATTTTAGTCTACTTCAGTGTATTCACCTTTTCAAATTTTCAAATGATTTCCTTTTTTCTTTTTCTTTTTTCTCTTTTTCTTTTCTTTTTCTTGAATGCAGAAAGAGAAAAACTTCATTTTTACTTTCAATTTCTATTAAAAATATTTTTCTTTCACTTTTTTACTATATTTTTTTGCTTTCATATAAATTTTTTTCAAATTCTAATTTACTTCTATCATTTTATTTTAGTCTACTATAGTGTATTCACTTTTTCAAATTTTCAAACGATTTCTTTTTTTCTCTTTTTTCTTTTTCGTTTCCTTTCTTTTTCCTGAATACAGAAAGAGAAAAATTCATTTTTTATTTAATTTTTATTAAAAATATTTTTCTTTATTTTTTTCTACTATATTCTTTACTTTTGTGTAGATTTTTTCAAATTCTCTTTTACTCCCATCATCTCTTCAGTGTATTCATTTTTTTCAAATTCTCAAACGATTTCCTTCCCCCCCTTTTTTTCTCAAATCTGTCAAACTACTTTCAACACCCAGACCAAAACACACCTAGGATCTAGCATCTTTTATTAGATTTTGTGTGTGTGTGTGTTTATTTTTTTAATTTTAATATTTTAAAATTTTTAATTTTTAATTTTAATTATTCTACCTCATTAATTCCTTTTCTCCCTTCAAAATGGCAAAAGGAAGGAATTCACCCCAAAAGAAAGAGCAGGAAGAAACGACAGCCAGGGACTTAACCAACACAGATACAAGCAAGATGTTTGAACCAGAATTTAGAATCATGATAATAAGAATACTAGCTGGAGTTGAAAATAGATTAGAATCCCTTCCTGCAGAGATAAAAGAAGTAAAAAATAGTCACAATGAAATTAAAAATGTTATAACTGAGCTGCAATCACGGATGGATGCAGCAGCGGCAAGGATGGATGAGGCATAACCGAGAATCAGCGATATAAAGGACAAACTTATGGAGAATAGTGAAGCAGAAAAAAAGACGGAGATTAAAGCAAAAGAGCACAATTTAAGAATTAGAGAAATCAGTGACTCATTAGAAAGGAACAACATCAGAATCATAGGGGTTCCAGAAGAGGAAGAGAGAGAAATAGGGGTAGAAGGGTTATGTGAGCAAATCATAGTAGAAAACTTTCCTAACCTGGGGAAAGACACAGACATCAAAATCCAGGAAGCACAGAGGACCCCCATTAGATTCAACAAAAACCCACCATCAACAAGGCATACGATAGTCAAATTCACAAAACACTCAGGCAAGGAGAGAATCATGAAAGCACCAAGGGAAAAAAAAGTCCCTAACCTACAAGGGAAGACAGATCAGGTTTGCAGCAGACCTATCCACAGAAACAAGGCAGGCCAGAAAGGAGCAGCAAGATATATTCAATGTGCTGAATCAGAAAAATATGCAGCCAAGAATTCTCTATCCAGCAAGGCTGTCATTCAAAATAGAAGGATAAATAAAATGTTTCCCAGGCAAACAAAAATTAAAGGAGTTTGTGACCACTAAACCAGCCCTGTAAGAAATTTTAAGGGGGACTCTCTGAGGGGAGAAAAGATGAAAAAAATAAAATAACAATAATATTAATAATAATAAATATATATATTTAATATATATAATATATAATAATTATAATACATATTACATTATATTTTATATATATTATATATATTATATATTATAAATACATATATTTATATTTGATATATAAATATATATCAAAAGCAACAAAGATTAGAAAGGACCAGAGAACACTACCAAAACTCCAACTCTACAAGCATCATAATGGCAATAAATTCATATCTTTCAGTATCACTCTAAATGTCAATGGACTCAATGCTCCAATCAAAAGACATACAGTAACAGAATGAATAAGAAAAGAAGATCCATCTATATGCTGTTTACTAGACACCCACTTTAGACCTAAAGACACCTTCAGATTGAAAATAAGGGGATGGAGAACCATCTATCATGCTAATGGTCAACAAAGAAAGCCAGAGTAGGGGTGCCTGGGTGGCTCAGTCGGTTGAGTGTCTGACTTCGGCTCAGGCCATGATCTCATGGTCTGTGGGTTCGAGCCCCGTGTTGGGCTGTGTGCTGACAGCTCAGAGCCTGGAGCCTGCTTTGGATTCTGTGTCTCCCTCTCTCTTTGCCCCTTCCCTGCTCAGGCTCTGTCTCTCTCCCTCTCTGTCAAAAATAAATAAACATTAAAAAAAATTAAAAAAAAAAAAGAAAGCCAGAGTAGCCACACTTATATCAGACAATCTACACTTTAAAGTAAAGACCCTATCAAGAGATGCAGAAGGGCACTATATCATAATCAAGGGGTCTATCCACCAAGAAGACCTAACAATTATAAACATTTATACGCCAAATGTGAGGGCACCCAAATATAAGAATCAATTAATCACAAACATACAGAAACTCATTGATAGTAATACCATAATAGTAGGAGATTCAACACCCCATTCACAGCAATGGACAGATCATCTAATCAAAAAATCAACAAGGAAACGATGGCTTTGAATGACACACTGGACCAGATGGACTTAACAGATATATTCAGAACATTTCATCCTAAAGTGGCAGAATATACATTCTTCTCCAGTGCCCATGGAATGTTCTCCAGAATAGACCACATACTGGGACACAAATAAGCCCTAAGTAAGTACAAAAAGATTGAGATCATACCGTGCATATTTTCAGACCACAATGCTATGAAACTCCAACCACAAGAAAAAATTTGGAAAGGTAACAAATACTTGGAGACTGAAGCACATCTTACTAAAGAATTAATGGGCTAACCAAGAAGTTAAAGAGGAAATTAAAAAAGGATATGGAAGTTGATGAAAATGATAACACCACAACCCAAAACCTCTGGGACGCAGCAAAGGCGGTCATAAGAGGAAAGTATATAGCAATCCAGGCCTTCCTAAAGAAGGAAGAAAGATCTCAGTACACAACCTAACCTTACACCTTAAGAAGCTGGAAAAAGAATGGCAAATAAAACCAAAACCAGCAGAAGACAGGAAATAATAAAGATTAGAGCAGAAATTAATGCTATCGAAACCAAAAAAACAATAGAACAGATTAGTGAAACCAGAAGCTGGTTCTTTGAAAGAATTAACAAAATTGATAAACCACTAGCCAGTTTGATCAAAAAGAAAAAGGAAAGGACCCAAATAAATAAAATCAAGAATGAAAGAGGAGAGATCACAACCAACACAACAGAAATAAACACAATAATAAGTGAATATTATGAGCAATTATATGCCAATAAAATGGGCAATCTGGAAGAAATGGACAAATTCCTAGAAACATATACACTACCAAAACTGAAACAGGAAGAAATAGAAAATTTGAACAGACCCATAACCAGTAAGGAAATCGAATTAATAATAAAAAATCTGCCAAAAAAACTAGAGTCCAGGGCCAGATGGCTTTCCAGGGGAATTCTACCAAACATTTAAGGAAGAGTTAACACCTATTCTCTTGAAGCTGTTCCAAAAAATAGAAATGGAAGGAAAACTTCCAAACTCTGAATAGCCAAAGCCATCTTGAAAAAGAAAACCAAAGGAGGAGGCATCACAATCCCAGACTTCAAGCTATACTACAAAGCTGTAATCATCAAGACAGTATGGTACTGGCACAAGAACAGACACTCAGATCAATGGAACAGAATAGAGAACCCAGAAATCGACCCACAAATGTATGGCTAACTAATCTTTGACAGAGCAGGAAAGAATATCCAATGGAATAAAGACAGTCTCTTCAGCAAGTGGTGCTGGGAAAACTGGACAGTGACATGCAGAAGAATTAACCTGGATCACTTTCTTACACCATGCACAAAAATAAACTCAAAATGGATGAAAGACCTAAATGTAAGACAGGAAGCCATCAAAATCCTTGAGGAGAAAGCAGGCAAAAACCTCTTTGATCTTGCCCGCAGAAACTTCTTACTCAACATGTCTCCGGAGGCAAGGGAAACAAAAGCAAAAATGAACTACTGGGACCTCATCAAAATAAAAAAGCTTCTGCAGAGCGAAGGAAACAATCAGCAAAACTAAAAGGCAACTGACAGAATGGGAGAAAAATGTTTGCAAATGACATATCAGATAAAGGGTTAGTATCCAAAATCTATAAAGAACTTAGCAAACTCAACACCCAAAAAACAAATAATCCAGTGAAGAAATGGGCAAAAGACATGAATAGACACTTCTCCAAAGAAGACATCCAGATGGCCAACCGACACATGAAAAAATGCTCCACATCACTCATCATCAGGGAAATACAAATCAAAACCACAAAGAGATACCACCTTACACCTGTCAGAATGGCTAACATTAACAACTCAAGCCACAACAGATGTTGGTGAGGATGCAGAGAAAGAGAATCTCTTTTGCATTGTTGGTGGGAATGCAAGCTGGTGCAGCCACTCTGGAAAACAGTATGGAAGTTTCTCAAAAAAACTAAAAATAGCACTACCCTATGACCCAGCAATTGCACTACTAGGCATCTATCCACGGGATACAGGTGTGCTGTTTCGAAGGAACACATGCACCCCCATGTTTATAGCAGCACTATCAACAATAGCCAAAGTATGGAAAGAGCCCAAATGCCCATCGATGGGTGAATGGATAAAGAAAATCTGATATATATATACAATGGAGTATTGCTCAGCAATCAAAAAGAATGAACTCTTGCCATTTGCAACTACGTGGATGGAACTGGAGGGTATTATGCTAAGTGAAATGAGTCAGTCAGAGAAAGACAAAAATCATATGACTTCACTCATATGAGGACTTTAAGAGACAAAACAGATGAACATAAGGGAAGGGAACAAAAATAATATAAAAACAGGGAGGGGGACAAAACAGAAGAGACTCATAAATATGGAGAACAAACTGAGGGCTACTGGAGGGGTTGTGGGAGGTGGGAGGAGCTAAAGGGTAAGGGGCACTAAGGAATCTACTCCTGAAATCATTGTTGCACTATATGCTAACTAATTTGGATGTAAATTTTAAAAAATAAAAAATAAAACAAGTTCAAAAAAAAGAATTGCTAATAGGAAAATATTTCAGTCAGCAGAATCAGTTAAAGACTTAGAGTTCAGATGTATGTAATAGAAACATGACTACTGTGATTTACAAAGGAGTTATTTTTCTCAAGTAAAGTAAGCAATCCTAGTTAGTTCCTTATTTCTTATGCCTTTTCCCTCGTGACCCCTAGCATGGGGTTCCTTACTCACAACCTTGAGAGGGTTGCTTCACTTTTAGGCACTAGCCACTTTGTGCCTTTCCTTTCCTGTGACACTTTGTGTCTAATGAGTTCTAATTACATCTCACCAGCCAGAGCTAGAACACATGGCCATTCATGGCTGCAAAGAAAATTGTGAAGTGTCCATGGTTTTAAGTGGACACATTGCAGCCTTATAACAGAAAATTGGAGCTAACACATGGAAATGCTTAGAAGCACATATGGCATATA
Source organism: Leopardus geoffroyi (assembly GCF_018350155.1). Lineage (NCBI taxonomy): Eukaryota > Metazoa > Chordata > Mammalia > Carnivora > Felidae > Leopardus > Leopardus geoffroyi. The sequence continues at coordinate 132,026,950 of NC_059331.1, read as the reverse complement.
GTAAAAGGCATATACATATTAGCCATTACTATCACCTTTGCCTTTTATTTAAATTTTTTTTAATGTTTATTTATTTATTTTTGACCACAAGCAGGGGAAGGACAGAGAGAGGGAGACACAGAATTCAAAGCAGGCTCCAGGCTCCAAGCTGGCAGCACAGAGCCTGATGCGGAGCTAGAACCCACAAACCAGGAGATCGTGACCTGAGCTGAAGTCAGACACTTAACCGACTGAGCAACACAGGCACCTTGTCTTTTATTTTTTAAATTCAGAAAATATTCTGTGAGTACTTAGCCAATAAGGAAATCAACATATTATAATATGACTACATTAAGTTAATGTAGTTAATGTATTAAAACTTTCATTTTTAAATTAAAGGATGATTAAAGTAGTTAAAATGAATTTGCTCTAAAGAACACAATTGATGATAGGATCTTAGAATTTAATTATGCAAAATATGTACAAATTAAATGCTACTTTGTTCTGCATCAGGCTCAAATTTATCCAGATAAAATCATATTATGTACGTTTTCCAAATGTTGCTGATTCATTTATGTCTAAATGCCTCTGATGTGGTAAGTACAATTCTAGGCTCTGTTTTATGCTCTGTGGACAAAACAATAAAAGAGCAAAAAGGTGTTTCCACATTCTAATGATTCTAAACATGGAGTTTATAATATTAAAAACTGTCTATACTCCCAGTTTTCCAAATGACTTCCTAAATTAATTTGTCTAATAAATGACTAATAGGAAACTAAAGTAATCCATTTATTTAAAAATTAAGTTTCTCTATACCATAAAACTTAAAAAAGAATATCATGCGAAGTGCATTTTCCTTCTTTGCGTCTACGTTACAGGCAAGCTATTTTTCCCCCATATACATATAGTGTACTTACACCTTTATGCTAATTCTTAAGGAAGTTGTTTATTTCTTGCTTCAGTGTCCCATTCCTACCAAATTTCTCGGATGTCATTCGTATCTGTAAACATTTTAAATATAAAGAGCCTGTTGGTCTAGGCTGAGGGAAATTTTGGAAATTAGTTCACAGCCACAAATATTAAGTACCATTCCTTTATATTACAGATATATAGGATGACTTTAGCGGTGCAGAGAAAATTGAAAAAGGCCACCACATGAAAAAAGTCATCATTTTGAATTCATTACTATCTGAAACTGATCTGAAACCATTTTCTATCTTAGGTCAAGTGTGTAGAATGGGAAGCAAACATTTGAGAAGGAAATCAGCAACACATCTCAGAAATCCTGTGAGAAAACATTCAAGAAAACGTTTATTTCAAAATACTATGTTCCTATATTCTGGTGGGGAATGTTCCTTACAAAGTTCTACTTCCTGGCTTTCCAGGGACTAGGGTCACTTCCTAGTCGCTGCTTCTACCCAACTTTCTGGGTGCCACTCCTAAAACAACAGTCTTTATTTTCAGCATGGTCACTTGAGGCCTGAAAATTGCCGCTCCCCATTATAGACCTATTTGGTAGAGATTGACAGAGTTGTGTCTGCGCTGTTTTCTGTTATGAGCTGGGTGCACAGTTTCTGCTCAATTTTTTTTTCCTGTTGCCCATGATAAAAGCAAAAAGATTTTTAAAAAAGGCTCAAACAAAAATTCAGAGTAAGGCTAATGACCCAATTACGTTATGTTATCAGACTTTAATCTTGAAATAATATATCAGAAACTCTGTAAAACTGGTTAACCTGTTACCTTTTCCCCAAAATGTTTGCAAAATCGCAATGTTTCAATCATTGTTAAAAATCCTAAGACTTTCAGAGTTCAACCACAGTAACAATGCTGTAAATAGCCGTAAATCTTTTTCTCTTTTGTCCACTACAGTCATTGCCTACATAACATACGCATATCTGGTCTTTCCATTCTGCTTGAGGTAGAAATAAACTTTTGCAAGATACTCTAATCATTTGACACTGAATTTTGTAGAGATTCACTAAATAATACATATGTCTATATCTCTACTATTTCCAATTAGGACATTTGCGTGTATGTGTGTGTTTAAGGGTAAGGGAAAACTATTAGAAATAATAAGAGAATTCATAAACCCAATGGATTACATACTTAATATTAAAAATACATAGCTTTTTCAATATTCAAGTAATAACCAGGTAGAAAATATATGGGAATAAATGATTCCATTTATAAAAACAATAAAAAGAAAACATCTAACTATAAACTTACAGGAAATATACAGAACCTATATGCCTAAAACTTTAAAACGATACTGGGGAACATATAAAAAGATATAAAGAAACTACAGTACACACATGCGCTTGTATACAGAGGAGACAATATTGTAAAGATACCATTTCTCCTGTAGATTACTCAATAAGTTAAATGCAGTGACAAAACACCAAAAGAATTTCTTTTCTCAACTGGACAAAATTATGCTAAAGATCATCTGGAAAAGTAAATATGCAAAGATAGTCAGGCAAATTCTAAAAGGGAAGAATGAAAGGAACTAGCCCTATTAACTGTTAAAGAAATAGTATATCTTCCATAATCAAACAGTTTGGAACTTGAGAAGAAATAGATCAATGGAAGAGACACAACAAATAGAGCACACTTATGGAATAGGATAGAAGTGTTAGCTAATGAGAAGGTGGTCATCACATTGCAGTATGTAAATGTATCAAATCAACACCACTTGTACCTCCTAAACTTAGACAATGCTGTATGTCAATTACATCTCAAAAGAATAGGGGATGGGGGCTGGGGGAGAGAGAGTATAATAGGTAAAGAGATTTCCTTTATGTTAAAATTGTGTTTCAAACTAATGTGGAAAAACTTCCATATGATGAAAACTAATATCATAACTATAAACAAAGTCAAACAATACATAAGGGAAAAATATCTGTAACGTGTAAAAATGGATTAATCTCCTTAATTTAGAAATATCTCCTGTAAATCAATAAGAACACGATGATCATTTGTGAGAAAGAAAGAAGAATTTTTTTATTCCAAAAGAGAGCAAGAAAATGGTGCCTAATCTGGAGTATGACCAAAAAAAATAAAACACAAACAAAAACAGAAACCATGGAATTCTGAGTGAAGATGTTTGCAGGGAAATCAGAAAATGAGGCTTTCACTTTCCAGTTTGTATCTTTCTCTGCAGTACGGATTTTTCTATCTTCCAAGTATTTATTTAGTCAACATGTCAACATATTACCTAGGTGACGGAATTATATGCCAGTATTTATTTTCATTCTTTTATTCACCAATATTAAAAATAAAAGCCAAATTATTATTTTAACATTTTAAAGAAATTGTTCAATATCGTCTGTAATTTACTCTAGGATGCTCCAGTGTAGATAGTCAGATATATGGGTTTCAGTTTAATTTTACCCTACAAGCCAGTAATTATCATCCAAAGTGTCCTCATCAGAAATATACACTTCATGGGTTGTTAGGTACTTTGAGTAGCTCTAACTAAAGCCTACAATCCAAAGGCTGTTACACCAGCCTTTCAAGTATCTTTATCTCCAATCAACACCAGAGGCTTTGTTAGAGGCAGAAGTGATTTTTCCACGGGTGAAATGAATGGTATTCAAGATTTCTAGCATTAGCTAAAAATATTATACAGATATTCCCATTTTTGAATGAATAGCCTAGTATTTATGCAACTCAATATCCTACACCTTTTAGAGTAAAGACTTGGTTTAGGATTATGAGTAAACTATTTGGCTGCCTAATGGAAGACTGTGTCACCTGGCTGCAACTAAAAGGTTAGCGTTTTTTTTAACAACAAAATCAACAACAAAAATCCTACCTCTTTCATACTTTCTCTTTTATATTCTCAGATTGCTGTTGCCTAGTTGTCTTTGATCTCTGTGAAATCATCATATAAAATTAGGAACCCTTAAGATCTTGCTCTGATTGAGCCATTCCTGAATCATTCTTTTCTTTCTTTCTTTTCTTAATTATTCAAGTATAGTTGACATACAATGTTCTATTAGTTTAGGTGATTCAACAATTCTGTACATTACTCACTGCTCACCACAATTAGTCACAATCTGTCACCATAAAATGTCACAATATTATTGACTAGTATTCCCTATGCTGTACTTTTCATCTCCATGATTTGCTTACTTATTTATTTTAACATTTACTTATTTTTGAGAGAGAGAGAGAGAGAACAAGTGGGAGAGAGGCAGAGAGAGAGGGGGACAGAGAATCCGAAGTGGGTTCTGTGTTAAAGGCAGAGATCCCGTTGCAGGGCTCAAACTCCCGAACTGTGAGATCAAGTCACACACTTAACTGACTGAGCCACCCAGGAGCCCCATGACTAATTTATTTTATAACTTGAAGTTTGTACCTCCTAATTCCCTTCATCTATTTTGCACATCCCTCCACTCACTTCTTCTCTGGCACCACCAGTTTCTTCTCTGTATTTAAGAGTCTGGGTTTTTTAGTTATTTGTTTTATTTTTTAGGTTCCACATATAGGTGAAATCATATGGTATTTGTCTTTCTCTGCCTGACTTATTTCACTTAGCATCATGGAGGTATCACAATCCCAGATTCCAAGATGTATTGCTATAATAATCAAAATAGTATGGTACTGGCACAAAAATAGACACATAGATTAATGGGACAGAATTTAAAAGCCCAGAAATAAGCCCATCCTTATATGGTCAATTAATCTTCAACAAAGGAGACAAGCATGTGCAATGAGAAAAAGAGAGGCTCTTCAACAAATGGTGCTGGGAAAATTGGACAGTAATATGCACAAGAATGAAACTGAACCACCTTCTTCTACCATACACAAAACTAAACTCAAAATGGATTAAAGACCTATAGGTAAGATCTGAAACCATGAAATTCCTAAAAGAAAACAGGCAGTGAGTTCAGACATAAGCTTTAGCAGCATCTTTATGGATATGCCTCCTTAGGCAAGGAAAACAAAGGCAAAAATTAACTATGGGGACTGCATCTGAAGCATCCCTTTCACATTTCATTCTTTGTATAATAATTTTGCTTCTAGCAGTAAAACTGTTTACTTCCTACCCTGTCTTTTTTTTCAACTCTACATGAATTGTCAAAGAATAAACAGATAGGTCCATAAATAAATGTGACTGTAAAGTGCATTCTTCTATCTTGAAACCAAAATAATTTTTCAGTTATGTACATTCAATGCTTTCTGATAATTGGCAAAGAACCTGAATGGTACTGCATTCCAATGAGTAACTGACTCCATAGCATCAGAAAGTAGAGTGATAATATGATATATGCCACCCAGAAAAAGCAAGGGGTTTATTTTTCCAAAATTATTTATGAAATCTAACATCTGTTAGAGTCATGCAAGGTGCAAAATAACTTAGTTAAGATATACAATAACTTAGAAACATCTAAATACTGTTGAATGTTGTTGATTAAATTTTATTTATTTATTTATTTTTTATTTTTTATTTTTTTTCAACGTTTATTCATTCTTGGGACAGAGAGAGACAGAGCATGAACGGGGGAGGGGCAGAGAGAGAGGGAGACACAGAATCGGAAACAGGCTCCAGGCTCCGAACCATCAGCCCAGAGCCCGACTCGGGGGCTCGAACTCACGGACCGCGAGATCGTGACCTGGCTGAAGTCGGACGCTTAACCGACTGCGCCACCCAGGCGCCCCTAAATTTTAAAAGAGCTTAGCATTTTCTTGTTTTCTTTGACCGTATGTTTTCTCTGAGCTTCTTAGTACCCCTCTCTAAAAACTCAAGGTATTTCTGCTATCCAATCTGCACTCTCAACGCAATCCCATTACTCATTCTTAGTTCTCATTTGTTACTCTCGGAGTGTAGTTTTTTCTTTATTAATTCAACTACCAGAAACAAACATTTAACATATGCAAACAGAGGGCTCTCTCTGAGTTTCTACATACATGGGACATGATACACTTAGAGAAATGATTATCGAAGAGGTGTGTTTACAATCGAATTGAAATGGAGAAATGAAAACAATCAATTTTAAAATATGTTTTTTCAGTTATTTGGGGAATCTCTATGATCAGCCTCTATGAACCTTTCCTCATCCATAAAATAGGGATGCTAAACCATCCAATCTAAGGTCTAATTGAAGAAGATTTACGTACTCGTTTATGACGTACCATGGTAATATATCACCAGATAATAATGTGGCCTAGCAATTTGTTAGCCAGCAAATGTATCTCCCCTTTCATGCTGCATATCTAAACTTGGGTTTTCAATAAACATATTTTCCTATAGGCCTATAAGGTCTAGTTATGAGATTTTTCCCACTATGGTTGCAGGTCTCTAGAAGAATGAAGCCATAATATCTTTAATTATAAAATCACAACACATGTGATATGATGGACATTGTGATGAACCCAATCAAACTACTGGAAAGTATTTAGGATTTTAAAGGCAAAATAAGGTAGCCATTCTCTGAAATTGCAAGTGTCTAATACATTTAAATGCCCACCTTTTCCCCATAGATTTTAAACTATTTCCTTTGTGTGGCTAAAACTGAATTAAAAACTGACAATAGATCAGCGTTATGCTACACCATATAATGAAACACTGAGTAAGTACAATATTATACATTGCTATTATAAAATCCTATAAAGTAAATTATACTGTTGGGCTATAGATTCTGATAAAATGTGTTTTTGTTTTGTTTTGGCTTTGTTTTGTTTTTTGGCTTGTTCGTTTGTTTGCTTAGCAACACGAAAAACTAAAAACCCAGGAATGAGAGTGACAATTCCTCAGTAAACCCAGAAATGATAGTGACAACTCCTTGCTCTGTCTCATGTTTGGAGTTGCGCGATGTCTACCTTTGAAGAGAAACTCAAGTGGCACATGTAACATCATATGAAGCCAAAGTAGGTTTGATGGTACATTTTGAAACACGATGACTGAGATACTGCTTTTCACTATCAGCTTTGCCATCTTTCTTGAGAATTTTTTAATCATTCAAGAAATCCTAAAAATCAGCTCCTATCTTATTTATAAACATGAAAGATCTCAAAATAAAAAGAAGAGGAAGACAAAATTTAAGGAAAAATAGTAATCTCTGGTCAAAGAATTCTAAATAGCTATTAGCTATAAACCTTAGTAATTAACATCATAAGTTTAAAATGAATAGTCAAGATTTCAATATTGATGTATTAGACTGCTCAAGCTGCCATAACAGAGTACCGCAGATGGGGTGACTTAAACAATGGAAATTAATTTCTCACAGAAATCTGTGATGAAGGTGCTGGCAAATTCAGTTTCTGGTAAGAGCTCTATTTCTAGCTTGCAAAACGATGCCTTCCCTATGTGTCCTCACATGGTCTTTCCTCTGTGTGGACGTGCAGAAAGAATGAGACAGAGACAGAGAGGTCTAGTGTCTCTTCCTCTTTTTGTAAGGACACCAGTCCTATGGGATTGGGGCCCCACCCTTATGATCTCATTTAACTTTAATTACCTTCTTAAAGACCCTATCTTCAACTACAGTCACACTGGGGACTAGGGATTTAACATAAGAATTTTGTGGGGACAGAATTCAGTCCATAATACTTGATATCCATTGGAAATCCCTCGAAATATTGGTTTCTCTACTTTGGATCAAGTTAGAAATAATTGGCATAAGATGTTCATTAATTGTGACAATCACAAGTTTATTCTTATTAGTAGGAACATCTCCACATTCTTATATTATGATTTTATCCTTTATCTCCAGGAAAGACAATACAAGAGCATTATAACATGAACTTGTTGGCAAATTTATGTTGAAATGAGAATTTAGCTACTCCTTTCTTTAAATAATGTCAGCTTCCTCTACTAGGACCATGCCTTCCATAATTCTTGTTATTTCATGAAGAGAGATTACAAAAATATAGCACGTATAGGGAAATTTATCCTTATAATAATGGTAACAGTACTGTAATATCAGGTAGCTGGTATCAGAATAAATCTCTTGTAAATATTAATTACAAATTCTGAAAAAAATACACATACACACTATTTGAAGGCAATGTATAATGATCAAATGCAAGCAGGAACTAGGGAAGAATTCAACACTTGAAAGAAGAAGGAAACTCAATGAGATGCACATTTATACATTTCCCCCACTGAGGATATGAAGCAATTAGAACATAAACAGGAAGCCACAGTCTTACTTCCTTAAATATCACAGGGCAGAATTTGGAGCTTCCAAAGTAACTGGAAATTGAGAGGATAAATCCAGAAAAGGGAAGGCCATAGAAGGCCAAGCTCCAAAGTCTTCATACAAACTACCTTCAAACCCTTGGGTAGCCCTCAAATTACTTACATTTAGGACTGATAGAAGGAGACCAGGAAAAAAGCAACAGCTAAAAGTTATTTAAAAAAAAAAAGTGAGCAAGGAATCCAGCTATTGCCTACCTCAAGAAAAATGGACTTTGGAGTTTGAGTCAAGTCAAAGTGAAATGCTTTGTAAACACCACAACTTTCCACTGAAATCCCAGAACAATCATGATCATTGATAAAAAGACTACTTTCTAGGAATAAATCATTATTCTAAGATTAAGAGCAAAGCTAATCCCTAAGATAATGGGCAAAATCTTCTCCAACAAAGTATAAAAATTAAGCCTCCACAAGTTCATGGTGATCAGCCAGTAACTTAACTTGTCTGGTCATCACACAAAAAACAACACTTCTCTGAAAACTATAACGAAATCAAGAGTCTTGGGGGTGCCTGGGTGGCTCAGTCAGTTAAGCGTCCAGCTTCACCTCAGGTCATGATTTCACAGCTCAAGGGTTTGAGTCCTGCGTCGGGCCCTGTGCTGACAGCTCAGAGCCTGGAGCCTGCTTTGGATGCTGCGTCTCCCTCTCTCTCTCTGCTCCACCCCCACTCATGCTCTGTCTCTCTCTGTCTCTCAAAAATAAATAAAACGTTAAAAAAAGTTTTAATAAAAAAAGAGTCTTTACAATGCATCATTCACAATATCCCATGTGCAATCATAAAGTATTAGACATGCCAAGAAACGAGAGTGAAACCCCTAGTCAAAAGAAAACAGACATAATAGAAAGAGATCTCATGTTGACCGAGATGTTAAAATGAGCAGACAAGGACTTTAAAGAAATAATTATGAAGATGTTCATGACTTAAGAAAAAGATGATCGGGGTGCCTGGGTGGCTCAATCATTTAAGCATCCAACTCTTGATTGAGGCTCAGGTCATGATCTCAGCGTTGTAAGATCAAGCCCCTTGACAGGCTCCATGCTGGGTGTGTTGTCTGCTTAATATTCTCTCTCTCTCTCTCTCTCTCTCTCTCTCTCTCTCTCTCTCAAACAAATGAAACAGATTCTCTCTCTCTACCTCTTCCCCTCTCTCTTGCTTGTGCTTTCTCTCTAAAATAATAATTAAAAAAAACAAAAGATGATCAGAATGAGTGAATAATGGACAAATCTCATCAGAGAAATGAAACTACATAAAAGAACTAAATGAAAATTTTAAAACAGGAAAGTACAATAGGCATATGAAAAAGCGCTCAACTTCATTAGTCATCTGGAAAATGCAAATTTCAAACACACTAAAATACTATTTCACATCTTTAGAATAGCTAAATTTAAAAGATGACAACACCAAATATTGACAAGGATATAGAACAACTGGAACTTTCAGATATTGCCAGTAGGAGTATAAAATGATGCAGCTACTTTGGGAAAAATTTTTGGCAGTTTTTTATAAAGTAAAATGTATACCTATCCTATGGACTAGCAGTTCCATTCCTATGTATTTATTCAAAAGAAATTAAGACATATGTACACACAAATATTTGAAAGCAAACGTTAATGGCAGAAACAACTCAAATGACCATCAATATGTGAATAAACTAATTACGATCTATTTATACAACAGGATACTACTCAACAAAAATAAAAGGATATACTCTTGTACAACATGAATAACTATGAAAGACATTATGTCATTTTAAAGAAGCCAGACACAAAGGAGCACATACTGCTTGATTCCTTTCATAGAAGCTCAAGAAAAAGCAAAAACATTCCTATAGTGATACAATCAAAACGTGAATTACACATGGTTAAGTGGAGACCAACTAGAAGGGGCACAGTGTATCTTTCTAGAGTGATGAAAGTGTTCCATATCTTGTTTGAATTAATGCTTACATGACTATATTCATCTGCTGTAACTCACCAAATTGTAAGTATATTTTACTTCAATAAAGATGGTTATCAGAAAGTATCTACAGATACCTTGTAAAATTTAAACTTCTCAGTACCATCAGAGAATATGGACCTATGGCATATACTTATTCTCCATGAAAATGTATTACCGTATATAGTTTTCTATGCAATCCAATATAAATACCAAATGTAGAAAGCAATGAGGAAAAAACAAAACAAAACAAAAAAAGGAATAAGACATTTTCCAATCTTACAAAATAGTGTTTACTTGGGACAAGGAAACTACCAAAAATATTTTCTGTTCCTTGTTAAGATTCTTTTTGCCTTCAAGATTCAAATTTACATTCTAGGTAGGAGAGAATTCAAATTGGTTCACCTCTTTAGAATGGATTCTGTGCCTAGCTAAGCAGAATGAACTGCTCCAACACAGCATTTTATATTGCATATTCATTTATCCTGAAATCTTGTAAGTTAAAAAGCAAATACTGTAGTGACACGTTGAAAGCTAACATACCCCTGATAGGAAAAGTTGTCACTAGAGATGCATGGCTTAAAAAAAATAAAAAAGATTGAGTCATCATAAAACAATGGCTCTCAACCCTACCTGTACATTGAATCAGCTAGGCAGATTTTAAAATACTGTCTACTAAGTCTTATTAAAACAGAATATTCTCACTGAAATATGAACTTCATGAGGAAAGTTTTTGGGTTTTTTTTTTTTTTTTTTTTTTTTACTTTGTTCATTCTTATACTCCCAGAGCTTAGAAAAGAGCCTGGCACATAATAGTATTTGATGAATGAATAAATGAGTAACAAATTAGTTATTACAAGTCAAGGAACAATTTCGGTCTTGTACATAGTGGCAGAATTCCTCTAGATGATGCAGAGCACGGCAGTGCAGAGCAGTTATTTCACAAAAAAGTTTGATAATTTGTATTAATTTTAGCTGAAAATTATTAATCATTTATCAAGCATCTCCTATGGTTCAGGAATTATGCTCAGATTAAGGGATATGAATGTGAATAAAACATAGTCCTGCATTTGAGAAGCTCCCAGTCTATTGGGGATTAGTGGTAAAGAGAAAGTTTAGCATGTAAACATTCATTAATTTATTCATTAATTCATTACCCATTCATTAAGCTCTCACTACATGCCAAGCACATATGTGCCAGGGTCTATAGTAGCAAACATAGCAAATGTGATACCTGTCCTCAAGGAGCTTACTGTCTAGTAAAGAGAAAGATAATAAACTTGGAAATAATTTGTGATCATTATTATGAAGGAAATGACTATAACGTTGTAATAAAGAATTTTGGTCAGATGGAGGGCACTACTTTGTATTGAATGGTCATAAAATACCTCCTTAGGGAGGAAATATTTGTGTTGCAACTTTAATGATGAGAAGAATGCGAAGTTCATAGGAGGTTTCCAGCAAAGGAAATAACACGTTCAAAATACTCAAGGTTGGAAGAAATTTGACATGTTCAAGGGCCTGAAAGAATCCAATGGCTAGAGCATAAATGGAAAGTAGAAAAAGTTGGAAGTAGAATAATAAGAATAATTTAATAATAGGTGTTAAATTCACAGCCTGGTAGGTCATGGCAGAGAGTTTGGATTTTATTCTAAGTGCAATATGAATCTATTAAATGATTTTAATCAATAAGATGGCATGATACAACTTACATATGTAAGATTATTCCCTTTTCCAAATGGAAAACAGATTGTCCAGCCTGTTTATTTCTTCTTACATTCATAATATTAAAATACAGCAACCCAATAGCTCATAAGTATACTTTTTATAGGAGGGAAAGTGATTGGCCCAGTTCAGGTGTCTGCTCCTGTTTTAATCAACTATGACTGAAGAGTGGGGAGTTGTTTGGAATAAATATGGCTTCTGAAGGCTATGTTGAGAAGCCAAAGTAGGTGTATTAAAGTAATACTATGAAGACTATCACTTGCTGAATGAAGAGACACAAGCCACCCACAGGGCAGTTGGCAGATAGCTTCCTCAGCATCCAAACTCCTACTTTGGGAAAGTGCAAACCTTGGGGTCATTTTGATGGAAGGTACAGTTTCAATATACTCATACAAGAGAAGTAAAGTCACAAGATTTGTAATTTGCAAATGTCAGAAATGGGGATGGGCAGGGCTGGGAGGTAATGCAGCTGCCATGACTGGGGAAAGGGCAGTCATCTGTTCCAGGTCATGAGTGAGAAGGAGGTACAGAGCAGGGGAGTAAAAACCTGTTGCTTACGAGGTGGTTGGGGCAGAGGTCACTAATTTTTGGGGGGCTTTATTCTAAATGGTTACTTTAAGAGGTGCTCAGGAAAAGCAAAGCAGGAACTTTCGGCGGAAATACTAAACTTGGATCCTATTTAAATGTTCAGACTCTGGCTGTGAGGAGGGCTGTCATTATGTAAAATGCCAAGGCAGCAACTCAGAAAAACAAAAGTTGTTTTTCAAAAGTTTCAAAAACTCAAAAAACAAAACAAAACAAAACAAAAACCGAGGTGTTTCTTATCACAGATCCATTTTTGTGCATCAGCGGTCAAACTCATAGAAGATAATTTTTTTTAGAATGTAGGCAGGCACCTCTCAAGCCATGAAGGTATGGGAAGATTTTTTTTTCAACACGGAAGTAATATGATCAAATTCATCATTTAAAAAGTAACTCTGTGGCCAAAATGAACAAATCAGGGGACTATAGATGCTGGAGAGGATGTGGAGAAACGGGAACCCTCTTGCACTCTTGGTGGGAATGCAAACTGGTGCAGCCGCTCTGGAAAACAGTGTGGAGGTTCCTCAAACAATTAAAAATAGACCTACCCTATGACCCAGCAGTAGCACTGCTAGGAATTTACCCAAGGGATACAGGAGTACTGATGCATAGGGGCACTTGTACCCCAATGTTTATAGCAGTACTCTCAACAATAGCCTAATTATGGAAAGAGCCTAAATGTCCATCAGCTGATGAATGGATAAAGAAATTGTGGTTTATATACACAATGGAGTACTACGTGGCAATGAGAAAGAATGAAATATGGCCCTTTGTAGCAATGTGGATGGAACTGGAGAGTGTTATGCTAAGTGAAATAAGCCATACAGAGAAAGACAGATACCATATGTTTTCACTCTTATGTGGATCCTGAGAAAATTAACAGAAGACCATGCGGGAGGGGAAGGAAAAAAAAAAAAAGGTTAGAGTGGGAGAGAGCCAAAGCATAAGAGACTCTTAAAAACTGAGAACAAACTGAGGGTTGATGGGGGGTGGGAGGGAGGGTAGGGTAGGTGATGGGTATTGAAGAGGGCATCTTTTGGGATGAGCACTGGGTGTTGTATGGAAACCAATTTGACAATAAATTTCATATATTAAAAAAAATAATAAAAATAAATAAATAAATAAATAAAAAGAAACTCTGGCAATGGTATAAAGAACAGATAGGAATAGAGACTAAACATAGTCAGAGAGGTAAGTCCAGTTAGGAAACCAATAAGAAAAATTCCAAGTAAAAAAATTAGAAGAACCTGGACTGGGACAGCAATAATAGTAGCAATGGAAAGGCATAGACAGATACCAGACACATTTCAGAGGTTGAATGGACCAGACTTAGTTATAGGCAATGAGGAAATGTGAAAAAGAAAAGATTATCACAAGATTTCTAGCTTGAGCAATAGGGTAAATAGGATTGCTGATAGTTGAGACATGGAAAACAGGAAAAGAAACAAAAAAGTCTGAGGGGGGCCACACCGATCATGAGGAGTTACTGTAAATCTAATGACAGATTGAAAGCTCAGGAAAGAGTTGAGAAATCAATGTTTGAGAGGAACATAGATGATAGTTAGAACTTTAGGATTGCATGAGATCATTCAAGATGATCATGTAAAGTAAGAAAAGATACGTAGCTCCCTAGGAAAACTCTAGCAGAAGAGATGGAACTAGGAGAAAAATAAAGAGCAATCTGAGACATATGGAAAGAATGAGATAAACATGATTTAGAAGTCAAGAAGGAGCTTTACAAGGAAGGAAATGATCAACATCGAATTCTATTGGGAGGAAAAGTCAGCTGAGGGCTGAAAAGCAGCTAATGTATTTGACAATCACATCATGGTTGACCTTCTCAGAGCAATTTCAGCAGAGTGGTGTGGGTGGATGGCAGAGTGCAGTAGATTGAGAAGCCACTGGAAGAAGAGGAAGTAGAAGCTGTACTTATGACCTGCTCTTCTCAGAACTTGTGTAGAAACTACTAAATATGTCGGTATATAATGACTTATTCTAGTAAAACTTATTTTATCACAGTGTTGGGTTGGACTAAACCTAAATTATTGACAAAGCTCTCAGTTGAACCACAGACTCCTGACTCTCAGATATCCAGAGCTCACCTAATTTTTTGATAAATTAATCCCATGACCTTTTAGCGAGGTAGATCCAGTAGTATTATATCTCATCTCTATTTGCACTGGTTCTCACGGCATTGTTTTTAAAATGATTTCTTCCACCATCCTTCCTTTTTATTCCATCTCAGATCTCAGAAATGTGACCTTTTTGCAAGCCCATTAACGCTTTGCTCATTTTCTCCATTTTCCTATCTGTTGGGGTAATTGCTTCCTACACAAAACCCAGTCTCCTATTAACTGGCTCATTACCTTAAGTTAAAAGTTCAGAAACTTCTTCAGACTGAAATCACTGCAGTGTCCTGAAAAGAAACTACTTTTGAAGATGCTGACACGTCTGTAAGCCAAGACATTTTTTGGATTAAATTCACTGTTTTACAGATTCAACTTATTCCTTTTCAGGTTTCTGTTTGTACCAGTTTTCTTCTCTCACTGCAATGGTACATTTATTACTCTCCAAGTCATAATAGTGGCAAACATACAGAGCAGTAGAATATAAAACCATTTAGTGTCGATCACAGCTCTGTCTGTGTTGATAGAGCTAATTTGGTTCAGAAAAGAAATACTATTAAAGTTCCTGTAGTTCTCTCTCCAGTTGAAGACAATTAGGTTTATAAACATTTATACTCATTATTTCCATGCTAACTAGTTTTATCTTTGCATTTTCTAGTCTTACCTCACTGATGCTGAATGACCTAAAAAACCTTTACTTCTCTGGATCAGTGAGAAAAACCAAGAGATATGAAGGGGGGGGGGGGAGATTAAAAAAAATGTAATAAAATAAATGATATGAATTCATTATACCTAATAAGTAATTTAAATTCTTCTTTGGTAGTATAGGTAAACATCTTCTCAAATATACTTTTAAAAGGATCTATGTAAGTTCAAGGACATACATCACTCCAAATGGAATAGTATCTTCCAAAAAAGAATAAAATTCCCTAGTGTTCAACTGTCCTTACTGTCAACTTTTATTTAGCACATACTAGATTGGAGGGCACTGACATAGAGATATGGGCCTTGATTTGTGTCCTCAAGAACTATACCATGGGTTGAGAAGACAGGACATGCTATCCATAGGAAAGTAAATGATAATACGAAATAGCACATTTTCAGTGAGAAATGAGCAGTACAGATAGTAAGACCTATCAGATTTAAAAAGGAAAGAGCTACAAAATCAATATGGAATAATTAGAAAATTTTTCATGAAGGAAGTGCTCCTTGTGCTGGATTGTGGAAGAAGTATAAGATGTGGGTTAGCAAAAAGGCCTGGGGAAGGTATTAGAGGCAGAAGAGACAACTTGATGATCCAAAGGAGAGGGAAGAATTGCTTAAGATTTGTTAGACCAATATGGTTGGAAGAAGGCCTGGAAGTGTCTTTTGTGTTCTGGAGGAAGTTAGCACCGTGTAAAAAGTGAACATATCATATTGTAAGAAGCCCAACCTACTCATGTGGAGAAGTCAGGTAAAGAGCTGAGGCCATCTGCACCAAACTCCCAACTGAAATAGGCAGGATGAACTTGCCAGCAATGTGAGTTGAGGCCAT